>NW_020455566.1:27619-329176 GCF_003342845.1 Nothoprocta perdicaria
AAAAAAAAAAAAAAAAAAAAAAAAGTTCTTTTTACGCAAGATCAACTCTGAAGTGAAATACAGAAATGTACAAAGAAATCTCAATTTGCCATCTGGCTTCAGCGCTCCCAAAACTCACAGCCATTTATCTCTGTCCAAAAGTGTGCTTTAAAGATGCAATAGGAATCTTCTTCCGCAGAGAGCATCCACGAGGGTGCATTTGGCCTTCAGACATGCTAAACTAAGCCCCAAAGCTCCAGGAAGCACATAAATGCTCAAAAGCAAGCAAGTCTGCTTCATACCTGAATTGAGGCTTGATTCTGGATGCACAACAGTGTTTATTTTCTTGGAAAGAAACTAGTGCTTCAGCTGTTAGAGATTTTCTCAAGGGATTAGTTTTTCTAGCAAACTTCATTCCTGCTGTAATCCTCTGTAACAGCTCACCGACTCATGCTGCCATAGCTTTAAAAAAAAACACTTTCAAAGCCCATTAGCAAATTCACAGGTTTTTTTTACGCACCAAGAATTAAAGTGGAAACATAAGACCTAGCAAATTATTCTCACTTTATATACCGTCTCCCCAGTAAACTAGTGTTGCAAAAGCCAGCGTGCTGTCGGTGGAGCACAAGGGACGCGGAGCAGAACACAGTCACATGTGGTTTTGTTCAGCGAGTTATTTATACGATCTGCAGGGCCATGAGAGGCTCCCAGCTCGCAGCCAGGGCAGACGTGCTCCCCGGCTTGATGCTCCCCGCTCCCGCGCACCGCCTTTCAGCGGGAGATTTGGCTCAGGACCCCAGGCTCCCTTGGTCATGTCTCCTCCTCTTCTTGCTCCAAGCAGTCCCTGGGATAGCAGCACTGGCCCTTCTGGGGTTCCCAGGAAGAGATAGGTGCTGATGGCAGGATGGAGAGCAGGGATGGAGGCAGGAGATGCTCCTCAGAGGGGCGCAGGACCCACCATGCAGCATCATGGGACATCGGCCGGGGCAACCAGGCAAAGGCTGAGCCAGTCCTCAGTGCCCATTAGCACCCAGTCTGCTCACACCAAAGGGGCACTTTTAATCTCATGGGCATTAAAGATTAGCAGGTCGCGCTCCAGGCAGGTGGGTGGAATCCGTGATTGCAGCTCTCGCGCTCTGTCCTGGAGCAGTAAGGATTATCTTCCAGATTGCGGCAGCTCAGCCTGAGCCCCACCACGTGGTTGTGATTTTCCTCTCCCTTTCAGGCAATGCCAGCAATCTCCTGAAGTGCTTAAAATGAACCTGTGAAATTTAATGGTTGGCCAACGCATCTGACATTCTTCTACAATAATGTTTCATGTGTGCATCTCATAAGGATTTACGGCTTTTTCTCCAGCAAAGTATCCGCTGTATTTTACCACTAGTATTTTTCATGAGTTTTTTGTCAGAAATGAAGGTCAGACTAAAGATGCTCCCATGAATTTCCAAGGAAGAGCAGTAGGTGGCTGGCTTGGATTTCTCTAGCCCAATTTTCCTGGTTTAAGAGGCAGCCTCCATTACGACACTGATTAAAGGCCTGGGGCCAGCCAAGTCTTGCTCCTTGACCCAGGGGCTGACATCAGGGTGGTCGTAGACACTTAAATTAGAACAGAATTTGACTTGTCAACTGCGTAGATATTGTTAGATGAGGAAAATGGTACAAGACTGGCACGAGTGATGCCGGAGGCCATCTCGTTGCCCGGTCGCACGTGCAGCTCCCACCCACAGCATGGGAAGGCACCATGGAATGGGCACCCCCACCACTCATGTCCCCCATCCGCAGTCTCCCAGCATGGTGCCTGGTCCTGCAGGGCTGTTTTCCAGCCCGGCAGAGACCCTGCTCGACTCCCCTCTGCCGCCCAGTCCATTCCCTGCTCTCCGTTTAGGAGCTGGACGAGCCCCACGCAGCGTTGCCCCCAGCCCCGGCTCTCACAAAGAGACCCCCCCCACTGCTGGCGCCAGGGCCACGTGTCGCAACTGGCCCCGCTTTCCCGCAGCCCGGGGGAAGCTGTTTTTGTTTCGCTGCCGGAGCCGTTCACCCAAGTGCAGGGCAGCCACCCAAACCCTGTGTGTTTGGGAAGCCCGGTTTCACCACCCTAACCTCCCCAGGGATGGGCTGAACTCGTGAAGGATACCCAGGGGGACAGGGGTGCATGGCTCGCTGACAGCCGCCACCGCAGGCTCCCTGCGCCCTGCAGTGCTGCTCCTCCAGCAGCGGGATAACCTCCCACTTTCGCAGTGAAATCCTCATTTGTCCCAAGCCCCTGAGAGAGGAATCCCCTTTGCAGAGCTGCAATACCCCCGTTTACTCATTGCAACACCCTGCCCTAGCCTAGAGGCTCTGAACGCTGCCATTCCCATGCCCTGTTCCACAAGGGCACAGTGCTTTTGCCAGGCTCAGCATCACACAACTTGGTGCCAGCAGCCTGGAGCCTTCCCCCTCCCTCGGGCCTCGGAGCAGCCCCAGCTGTAGCACGGGAACTGAAGGAAGGACCCAGCTCTAGGCAACAGCTCCGCAGGTTCCTGCCGCTCCCCTTTATCCCTCCTTTGTGGGCATTTCAGAGCAGTGTAAATCCTCTGCGCCGAGCCCCGCCGCGCGGCACAAAAGCGGCATCACCAACCGGCCCGGGAGAAAGGGCGGATAAGAAAAACCACAGGAGAAAATTAATAAAGCGCTGCGGATGGGGAAGGGCGGTAGGAGCGCGCGCAGCACGAGGGGCTCCCCGTGGCACATCAAAGCCCGGCTCCAAGGCGTGGGGATGCTCCCTGGGTGCTGGGAACACCAAACAGGTTGCAGCCTCCACGCGGGGCCCCACACGCCTCCTTCCAGCTCCACAGGACAGCCCTAGCTGGGACTCCTGCAATTACAGCGGTCGGAGGGGGCTCATGAACATCCCGCCACGCCCGGGCCTTTCTCCCACCGCTGGGAGCTGGGATCTCCACCGATCCCCTTGGAGCTGCTGGGGATGCAGTGGTCAAACCCAGCACCAAGATGCACCCGGACCCAGAACCGTCCGGGCTCTGCTTCACCAAGGCCTCTGGCTTGGAAAAACAATTCCACGTTTTTAAACAGGAACTACTCCTACTCAGCGGGGAAACCAGGCTGCAGACACAGCCCAGGCTCCCACACACAAGGGGAGAAGCAGGAGATCTTGTGCCAGGAAAAACCCAGGCAGCCTCCCGGGAACTGCTGCCTGGAGCACCTGGCTCAGCCCAGGACAACCCTCCTACCCCAGCTCTGCCCGTTCCAATGTGCGGCACGCAGCCGCGCAGGAGGACGGGCACGAATTAACTCTCATTTAAGGCCACTTTTGTTGTAAATAAACTATAATCACTTCAAACCTTTTGCTTAATCAGAAAAGGATGTTGGCTGCAAAGCGAGCACTCGACAGGCTTGTCTTGCTGCCGGATTAGAGATATTAAATGCCAACAATACTTGCTTTTCCTTTTAATCTGTCCTGCAGCTGCATTATTAAAACAAACACATTTTCAGATCTGCAAGAAACCCAAGGAAAACTAGAGACAAGACCAAAGCTTTCCCAAGGGCAAGATCCGAAATCTGGACAATCCAAGACCTACCTTTAGGTTTCATATTTTGAACCAGAGGGAAACTGCACAGAACAGATTTAACCACTGGATTTAGTGGTGCTTTAGTTAGAGCCGGGTTACAAACCTGGGGTCATGATCCGGCATCCCCAGGAGCAGGACTTGGTCCTCACCACACGCTTTGTTCTGCCCAGGACATTTAGCCAGCTTTGATGTTACAAGGATGCAAATCTTTTGCAATAACTGGTGGTTTCTCCTTAAAGCTCCAGCTTCTGCAAGGGAGCAAATGAGCCCAGGGAGACACTCCGGGGAGCCCAAAACTCTCACTTCCATGTGGAAGGGAGCCACGCGCCGTCTTGAAGCCCTAGAGGGCCTGGAGCACAGCTGGACCCGGAGCACAACACTTGCTCATTCTGCTTGGAAAACCTGCAACTCGAGCGCTTGCTCCAGGTGCCGGGCAAGCTAGACACCCTCCACCACAGGGCCACCGGAGGGGCTGCATTAGTTGATAAGTACAGGGCGTTTCCCCCTCTTCCCTGTGCTCACCCAGCACGGAGCCCTGGCTCGGCAAGATCCTCCAACTGCAAAACCAGCCTTTTTGAGTAAATAAAAGCACCACCAAAACCGCCTCCACTTCCTTCCTGCCACCCACGGCAACCTGTTCTTGCCAGGACCAAGAGTCAGTGGAAATGCAGTGGGTTTCAGCCATGCAGCTGGAGTTGTTTTCACATGCAAAAGTCCATGCTGTGCTCACTGCAGCCAGGCCACCTCACAGCTCCATGGGCCACACTCAGGTCTGCATCCACATGGAGTCCGGACAGTCTTGGTTTGACAACCCGGAGTGACCTGTTGACATCAGGATGTTTTGCTTCGCTCCCTTGCTGGGATCAAGTTCAGCCAGCGGGGTATTTGTGTTTCTTCCACATAGCCTGGAATGCCAATTGCTCGCATATTAGTTTTGTTTGGAATTTCATGTCAGTTCGGCTTGCTACTGAAATGTATCCTCCCCACAGACGAAGGCTGTTGGGAAACCACAGGCTTCGTGAAATTTGGAGTTGGTAAGCAACAGAGTTATGAAACCACAGGAAACCAAATGAGCAATTCCCGCTTTTCCCCTCAGCTCCCTGGTGTTCTTAGGAAAATGTACATCAAATGGGATGTTAGCAAATGCTTCCTGTCCTCCAGGAATATTTCTGGTTTTCTCAATACAAAGTGGGTGCTGAGAGGGATTGAGGGGAACCATAGAGGATGACACTAACTCATTCACAACCTGAAGGACAATGTGGCACAGAAAAGAGACCAGGATCAAGAAGAGGGTGGCAGGAAACACTGTGCCAGCAGCAACACATGCAGCCTGCAAGCGTGAGAACATGCATCAAAGCAGGAAGGGATCCCAGCAGCCCAGAACTGGGCACAACTTGCTGCATGGTTGATGCTTTACTTGTTACACTGCTGCAAAGGGACAGCTAAAAGCTAGTGCTCTGCTGGGCTCTTGATTCTCCTGTGGATGCACACCCAGCAATGCACACTGCTGGCCACCCCTGCAGCCCAAGGCAAGTCACTAGCCCCTGCCATCTGATGGGGACATTGGTCCTTCCCCATCCCGTGGGGATGAAGCACCCAACTTTGACAGCATTAAACACAGTGATGGGAAGTAGGCCTGGGGACATGCAGAACAGCTCATGGACCACTTTCTCCTGGAATCCTGTCTCGCCTCTCAACACAGAGCCCTGGAGTCCCTCACCCACTCCCTTTTCCAACCATTTTCCATTACAAGTGTAATTATATACTGTGAGGCAGGAGTGCTGGCTAATGCGATTCTGACTACGGTTGCGCTCCTCTACTGAAATTTGGTTTGCATTTGACTGTTGACATGTTTATGGGGTGATGATGCTGGGGCAATGGCCCATGTGGGTAATTGAGAGACATCAGCATTTTTTCCTGTTTGAAGAACGCACAAGTTGCATGAATAGCCAGAAGCTGGATGTTGTGCGATGACTGAATCCAGGACTCTGCTATGCTCTGAGGCATGATTCCCACAGCTTCAAGAGCAGTGGCTGTAGCAGCTCAGACCTTTCCAACATCAAGGTGTAGCTCCCATCTGGCTTTGGGAAAAGCCAGCAACAGTCAACACCTTACAAGCAAGCAGGGCAGAGTAGCTGCCTTCACCTTGCAGTGGTGGTGGTGGGGTTTGACAAGGGTTAAGCTGGACTGCAAGTTTCCATGCATATGCTCTGCACCTTGGTGCTTGCTGGCTAGGAGGTTGCCCATCTCCACGTCCCAGCTTGCTGCTCAGTGCTTCATCCTCCCTGGGCAAATTTAGGTCTCTTGAACCTCACGGGCCACCTCCAGGCCCAGGAGCTCTCCCAGGGCAACAGCACCAGAGCCAGCGGCCAAGCTTGACCCTTCCATCCAGCTGATAGCAGATAACCACAGGAACACCAGCCAGGACCAAGGCCCTGGGGAAGCCATTGGAGGAAGTCATGTAGCAGGGACAGGCAGTGATATCCATCAGGAAAAGATGCTTCAGCTGAGGATTGTTCAGGGAAGGATTTGGGTTAGAGGCACCTTGCTGCCCAAGGCGAGGAGCTTCTCTGCTCAGGGAGCTTCAGCACTGAGGCCACGGATTTAACAGGCTGCCCTGGTACCTCAGATGAGCTCAGCCTCCAGCATTCCCCCAAGAAACAGTGGAGAAATGATGCTTTTCAACAACAAGGAAATAGCCCTAAATGAAACCAGACCTGTTTATTTGGAATTCACTGTTGCGAGTCATTGCAGAGACCCCGGTCCTGCAGGATGGGTACCATGTGGATGCGAACCACATGAGGCTCAGGTTTGTCTCTGCAGTGGATCATTCTCAATTTGCTTTTTTCAAAATCTAACTTCTTCTTGAAACAATGTGGTTTGTATGAAGGTTTTGATGTTTTGCTTTAAAACCACACATTTAATTTTAAATATTTAAGGCTTATAAATAATACAGTACTTTTGATGCAGCCAAAGAAGATCTCATGCGAAAAAAAAAAAAAAAAACACAACAGATAAATCAGTACCTCATTTACATGTTTAACATGTGCCATATTTTATTCGCTATCTTCCTTGGATGGCACTCAAAGGGACTTCCAAAGAATTTGCCCCCACATCCCTGCCTCATCCCAAGATAGAAACAATTCCACTCCAGAAAAAAGAAAGACAGAGCTTTTATCACAGAAGTCAGTAATTAAAACTGTCCATTGAATACAGCATTTACTCACCTTATTTTTCCCCTTTTCTCCCTTGCAGAGATACGGGATGGGAAAGGCACGTGCCGCTCGCACGGGAGCAGGTGGTTTGGGGCTCCACTACCAGCCCCACTGTCACCTACGCAAGGAAGCGGAGGGAGCTGGAACCTCAGGGTCTCTGGCACCACCCACCTGCTCCTGCCCACAATTGACCCAGCCGGCCCCCTGTGCTGCACACAAGGTTAATCGCAGTCAATTAACTCAACCACTCGGGCCAGGAGAAGAGCTAGCCCCAATTACCATCTCCCCTGCTAGGGTATGAGAGAGGCCTCATTACCACTTGAGTACTATGGGAACGCACTGACGGGGGTGTTAAACGTGCTAATGGAAAACATTTTCCTTCATCCTTTGGCAAATCAAGCTGGTTCCACAGAGTAATGTGGAATCTGAGCTAGAGGAGGCTCGTGCGGCTGCACGGCTGGGTTTGAGGGCTCAGAGGCTCATGAAGAGCCTCGGGAAGAAGCATTAAACCGGGGCTCCCGCAGCATCCTGGCCTCCCTGTCAGGCACTAGCCAGCCCTAACTACAGAGCCCACGTTTTGAGCTGTTACCTACCCATGCAGGGCAGCATGAGCTTTCAGCATTACACAAACGGCACCTATTAATCAGCCAAAGATAGGGCTGATTTAAGCAACCCTGAATTTAGAAAAAGCTATTAAAAAGAACACTGCTTTGGAAACTTCAATCTTTCGGTGCAGCAAGCAGGTGCAAGAACACCTGCAGCAGAGAGGGGATAGCTAGAGGAGCTGGCAGGAATACACTTTAATAAGCTTCAAGAGTTTTTCAGAGCGGTGCAGTAGCCCCTTATCTTCAGCAGAAAAAAGCAACAGTTTAGTGAACCCAGGAGCAACCTGCAGAGCCTGGGAACGGCTGCACAGTGCCAGGTAATGCCACAGTATTTGTCTTGCCAAGGGTTTTCCACAAACAGATTTTACATGTTTCCAGATGTGGGACACAGCTGCACCAACTGCAAGCAAGGAGGGAAGTGGGGACTTGAGCCTGGCACAGGAATTATCTCACAGCAACAGGGAGACAGGAAAATCCCTCTGGCAGGGGCAGAAGAGCCACAGGGGCACAAGAAGCACAAGGAGCAAATCAGCCTCTATATACACATACAACAATCCAAGAGCTTTTCACATCAGATAAACCAGAGCACCCACTGACAAGCAGGCAAAAAAGAAACAAGCAGAAAGTTTACTAAGATTCAGAAGAAACAAATGACTTTTTAGCTGCATATTAAGGAAATTTAAGCAATTTCCAACAGAGAGCATGCCCTACCTTGCACCTCCCATCAGGGCAGATCCTCCCAAGCACAGGGTCCTGCAGGCAGCAGAGCACCAAGCAGACAGGAGCCTGATGGGGTGGTGATATAGAGCCCATCCCCTTTGCAATTAGGGCTAATGACTCTCAGGACAGTTCAGGGCTGATGTGAACAGGGCCTGGGCACCTGCTCTCCTGGGGTCCTGCAGCCACCACCAGACAGATGCTGCTTATTTAGGTTGGTGAGGAAATGCACTTTCCCTCCAGTGTGTTTGTGGATGCATGAATCAGCGCTAGAGCGACTGGCTAGGAAGTGCCTGGAGCATCCCAGGGGGTCGGGCACAGAGCCTCTGGTGCCCAGGCCATGGAGCAGACACAGAGTGTCACTGCTCCTGCACCGTCACCCACCCGGGCGCTTCCCCCGCTGCTCCCGGCTGAGCTCTCCAGCTAAAAATCCAACTGCCCTTGTTGGGGATTAACAGACATTTAGTCACTGTTCTTCAGAACTTGAGGGCGTTTCTTTCATTTGATCCTGGTGCACAAAAATCTTCTCCTTCAGGGATATTTCCAGCAAAATTATTTACCTAAGAGGTTTGCTTGTAAAATCTCAGCAAACATTCTTTTTGTTAAATTGTGGAAATTCAGGGAGAGTTTGCAAAGTGAGTTTCACTGGGAATGCAAAACTCAGCTTGACCTTAATTATGGACCTGTCCCTGCTGCTTCATTAAACACAAAAATAATAATAAAAAACAGATTTCCTTAATGTCACTGTGGAGTTGGTGGAGCCAGAATCAGTGTCTGTGCTCATAATTTAAGAGTAATAAATGATAATAGTTATTGCACGCAGTGGACATGATGTCGTGAGAACAGGTAAAATTGCAGCCAAGATGTTTGGCCCAAGTGGCTTTTGCCCCATGGCCCCTGGCTGCTGGCGAGGTCTTGAGAGGCTCTGTTGCCCCTACCTGCCGCAGAAGCCCCCAGACGGGCTGACACAAGCACTGGCACCTCATGGGACATTTGAGTCACAGAATCACAGAATCACAGAATATTTAAGGTTGGAAGGGACCTCTAGAGATCATCTAGTCCAACCTTCCTGCTCAAGCAGGCACTCTTACAGCATGTGACACAGGGTGGCATCCAGGCAGGTTTTGAAGACCTCCAGAGAAGGAGTCGAGAGGCTGCTGCAGGGAAGGGCCTGGTGATAAAAGGACATCTGCAATTCTGTGCCGCTGCAAGGTGATGTGTGAGCAGCCAAATGGCAGTATGTCATCTGCAGCTCTTCTGGCAGTGCTGGGTGTTAATAAACCACAGTGGCCATGCTGGGGACCCATGCAATGCCCCAAACCCATGGGTGCAATGCCCAGAACCACGAATGCAATGCCCGTGGGGTGCTATGCCCAGGACCAAGGGGTGCAATGAGCAGGACCTGTGGCTACTGCACCAGAACCAGCGGGTGCAGTCGGCATGGGCATCCCCATGCCCAATGCACCATCACAGAGGGGATGCCGAGGCCCTGCCACCTCCGCTGCCAGGGACACCGGGACCCTGCCACCTCTTCTGCCAGTGCTGAGTTGCTCGACTCCGGCTGAGGATGCTCTGCCTCCATGTGTTGTCTGCCGTGGGCGCACGGGGCAGCTTTGTGCAAGGTGCCCCTTGGGAGGGTTTGCACACCAGGCACAGGGCTCCACTGCAGCACGCCATGCCGGGAGCAGGAGTGTTTTCCATTAAGGAAGAACAATTCACTTGCAGAGCGGCTTCGCAGCCGAGAGTGGCGCAGCGGCAGGAGGGGCGAGGAGGGGGCACAGGGGCCTGCCCTGCGCAGCGGGGATTTGGTTGGGAATTCACGAAGCCTGAATGAAAACAAATGCAAAAATGATAGGTGCATTTGTAATCTATTACCACGCCAGCTTTGTGAAACCCTAAACCCGCTGGCACAGGGAGAGAGATGGAGACTTCCAAAATATTTTTTCTTAACTAAGAAAGTGGCTGCAGAGCAGCCAGTTCCCATGCTGGCATGCAGGGCCAGGCCGGCGCTGCAGCTGCGCTGTGATGCTTGAGCATAGCAAGCCCTGCGCAACACGTTGAGCCCTGCAGCCGCAGCGAGGCCTTGTGCAGTATCGGCTCTGTGACGCTGCGTGTCTGGAGGTGCTGCGGGAGCTCGCAGCTGGTGTTGGGAGCATGAGGCGGCATCAGGAGCGCTGGGGCTCACGATGAGGGGGAAATGAGCCACACAGGGTGTCCAGCAGCTGCGGCAGTGCTGGGAGGCGCCTTCTGCACCAGCACAGCCCTCCTATCCTCAGTGCCTCAATTTTGGGGTCTCTAGTACTGTTCAGGCAGCTGCACCCTGCACTTGCACCCTGTGGAATGAACCCTTGCCATGCACCCTGCATGTGCACCTTGCCCCCTGCACCCTGCAAACTGAAACCTTACCCAACACCTGCACCTGTGAACTGAACCCTCGCCCTGCACCCTGCATGTGCACCTTGCCCCCTGCACCCTGCAAACTGAATCCTTACTCTGCACCATGCATGTGCACCCTGTGCCCAGCTGCCCCATCATCGTCCTCCACGGTGGCGCGTAGGGGTGAACCCCTCTGCAGAGCCCGCTTGCCGGCACTGCCACTCACGGCTCGTCCCAGGCTGTAGCGACCCTGCACTGCATCCATGTTGGACACCTCAGTGATTCCGCCCCATGCCCTCGCAGGCGTGATGAAAGGTGTATTTATTGTGCTTCGGCTGGGAAAGTTTTTTCAGATGTTTCCAATTCATGGGCCAGCTCCGCCATCTGTTCCTGGTTGGGGCAGAAGGGCCCGGCTCGCACACGCAACATCGAGCGCTCCGCACAGGGGTTCCCAACAAGGGGTCTGGGTCCTGGCGTGACGCCCGGGCCACAGCCACGGCACCACCGGCACCCTCGGCTGATCCGCCAGTGGCATCAGACTTCACCTGTCAGCTTTGATCTGTGCTGGGAGAAACCTAAAATATTAAGAAGTTTTCCATTGCAGAATATAAAACTTTAAAACATTTTTTAGAGGAGACCTAAACTAAAGGGGACCTAAACTAAATGTTTAACTGAAGCAAAAACCAATCGTTTTGTTTTGGTTGTAATCTCTCAATGTAGCCTCAAATATCTTCTATTTCACTCCACCAGAAGTGAGGTCACTTCAAATAAAAAAAAAATCAAAATGATTCATTCAGAAAATGTCAAAACAGGATGTTTTGATAGTGGCAGGCTCTGCTTCCAGCTCCCCTCCAAAGCCGCTGGGTTGGCTGGGCCGTGCCAGCGCAGTCCTGCCTGGCTGCGTGGAGCCGGGCGCAGGATGAGAATGGAGCAACTGGGCACAGGACAGGGCCGCTGTCACATTCCCATTGGAGCAGCCCAGGAATGGCAGCTCCTTAATTAATCCCCCGCTGTTGCTGCCAGGGGGTCCTCGGCTTTGGCCGTGTTGCCCCCAGGGAGGGTGAGAAGAGTTAATTGCGCCGCGCGCTTCAAAGCCGCCGTCCCCGCGCAGCACCACGGGCAGTGCAGCCTAATCCCCGCCAGGATGGCCGCCGAACGCCATGACGGAGCTGCTTGAGCTGCCGGTGCCCCTGGAGCTGCCAGGGCTGGAGCCACTGGAGCCAGTGTAGCTGAGTGCGGGCAGATTCTTGGCCAGGCACGCACGTTGCCATGACGGGCAGGGCCTGGCGGGGCCACCAGAGCCAAAGCACTCGTGGCTCCCACTGCTTCCCGACGGGATACGCTCCATCCCCCAACCATATCTGAGCCGTCCGCTTTTGGCACCTGCCCAGAGCTGCCCCTGCGTGTTGGCTGCACTGGCAAAGCCAACGGATGGGCATGATCCCGCTGCGTGGCCGGCGCTCCGCGGTGCCGCCGGCACGTGCCCCGCTCCTGGGTAGCCATCACGGCACCACTTGCTTCCCGGCAGTTTTCGGTGGCTCCGGATGCCGCCTCCCAGCCTGCCACGTGGCTGTAAGTGATTTGGAGCAGCAATAACAGAAATCACGAAACCCGAAATGAGGCTAAACACCAGGAGTCACTTAAATTATCTCTAACCGTTGGAGGGGAGCTGCAGGGGATATGCTGTGCAGTGCTGCTGCGGCACAGTGCAGTGTGGCGCATTTACTGCTGGGGCCCAGCATCCTCACAGCCTGCGCTAATAATTACATAAATAATAAAGCTTTATTCCTTCCCCCTCAGCCCCCTGATGTTGCTGCCAATGTCCAGCTCCATGTGGCTCTGCTGGAGGCTCCATGGTGCCAGGGCATTCCACGGGACACATGGACGAGGCAGTGAGGTGGGAGAAGGAGACGAGGTGGAGGAGCTGCTGCAGCCCTGTTTTGGGGAGGCTCCTCTGCCTTCTGTGCTGCTTTCCTGGCCAATGTGTTTTCCACTGTCTTACTGGCCTTAAAAATAGCATTACGTTTTTTACTGATCACATGATTAAAAAAAGAAAAAAGCTAATTGAATGATGCAGGGAGTAAAACCATGTGGCACAGTAAAAACAAATTAGGTTTGCATATGTTTTGTGTAAGTCTCAAGACTTGTCTGTATTAGATATCAGTAATGAAAAGAATATTAAACTCTCGCAGCCTGGCATGCCACATGCCAAGGGACACGGAGCGGCCGTGGTGCTGGAGCGCCTGATTGGGAAATGCCCACAAGGACACAGGATTCCCTCAGCTGCGGGAGAACCCCATCCCGCCTTGGTGCCTCTGCAGGCTCCGCTGCGGCCGGCAGTGCCATGCGGGAGCGGTCGCAGCCGGGACTTCCCTGCGGAGGTTAGAAAACCAAGGCGGGGGACAGTGTGAAAGGGGCGGAAGGGCTGGAAAGTGTTAGGGAAAAGCAGTGGAGATTCCAAAGGGGGAAGGGATGCTCTGAGCAAAACAACAAGCTGCCTTGGAAGGATGCGGGCGTTTTAACGAGAATTCCTCTAATTGGATCAGCACGAGGCTGATCCGAGGAGCAGCAGAGAGTGATTGCCCAGCCCCAGCACTAACGTGTGGGCAGCTCCCATCCCAGCTGCCACCCAAGCCCTATCCTGCCCTGTCCTGCTCCTGCTCCTGCCTGTTCCACTGTTTCCGCCCGCATCAGCGCATCTGTCCCACTGCTCCCGCTCCGAAGCTCCCACACATATGCCCTGCCCCACCAGTAAAATGAAATAAAGCAAACGCTGCAGCATTTTACATGGTGGTGGTGTTTTACAGCCCTGGAGCTCTGTCGCTGTGCAGAGAGCTACAGGCAGCCAACACCAGTGACATTTCCTAAGCAGCACACTGAAATCCGGGGGAGCTCGTAAAGGTTTTAACTGCATCCACGATGAGGAAAGGAGCTGCCCTCTCACCCCCAGTGCCCGGGGCCTGGCGAGGGCGCCTGGCTAATCCAGCCATTGTCTGTGCTGCTGAGCCAGGCGCTGCGGCTGCAAGCGCTTCCTCCTGCAGCGCAAGCGGAGCGGGCGGGCATGCTGAAAGTGCCGCTTCGGCGAGCAGGGCCACGCACCTCCCCCGGCACTGCCCTGCTGGGATGCCCCGCAAGCTGCCGCACCCTGCGCTGTGCACCGTGCACCATGCACCACACAGCAAGCACTGCGCACCATGCACTGTGCACCCCGACCCCCAAAGTGGGTGCCCAAGGTCCCCCAGGAGGGTGCTGGCATTTTGGGAGCAGGCGCTGGGCTCCTAAGGAGTCTTCCTTCCCCAGAGGCTGCCATGCTGGGATGGGCTTTGAAGGCCACATTTTTCCCATTTGGATCTCTTATTAAAAAATGCGGGAGAGAGCAGGGAGTCGCTCGCATGCGTGCTGGAGAGCACTCTGCTCAAACTTCAGCGGCTCCGGAGGCCGCTGAAGGCAAGGGAGCTCTGCGAGGCTGGCAGTGCAGGAGCTATCACAAGCTGCGCCAGGTCTCTGCAGACCCGGCCTGCCAGCCACCTGCATGGGTTTGGTGTCGGGGCTGTGGTTCCTAGCGGCACTGGGTTGGTGCCAGGATGAACGTCTGCTCCTGACAGCCCATTCCCGGGAAATGGCTCCTAATGCCTGTAGAAATCCCAGAGTTCTGTGCCTGTGGGAAGCAGCAGCGGCAGAGCGCTGGCCCTGAGCCCCAGGCCAGCCCAGAACTGGTGTTTCCCGGACCACCGGGTTCCGCCAGCACCCGAGGTGCTGGCGTCTCGACAGCAGGAGCAGCAGCGCTGCCGCCAGTGCTCCTGGACGGAACATGGGTAGCCGGGGCAGCCGCCTGGCCCCCGCGTGGCACCCAGGCTGCGCACGGCCGAGCGCGGGGCCGCGAGAGCTGGGACTCATTTGCTCTCCAAGGGCGGCAGTGGGAAACAAAACATGTTGCAAAAGTTGTTTGTTTCACAGCAGCCGTGCATAGAGCCGTGGGGCAAGGAGAGGCCAGTGGCTGCCGCTGCTCCAGGACGCGTGGCCCCTGCCCAGGGCCCAGGCGCCCCTTGGCGAGGGCCCGCCAGTATCGCCGTGATGGCTAATGGAGCGAAGCAGGATGCACACTGCTCCGGCGGCGTTCGGTCAAGTGATGCATGGACTGCGTGGAGGCTCCACAGCACAGCGTGACGCTGGGTGGCTAACGGGGAGCAGGAGGCAGCTGCTTTTCCAGGCACCTCATTGGAAATGGGTTGGTGTGCCACGGCCTCCCCAGGCAGCGCAGGAGTGCCCGGCGAACATCCCGCCAGCGGCGCTGGAGGAGGCTCCTTCCCAGTGCTCTGCGGGGAGAGACGCAGGAGTTAATTAATGCTGGAATTTCCAAGCAGAGACAAATTTATGAGCCTTGTGAGAGGCTGGGGCCCACAGAGACATTTCTTTATTCTTCCTCCAGCTCAGCTGAAGGAAATCGTAAGGGTGAAGAGTGGCTGAGCCACGACAGCAGGAAGATGGATTTCGGGCTGGTGATGGGGAAACCAACCCTGCGCACCCAGGCACGAGTGGTGGCAGCTCCGTCTCCTCCGTTTGCCTGCTCATCCTTTGCCCATCGGTGCGTGGGATTCACTGGGCTGCGGGAGATCTGGTTTCTCCAGGCTGGAAGTGTCTGTGTGGAGTCAACACGGGGGATGCAGGGATGCTCTTTGCCCTGTAGCTCAACCTGCGCTCTCTGTCCCATGTTCATGCTCCTTTTATATGAGGGACTTTTGCAGGGCAAAGGTGTTGGACTGGCCTATAGTTCCCACATGTAGGAAGCCAGGCGCTGGGAATCTGGGGAGCTCTGGGGGCCATGGCTGCCAGCAGCCCCGTCTGCAGGGGAGCGGGGCTAGGACAGCAGCTGGGAGCTCTGCCTGAGGAGCCCATGGGAAAAGAGAGGCAGCCAAAACCCTCAGACTCAGTCAGTTGCTACTGCTGGGATGCAGCCTGGGAAGTGCCCGGTGGGACCCGCAGCGCCCGTCGGAGGGCTCTGCGCAGAGCCGCTCCAGAGGGAGCTCCAGCCGTCCCTGCCTCCCCGCGGCCACCAGCTCCTCGGCGCACCTTGGGTGATGCTCCCTCCGCCTCGCTGAGCGCCTTGGCCAGTCGCGGCGGGGAAATGTGGCCACCACATGTTGGCAGAAATTGAATCCTGGGCACATTTTTTCTCTGCACAGCCTTTAAGCTGTGGGATGCATTTCAAAGGAAACCGTTCCCCCTATAACATGCTTGTGATCTGAAGATGTCTATTTAGATGGCAGCCCGGCATTAATTTAGCAATTCACTACAGAGTTTGGCGTGATGTTTAAAGCACTAAAATAAATTGTGGCGAAGCCATTTCCCTCAAACCAGATTGTGTGGTTTACATTATTTGTCAACCCTAAGTACAACTGGCATGTTTGCATCGCTCATGCGAAGGGCCATTGTGCCTCGCGCGAAGGGGGATGGAGCCAGGGGAGCCAGGGCCGAACTGCTGCCCTGCAGCCCCAGGGCGCTGGGTCTGCACCCCTGCGTGACCCAGCACAGAGGGGCTTTCCTGGGACTCCAGGCACTAAATGCAGCCTCACATAGGTTATACTGAGAAGGGAGGGTTTAATCAGATGCAGATTTGTGCTCTCCGTCTGCAGTGCTTGAAATCCCCTAAGCTACAAACATTTAGACACGCACATGCAAGCACGCGCACGTGGACCGCCGCGGCACCACGGGCTACACCGGGGCTTGCAATGGCACCCATGCAGCACCGATGCAGCTGGGAACTCGCTACCTGATCGCCTGCGCTAGCTCCTGCATCGCCTGCACTGGCACCCGCACCGCTTGCACTGCGTTCCTGGCATCCTGCTCCTGGAAGCACCATCCCTTGGAGCTGTAGGGCCAGGGAGCAGGAGCCGCTCGCCAGGCATCCCGGAGGTGTGTCTGCAAGGTCAGGGACACCCGACTCTGCAAAGATGCTCAGGCAACAGGTCAGCTACCCTGGAGAGCTGCTCCAGGACAGGCAAAGGAGTTGGGCCCAGGAGCAGACACATCAGCACAAAAGCCCCCGGCCGCGGCACTAAATAGTCGTGGCCGTTTTCTCCCTGAGGATTAGTGTTCCTGCTGGCCTTGCAGCCCCCGCCGGCCTCCCGCCGCCCCCGCCGGCCGCCAAGGGATTAGCATGTCTGTGGCACAGCCTGTACGCGCTTTGTGCAGCGCTGGCGCACACGGATCCGGCCGCATCAGCCCCGGCGTCCCGGTGTCCCCCGGTGTCCTGCTCCTGGATGTCCCCACATGGGAGGGGGAGTTGGGAATAGGGAGCCAGGCCCAGCCAGAGCCCATCCTGCTCCCAGCCATGGTCCCAGCCTCAGCCCAAAGGCAGATCCGCATGTTCCCAACTCCAAACGCTGCCGACACCCAATAAATGTTCAACAGGGATTCAGCACTGTGAAGGGAAGCACTTGGAACCCAGTGTAGCTCTCGCATTGCTGCTGCCAGGCCACTCTCCTGGGATGGACGTGTCCGCCGAGGGAGCAGCTCAGGCTGGTGCCGGAAGCAGAGTGGCTCTCAAGGGCCTCCAGGCAGGGCTGCAGTGCAAGGGTGCAGGGAGGGTCCCTGAGCTCCAGAGCGGGTGGCCGAGTGCAGAGCAGCACCCTGGCAGGAGCTGCAGAGCTGCCAGGCGCTGGCACTTGCTCATTGTCGCTACTGTGCAATGGGATTTCATGGTAGTTTTTCATCAGCTTTGCATGTGTTTGATCGTATGAGTAGGGATGGAGCCTCCTCAAAGTGACAGCGCTGCCCAAGGCCCACAGGGATTCAAGGGGAAGAGGTCCCTTCCCATCCAGCAGCTTGCTGCAATCCAGGTGCTTGGGGATGACCAGAGATTGGGTGATTGTCCCATGTGCCATGTGCAGGAGCTGCTCCTTTCTTCACTTGGGAAGTGCAGGCGGGCAGTGTGGGAAAGGGATGTTTCCCAATCCGCTCCTCTGAGCATGGGGATCCAGGAGTAGCATTGGAATGCCAGCCAAGGGGAGGTCACCTGGCGCACCGTGGCTGTGCTCCGATATGTGCCAGAGCCCTGCAGCTGCCAGAGCCTCAGGAGGAGCTCCTGGGTGCCACAGGGCATGTGGGTTCCACATGCCAGGCAGGCCGGCTCCGTGCGGAGCAGCTCCCAGAAGCACTTCCTGCAGGCCAAGCGTCTTTTCCCATGCTTGTATCTGGCGGGAGATAGCACCTCCGGGCTCCTTCTCACAGCCTCCTGCCGTTTCCAGTGTCCAAATTGCCCCTTTCCTGATGGAGAGGACAGGGACAAGCCCATTCAGCAGCTGCAGCTCTGGCCAGTGGAATTGCCTGGCTGTGAAATCCCAAGAGCCCTGGGCAAAGTCCCTGCGTGAGTGCCTCTGGCATCGCTTCCCAGGGGATCTCTCCCCAGAGAATGTCACGAGCCGCAGGCGGGATGTCCCACGCAGCAGGGAAAAGTGGCCTGTCCCTGTCCCTGTCCTGGCGGTCTGAGCAGCTGGCGGCCAGGGCGAGTGGGCGGCTGGCCTGTCCTGCCCGGCTCAGCGTGAGCAATGGCCATTGGCTATTCCGGAGCTGGTTTCCATGATTTTCTTGTGAAAATGTTGAACAATTCTGGATTCGTCCCCATGTGGAACGGGAAAAATTTTGAAATCTTGAGCATTTTTGAGGGCTTAAAAACAATTTCCCACCCAGTTGTAGCCACCAGTCCCATCAGGATCGTTTGAACGCGCTCCAGCAGGAGCTGCGCAGAGCTGGTCCCAGCTGGATGCCGCTCTCGCCCAGAAACGCCGTGCTCAGGGGTCATGTTTCTGCAGGAAAAAAAAGTATCTTCAATAGCTCAGGAAGTTATTAGTGTCTGCTAACAATAAGGGCTTTGGATTGATTCAATAGATATTTGCTTTAATTGTAAAATGCCAGTAATGAGAAATGTGCCATCCAGTGACTCATTTTTCCCTTGTAAAAATTATTGGACATTTTTATTAGTTTTACAAATGACAGGACCTCGTATTTCTGAGAGCACTTTATACAAGCCTTGCACAAGCCCACGCTCATAAAAGCGTGTCTGCGGTGGCACCCGGAGCCACAAGAAGGGAGCGGTAGAAAGGCCCAAAGTGGTGAGGACAGCCCGCAAGCGGGGCGGTGGGAGGGAGGGACCGCGCAGCTCTGCAGCTCCGCTCCGGAGGCGCCGGCACGGGCGGCAGGACAGGCACGGAGGCGATGCTGGGCGGCACGGGGCACGCAGGTAAGTGTCGGGCACTCTGTGTGCTGGCTCCGTGTGCCAGCTCCGCGGGAAGGACGTGGAAGCTCTCAGTGGAGGCTCGTGTGGGAGGAGGAGGAGGAGAGGCAGGGTGGAGGAAGGTTGTGGCGCGGCGGGAGCGGGCACCGAGGGAGCCAGCAGCGTGTGTGCTCCTTCCCCAAGGAAGGCTGCTCCGGCGAGGCCACGCTCTCGTACAAATTTTAGCAATTTCCCATGGGGAATTAATTTGCAAAAGGGGAGGAAAAGCCCTCATTTTGGAGGCTTCATCATTTCAACATTTCCTATCTCCTTTCATGTTGACATTATTTATGTTTTTGCTTACGTACCATGAGCCAGCTGTAATTCTGCAGAATCTACCATGACCTGGCATGATATGACATAATGTGAGAGCTGAGACAGCCTCTTATTTCTGTTTCAGTTTGGAGGATATTTTACATTTTATGTTATCCAGGAAATTGCTAAAATATTTGTCTCCATTCCAAGCCAGAATGAAAACAATTTTTGAAGTGTCAAAAGTTCCCGTGAAACAAGTAACAAGTAGCGAGCGGCTCCGGCACCGCTGCCGCGCGCGGCATTGGGGAGCCCCAGCGGGTGGGCGGGCGGCAGCTGCCTGTGCCAGGCTCTCGACAGCACCAGCACGCGCAGTTGGATTCATGGACATGTGGGAGCACCCAGGACATACAGGGCAGCACAGTGTGACTGCATCGTGATGCACGGGCCGAGAGCACTGTGCGGGATGGCAGGTTGAGGTGCACTTGGTGAGAGCATCACACGCACCCTGCACTGAGCAGGCAGCAGGTATCAAGTGGTGGATGCCTGACAGCTTTGAGCAGGGATTTCCCCCTAGATCTGATCCACAGGGCTGATTGCTGGTACCTTTGAGGGCTCTTGTGGTGCAAGCAGCACCCTGTGCAGATGTGCAGTGCAGATGCTTAATTTGACCCCTCTCTGCAGGAGCAGGGGTCCCAGTGTGGGGGCATCCTAGAGGAAATCCCACATTTGCCCTGGCCACAGTTTGTGGTGCCTGCACTTGTAAAGACTGTCCAGAGCCTCGCGCTGCAGCCCTGGGCCAAGTGCTGTCCATGGGGCTCTGCTGGCCCTGCCTTGGGGGACAGTAAAATTAGTGCCTCCTTTCTTTCCCTCCCTGACCCCCTCTTCACTGGGAAATTCCCTGTTTTTTAGCAAAACCCCTTCCGAGCTCCCAGAGTCTGCAGGGGCAAACGTGCCTTGGTTTCGACGACCACTTCTCTCTGGTTCAGCCCTGGAAAAGCAACTGGGCTGCAAATGTTTACCTGATGAGGTAAAGCATTCATATCCCCAAACTTTGATTAAAAAAAAAAATACTGCAGTTGAGCATCTTGTGTTTTTGGGTTTCTTTCCCTCCGATTCGTTTCACACCATGCCAGAAACATGGCTTGAGTTAGGGCTTGGCAGGAGCTTTTATCGTGATGGATATAGTGGAGGAGAGAGAAGAAACACGGCTATCAGAGTATGCTAGAGCTCAACTTCCTAACACATACATTTAATAACACAAAAGTTCGCCTTTAAAGGTCTCCTTAGAACAAATCCCAGTCATCACAACATCCACAGAAATAAATTAAATTACATTTTAACAGCAGAAAACTCGTTCCTGGGCCGGGTGCTCCAGTGAAAGTATGTTCTCTCTTAGACAAAAGTAGCCTCGGCTCCCACCGAAACGCTGACTGTTACCATATGAAAAGCTTAATTGGAAATGAAGCCCAGGGCGCAGAGGGCAATGCGAGGCTGTTGTGCCTATGGTAGCCGCCCGGCCACCACGGAGAGGCTCTGGACCCTGCAAAGGGAAGGCACCTCCGTGAAGCGGCTGCCTGTCCACAGGTCCAGTGCTGGCAGCAGGTTTGGGTAGCAGAGCCGCAGGCTCCCGCTCTGCTCCGGGAGCCGGGATGCAGAGCCGCCCTGTACCTCCAAGCAGAGCTGCCCACTGTGTGCGGGCAAAGCTGCAACCTGCATCAGCTGCCTCCTAATACACCACAGGAAAGCGTAAAAGCCACAGAGTGGGAAATGGCTTTTCATTTCCTGTGGACTTTCAGTAGCATCCAGCCCCAACCCTCGCTTTGCCCCTGCAGCAGCACTCTCTGACCTGGCTGCAGCTCCTGGGACCTGCCCCATGCGCGGTTTTCCTGGGCTGATGCCCATCCCCTGCGGATGGAGGTGCCAACAGGACAGGCCCCTTGCAGCGCCCCGTGTGCTGATAGCGCAGCACAAGGCGCTGGTCACGCCACTGCCCACTCCATGCACGGCTCCAGCGCCACTGCAGGGCCCTGGCCCAGCCGCACAGCCCGGCCAGCACCTCTCCGATGGCAAGAGCCCCACAGCAGCTCACAGCAGGGCCAGGGCGCGTGGGGACGCAGTCAGGTCCCTGCGTGTCCGTCCTCGGGTTCTGCTCTCCCATGATGTTGCACATCTGGGATGTGGCCGGCAAGAGGGCGGGCAGTGCTGCCTCCACACCAAGCTGGAGCTTTCTCACCCCCAGCTGTTCCAGGGTTTACAGCTATTGTGTTGGGGTTTTTTTCATGTTGCAAAAATTTATATTGGGAAAAGAAGTGCTTCTTTTCTTCCCCCCTCTTCTCAATGCCCTGGGAAATGTCATCCAGCAGGAATGTTCCCAAGAGCCGCTCGTGGCGCAGAGCAGGACAGGCCGCAGCGGCCGCCTGGTCCCAGGCCGCTGCAGGAGCCGGCTCGAGGCTGCCCGCGGCCCCAGGGGTGCCCGGCCCTGTCACGGCGGCCGCTCTGGCTCAGGGCAACGCGATGCAGAGGAGGCTACATGCAATGCGCGCTGTGAAGAAGAGGGCAATGCTCAGGGCAAGTGCCCTGTTGCACAGGCAACTCCTGCCCTTCCAAGGATGCTCACTGCCTCCTTGCCTTGAGCAGCCGGAGATCCATCCTGCTGCAATCTTTGACAATATTGGGATTAAATTAACTCCCCTGCATTGCAGAGGGGGTCAGCATGCAAGGCTCGCAGTTAATCCAGCCCGCCAAAGAGCACAGCAGCTTCCCCACACTGGGAAAGGAAAACAAGGGGGTCTGTTTGCAATCCGCAAAGCCTATTCCAAAGGACATTCCTCAAACAACGGGAAAGAGGGCTGTCAGAGCCGGCACGAGGGCAGCGCTTCCCAAAGCGCGCACGGCAACCCTCTGCAGAGCAAGGCCGGTGCTTTGGCTCGCGTTGATGGTGTGATGCGGATGCAATCCTTGCTTCTGTGCTTGACACTGTATGGGCAGTATTACCTGGGGTTCGTGCATGATGCCAGCCGCTCAGGATAACAGGATTGCAGGCTCCAAGGGTTGCAATCTGGGTATCATGGATGCTGGGGATGATAACACTGCAGCAGAGGCACTGGCCCCACGCTGGGAGGTCTCCATGGGTCTTCCCAGTGCCGGCTGGAAATGAGAATGCTGTCTCCACACTGAGCCAGGCTTGAGGCTCGTCATGGGGGACTTTTCATCTTGCTGTAGCAGAGCGAGCAAAGGCAGCTACAGTACAAACCTGACCATCAACCCTGGTGACAACTGCTGCCAGCACCAGGCTCCCTGGTGTGCAACAGGGAGACGACCTGCAGCCGCTGCGGCTAAGCTGCTGGCTGCAGCAGGAGGAAATGTCACAAGTACTCTCATGCAATGCAACCTAGCACTGTAACAGATTGAAAAAGAGAGGAGAAGCAGCTGGGGCAGTGCACCGCATGCCTGCAGCCTGCCCTGGGCAGGAGGGCTTGGGAAAGCTGCAGTTCCTGGGCCCCGTGAGGGCTCAGGCGGCACCTGCCCCAGAGGTTGCAGCAGGAGCTCCCAGAGGCAGCTTCGCATCCATCCAGAGTTGCCCAGCACTTGCACCCTGCAGAAACCACGCTTTGGCCTGAGAGGGAAATGGCCTGCTCAGGATTAATTTAGGATCAGCCTTGACAGCCATTAGCTAGAGGAAAACAAAACCGTAAATTAGCTACCTGCCAGAAGAAGACTCTGTGCTGGATTTATAGTGGAGGGTGCTAAGGCAGGATTTAGTGTGATTTACTGCCCACGACACCTGCCCCTTGCATCCACAAGCACTGAGATCCCCGAATCACATGGGCAGAGGAACCTGACCTGAAGCCCACTCACTCCCCAGGTATCAACAGCCCCGTCCCTTGCTGGCCAGGTCACTGCTCTGCTATAAATGCTTGGTCAGCCTGCAGACGTCCCCTGGCACTGTGGGGCCAGACTGTGGAAGAAAAGGCCTGGCCAAGCAGAGCGAGGGCAAAGGCACAAGATCCCTGCTCCTGTGAGGTTTACAGGGCTGCAGTCAATGCAGAGGTTTTGTTCCGGAGCCCTCTTTGATGCTACTGAGGAATTTCCTGTAACAGAAAGCAAAACAAATAAACAAATAAACAAATATACATCAGAAGAATCATTAATGTGGGGAAGAAAACAGTGATCCTTCAGTGTCTGTATGACATTCAAGGCATAATGCAGTCAGCAGTGGCCTCAGAGGCATCATCTATGGGTAAGAATCTGGGGATGTTTAACAAGGTGCTGGAGAAAACAGGGATGAACAAGACCTCATGCATGCATATGTTAACATGAGTGCAAAGGAAAATCCCAAGGAGACTTTTCCCTCCTGCCTGTTCTGGCCCTTCCCCTGCCTGGCCACACGGCCCTGTGGTCAATGCACAGGTACTGCCCCGTGGCCTCACTGGTGCCTTGCCGTTAGCATGAGTGTTTCCTCCTGCTACACAGCCAGAGGGTGAAAAATAACCAGGCTTTAAAGCTCATCTACGCGGTGTCTTCCCCCTCCAGAGGATAATAAGCTGCTTTTAATATTTGACATGTTTATTAACAGATGCAGTTGTGACAGCTGATGACTTCATATGCCAGTTACCACTGAAATGTTAGTAATAACTGGGAATTAGCAGTCATAAATAAAAGTGACTACAAAGAAAACGAGATGTTGTGTCACTCTGCAGTAATTTACTGGGCCCCGTTGGCTCTGGCCGGGCTGGGGCAGGTCCGCGGCTCCACTCCGGGTTTTGCAGCAGCCGCGCAATTTGGCTGCTCGAGCTCAGGGGTGGTACCCGCGGATGGAATTCCCTCGTGCAGGAGTTCGCTGGATGCCTTTGCGGAGCTGGATCCTCTGGTAATAATCACAAGGAGCCCCCGACTGGACGCGCGGGGATGGAGCCCACGGCGCGGGGCCCGGGGACGGCGGCGGCGCGGGCGGCGGGGCTGATGGAGCCTGCGGCCGCCCGGGCACTGCCCGCGCGCTGAGCGCCCTCGGAGCCCGCCCGGAGCCGGCCATGCGCCCGCCGCGCCGCCCCGCTGGCCCCGCCAGCCCCTAGCGCCCCGCGGAGCTGCAGCCTCCAGGAGCTTCGCCGCCGGGAGAGCAGTAGCGCCTTCGGCGGGGAGGCGACCGTGACGAGCGGAGGTAAGGGTTGCCCCGGGCGCCGCCGGCCGCCGCTGATCCCGCCTCTCTCCTGCCCCGGCCCGGCCCGGCCCGGCGGGAGCTCCTCCGCCAGCCCCGCAGCCCGGCGGCATCGGCGCTGTTGGAGCTGCTGGGGCTGCGGAGCTCCCCGCGGCACCGCCCGCAGCAGTCGCGGGGCTCGGAGCTGGGGCTCGTCTCGGCGGGGCGCGGGGCTCCGCCACCATGGGCGGCTCTGCCTGCACCGAGCTCCGCGTCCTCCATTCGGGGAATCCGCGCTCGCGGGGCGCGGGGTCCCGCTCGGGCTCCCGCCGCCTCTCGGCGCTGCAGCGGGGTCCAGTGCCCGGCCGAGGGTGCTCGGCGCTGAGCCCCGTGCTCGGCGAGGGTCGCGGCTGCCCCGAGTTCTGGAGCTCGGTCCTGACTCCCACCTCTCGCCGACCTCGCAGCTCCTCTGGGATCTCTCCGAGAGGCAGGTGCTGCTCGTGGCCGTTTCGTTCCCTGCCTGGCCTGGAGCCCTGGGCTTCGGCTCCGATCTTGGCCAAGGAAAGCAACGAGCACCAGGGCGTGCAGCCTGTGGGGCTCCTGCAAGCCCTGGCAGCTTGCTAGCATGAAACGATCAGAGCCAGTCCTGGACTCTGCCACAAGCGCTCGGAGGCAGGAGCAAGCAGGCAGGGTGTTGCGTGGAGCAGGTGCAGCTTAGAGGGACAGTGCAGCTGTGACCGTGAGCATTGAGCATTTGCTCCTGCTCTGCACTTGGCCAGTGCTGCAGTGCCCCTGCTCCCACGTCCTGGAGGGGCTGCCACCCTGCACGGCACCCATCACCGTGGTCTCTCTGCCCACACACTTGCTGGGCACTCCACTTTATGACCATGGCACTCCCAAGATGTTTGGGAGCAATTTGGAGGGAAGAGCCACGCTGGTCCCAGCTGCTCCTGCCTTGCTCTGATGGGACAGAGGGAGCCGCCCGGCTGGGATGTGTGCCCTGCTGGCCCGCGGCAGCCGGTGGAAGGAGTCAGACCTCAGCAATGCTGCGGGAGCTCTGCTGCCAGATCACTTCATATTATTTTATTTTTTCGTTGAAGTTTATGGGGTAGGGATTTTGCAGAATTTGGCATTCGGATATCAGATCAAATGAAGACCTTCTGGTTCGGAAATTTCACTTAATGCAGCCTCTTTTTCTTGCTGCAAGGATCAGGCAGAACAAAGTGGCTCTGCATGTGCACGGGGAGCACGAGGTGCGTGCTGGCAGTGGCGCTGGAGCCGCCTCGCGCTCCCTGTCCCAGTCCGAAGCACAGCAGCCCCGTCCTGCCTTCCCGCAAGGTCCCTCCTCGCTCAGTGATGCTGAGTGGTGCTAGAAACTGCTCAGCCCCTCACTGCATGGGAGATGCAAAATGGGATGCAGAAACACCTGCTGTGCAGGAGTGCAGGACCGGGGCAGGTGCCATCCCGGTGCCACGCAGGAGTGATGCAAGACAGGGCTTGGGGCTTTGCAGGAGCAGTGTGAAACCCCTCCTGCCTGCAGATTTTCACCCAAAATAAGTTACCACCCATTGCTGCAATGCTCTTTGCATGCTGCCGCAGCTCCTGCAGCATCCACGCATACACCATGCTTGGGATGAATCTGCAAAGCCTTGTCCTATTTATGACCCTGCATGCAAACATCTTTGTGGTGATCAGTGGATGTTTTCTCTAGACTAATAAATTTTAACAAACATTGCAAAAATTGGTGGACGGTGGTGCTGCAGAGGCTGGTGCTACGCAGCTGCTTTATGCATTGTGCATGTGCCAGCAGCAGCATGGGGCTCTGCAGCAAGTCATCCATGCATCAAGATCAGAGCAGCCTAAGCCTGAAAAATTCAGTAGCAAGGGGGTGCGAGGAACTGAAAGCAAGATTGGAAAATGCCTAAATTCATGTAATTTGCTTTCCTTGCATGCAGACAGGCTGCCAAAACAAAATGCACCAGGTAGAGGGATGCAACGTGGGCCCTTTCCTCCAGCCCTGCGTCCTGGGGATGCAGGTTCCCCAGAGCTTGTGGCTGGGGCCCAGGTAGCCAAGGGCCCTTCATGGGCTTTGATATCACCCCTGCCGTGATCGGACTGTGTCCTGCCTCCAGCCCCCACCCAAGCATCTGGTCCTTCTCTCCTGGCTTCAGTAAACCTTTGGAGAGCCCGTTTACATTACTGATAGCTTGAAACATTGGGCAAGAGGCAATATATCAGCAATTTCGTTATTGCGGATTAGGTCTCCAATATCCCAGAGATGTAACGTTGCTCTGCCTCACCTTGTGTGTAGGAGGACTAATGGTAAATTATCTGGATAGTTTACATTTTCTGGTTTGCATCCGAGCTCCCAAGGACCAATTTATCCTGATTGAATTGCAAACAAGGCTTACTGTCATCCCGGGTGCAGGGGCCAGGGCTCTCTATAAAGGAATTCAGAGCAATCCGGGTTACCCCAAATTCTTCCAGTCGATGGGATAATGGCATAAATCCTGCTAATGTTTAGACTGGAGATTGTTTGCAGCAACCTGAGCTTGACTGATGGCCAAGCATTGGAAAGAGCTGCGACCCATGCCCGAGGGGCAGGTCGGAAGAGCTGGAAATGGCTCCGGTGGCAGCCCAGCGTGGGCACAGAGTGGGCACTGCCCTGTGCTGGGCACAGGGAGCATCGTGTGGAGGGATTTTCCGGTCACTGATTTTGACAGGACTTCCTGTGGTCGGGATGCGGCCGCTCGGCCAGAGCCCAGGCTCTCTTGGCCACAGCGCAAGGCAATGCAGGGAAGTATCTGTCTCTGTCCATGAGCTCCGGCTGCCCCGGTGAGCCCTGGGGATGGAAACCGCGGAGGCAGGAGCCTCCCGCTGGCTCTTGGCTCACCGGGCTGTTCTTGCCGCTGTCCCTGCAGCAAGTAGAGCTCACCTCGGCCACGGGTGTTGTGTAAATACTGTGGACACGGAGCAGGATCAGCGTGTACTTCCTGAGCGTGCCCGCACACTGAGCACTGCTGCCGTTAGGGCACAGACCTTGCCCGGCTGAGGCAGGGCTGCGGTCGCCTGCGCCGCAGGGCTGCGCTCATGCGAGGCCACTGCGGCAGCCGGTCCCATCTCCAGCACGTGGTCACCTCCAGTGAGCAGCAAACTGGGTTTATGCAAGCGAGTAATTACTTATCCATAACCCTGGACGAGGCAGTGGGATGCAAGGACCTGCAAGGCGTCGGCAGCACTTGGGGTGATCCAGCAGCAGTGGCTTCAAGGAGCTGCCAGCCTGCAGGAATTGCCCTTTCCCAGGGGTGTTTTCCTGCTGGTTGCAGCTTCTCCCTGCTCCTCACATGGATCGCAGAGTGCCCCGATGCCTCTGTGGCAGATGATGCCCCATGCGAAGCACTCGCAGCATATTGCAGGTCCCACTCTTTCCCCACATCAGCTGCCCGTGAGCTTGGCAGCATGCAGCACCCATCTGCTCATTACCCAGCTGCAGCCGAGGGCAATGGCCAGTGCTTTCGCATGTTACAGCTATAACTGTGTTCAGCATCAGCAAACAGCAAAATTGCACCATGCATTTCTATGGGAATGGTGCTCACTGCTGCTGAGCAGAGCAGGGAGTGGCAGGCGAGCATGGTGGGGAATCTCCCCCATGTGCTGCTGCTCCAGCTTTGCCCAAGGGCTTTTGTGCCCCCTCTTTTGTACCCAGCCAAGTGCTTGCAGGAGTGATGCAAACAGCGTCCATTATCTGCCGAAATGACCCTGCTCTCTGTTCCCTTTCCAGGTCCAGGGCTCACACGCAGACCTGACACGCAGCTGGCACCCGTGGCCCGAGCCCCCGCATGGGACTAGCCCCCCGCGCTCCCTATGGGGCTGGCAGCAGAGCCGTGCGGTCCGCAACCTGAGCTGCATGTGGCCCACGTTGGCGCTCGCGGATATGGTCCCGTGCCTGGCTCCGCGCGCAGCCACTCGTGCCTGATCCAGCCCAAGACTCGCTAGCAGCAGCAGCGCCAGCTCCTGCAGCTCCGACCTCCCTGCAACGTGGGGGCTGCCACGTGGGGGCTACTATGCAGCTTGGACTCTTTGTGGCGGTGCTGTTTCTGAACTTCATGGATCTGGCGGGCAGCAGCAAAGTGCTGAAGGGCAAGAGGCAAAGGCGAAGTACGTACACGGCGCTCTGCTCTCCCCTGGGCCACCAATGCAGGCTGTGAATCACCTAGTGCACAGGCAGCCAAGGCAGCCAAGGCAGCCTCGGGGTGCACAGCACCTATAGGTGCCTACTTTTAGGAGTGCTGCTGTGCAATCGCAGTCACCCCAGCCAGCTACACCCAGGTGTAACACCAGCAAACTGTGTTGACAGGCTGCTGTGTGGGGTTACCCTCACTTATGCAAGCTGTTTTTCACCTGGTTTATGTTAAAACCAATTTAAGCTGTGTTTTATATAAGGTATCTTACATTAAAACAGTGAGTGTTGACCTCAGAGGGAAGATGGGGAGCTCAGTGCCGCAGGCATGTGACGATGCTGCATGGTGCAGGGGATGCAGTGGGGCTCCTGGCATCCCATGGGGACCACGGTCTGGACCTGGCAAGCGGCCCCCACCGGCTCGGAGCACCGGCTCCACGTGGGCAGGGACTGGCTCTGCTTTCTGTTCCATTTTCCCGCCTGGAGCCACCCGCATCCCGGCAGGACCTGGAGCTGCAGCCATGTCGCTGCTGGCTGCGCAGGAGGGATGGGGCGGTTTCTCTGCCTCTCAGCCGAACACGTGAGCGCTCTGGCGCACCGTGCTTGCTCTTGCGGGCTAGTAAAGACGGCATTTAACAACATAACACTTTTGTAAATACACAGCCACTCTATAAATAAGGATGCTGCTTGCATAATAAGCTTATAAAAATAACCTGTACTCTAGCCTGCAAAGAATGCCCTCGCTTTCAAAACAAGCAGCATTTCGTATGATAATTGAAAGCAGAAAATTCTCAAGACACGGGATTGAGTGTTTTCCTTGGCCGGAGCTGTGGCACTGGGAGCACATCTCTCTCTTGAGCGCTGTCACCGGTGTCGCCGGGCACATGCAGCGTGAGAGGGGCTGCGGTGTGAGACGGCGTGGTGCACGCCATGGTGCTGAGCACCGGCTCTCTCTTGCATTGCAGTTAGCACCGAGCTTAGCCAGGGCTGCGCACGAGGCTGCGACCTGTGCTCCGAGTTCAATGGGTGCCTACGATGTTCCCCCAAGCTCTTCATCCTGCTGGAGAGAAACGACATCCGCCAGATTGGCATCTGCCTGCCCTCCTGTCCGCTGGGGTACTTTGGCCTTCGCAATACAGACATGAACAAGTGCATCAGTGAGTACTGGGCGCCTTGCCCCGGGTCGGGTGGGGTGAAACATGGCCGTGAGTGCGGGGAGGAGCCGCTGCTGTGTGGGACGGGGCTCGCCCAGGAACTGTCTCCATTCCCTGCAATGATGTTGCCTGAGCACCGTACAGGCAGCATCCTGTGTGGAAGCCAGGGAAGGAGGATGCTCTGAGTAGCCTCCATGTCCCATAGCCGACCACCACGCGGGCAGAGCCCCCGGGGCCGAGTCCCTTGGACCCCATGGACAGGGCAGTCCTGCAGGCTCAAGGATCCCTGCTACTAGAGCTGGGATCTCCTTCTCCAAGAGGCAGAAGCAGGAGGGAAATACTGCCAGCGTTGGGACCTCCTTGCCCATGTCCCTTGCTGCTGTCTGCTGCCCGGTCCACATAAAGAAGTAGCTTTCTGAAGGAGATCCTTGGCCTGGAGCCGCCTCTTTCGGCCTGAGCAGCGGGAAGGAAGCTGGACCTGGAAAAACGTGATCATTTCCCTGGCAGCTTTGTGCAAGCCACCTCATGGCCAGCTTTCCGCCCGACCCCACTCCTTTGCAGCCTCTGCTGGGGCCTCAACTGCAGCCATTGGCACTGGATCTTATTCCTTGCACTTTTCCACCGTGGCCGGCTGAGGTTCAGGCTGAACACAAGCCCAGACCTTCCTCTCATCCCATTTCAAGCTGGCAGTGGCCGCGGTGGCTCTATGAGCTGCAGCGCAGGGCTCTGCCCTGAACGAGGAGCAGAGCAGAGGCAGTTGACCCCTAGCAGATGCACTGGCACCGGCAGGACGGCCAGAGAAGCTGTTTGCTCCCGGCAGGCGACTTGACAGCTTTGTGTTTGCTCCCCAGAATGCAAAATCGAGAACTGTGAGTCCTGCTTCAGTCGAAACTTTTGCACAAAGTGTAAGGAAGGTTTGTATTTGCACAAAGGGAGATGCTATGTCACCTGCCCCGAAGGCTACTCCGCAACTAATGGCACCATGGAATGCAGCAGTCCCGGTAAGCGCCACTTGGGCTGTCCCCCCCGCTCCTCCAGTGCGCATCGGTGTCTTGCTGCCCATTGCTCGCTGGCGTTTTCCTGCTTGCACTCCCGGTGTTTTCTGCGGCTGTGTCGGAGGGTGCATGCGCGAGTCTCGCGCGCTGCAGCCGCGGGCGGGAGGGCGGCCATGGGACACAGCAGTGGCGCTGACTGGGGCTCTCCTCGCCACGCAGCGCAATGTGAGATGAGCGAGTGGGGGCCCTGGGGCCCCTGCTCCAAGAAAAGGAAGCTCTGTGGCTTCAAGAAGGGCAACGAGGACCGGACGCGGAGGATCTTGCAGGCGCCGTCTGGGGATGCTTCGCTGTGCCCGGCCACCACCGAGGTGCGCAGGTGCACAGTGCAGAAGAGCCAGTGCCCCGAAGGTGAGCGGGAGCATGCGGGGCGGCCCCGGGGGCCAGCAGCTGCGGGCGCCGCTCGCCACGCCAGCCGTGCCTGGCCGGGAGCCTCACTGCCGCCCTTTGCTCCGCCGCAGGGAAAAGAAAGAGGAAAGAGGAGCAAGGAAAGCAAGACAACGTGAATGGGAACAGAAACCGGAAAGACACCAAAGATGCCAAGTCTGGCCCCAAGAAGAGGAAGAGCAAGCAGAGAGGGGCCGTGGTCCCCACGACGCCGGCCAGCCCTGTCCAGTAGCCGCCGTCCCGTCACTGGACACCAGACTTGGTTGCTGCTACGGACATGGAAGCTTTAAGGCACCAGAGCACCGCGCACCACATGCACCGCGATTGGGGGACACACGTAGAGCCAGGCGCACGGACTGTGGACGCCCGCGGCACGGCAGGGGCTGTAGCGTGAGGAGTGCCAGGACCAAGTGCTGCAGCTCTGGCAGCTGCCCAGCACCACCCACCAGGCCGGGCTCAGACTGAATCTCTGCTCTTCCAAAGGGTGGAGGCTGCAGCCTGCAGCAGCAGAGCCTCCTTCTCTTCCTCCCACCCTTTATTTTTTGTTTTAAGCTGTATGACTTCATCATTGAGAATACATGTTAAGCGTTTGTGATAAGAGGTCAGTGGTATCTGCCCTGAATGTACTTCAAAGAGTTATTTCAAATTTAAAAACAACAACAAAAACCAAAATGACAACCAGCTTCCTGAGTGTGTGGTTCATACCTTGGCCCCTATGGAGGCTGGTGTCCCACCAGACTGAGACTCACTCATGGAAGGGAAACTCACAAAAGCTTTAAGAAAGTCCCAGGAAGTGTTGCCAGCTGCATTGCAGCCACAAATCTGTCATAATTCGCACTCGGTCCCAGCTGTGCTCCAATAAGCCCCCTGGGGAATTTCCCATTAAAGGATCCAGTTAACATGCAGCAAATTGAGAAAATGAGAGGTAACAACAAACCCCAGGTTGCCTGAACACTGTGACTTTGCTCACGCAGTCTCAGCTCTGCAGCTCTGCTCCTGGGCCGGGGACAGGCTCGTCCACTTGCCCAGACACCGCTCAAACACATGGGAGAGGGAGCGATGGCGCAGGACAGCTCGGGCTGTGCAGGAGCAGCACAGACTGCCACGCTTAGACAAAGCTACTGCTCACTGTGTCACCAACTGGAATCCCTGGACCAGCACAAGGCGCCTTCCCAGTGGGACGGACCTGCGGGCAGAAGGACCAGGATGCAGACGCACTGGATGGAGACTTAGGAAGCCTGGCGTGGGGACACGTGTCACACTACCTTCCACATACACCCTCGACAGCGTAAGGAGGGGCGCATTGCTCAGTTTCCTTTGTATTTCAAAACGTGCTTCCTTGATATAAATACCTGCATACACATCATTCCTGTAAAGCTCGCCAATGGACCCGTGGTCCCGCAGGATGAGCCGGTGCTTCCCATAACGGTGCCTGGTGCAGCGGGAGGTGCCGGAGGGGCATAGGCTCCGGAGCCCCAGGCTGAAGGGCTGGCGACCCGGCTTGCTTTGGGCCCCTGCCCTGCCTCGGTGACAAGGTGCCTTCCCCGCCAGGCCAGTCCGGTGCTCTTCCATGAAGAGCGGGCCGTATAGTGCTCTTGGGGAGAATTCAGACCTTACGATTCTAGCCAAAGGCAGCGACGCTCTCTCTTTGCCCTACTCCCTTTGCTGCTATTTGGGCTTAGTTCAGCATGTGGGAGCTGCATAGTTGTTCCAGCTCCAGAGCTGTACCAAGCTCTCCGTGACTGCTTGCTGGCAGCAAAGCCTTTCAGACCATCATCCACTTTGTGTTTAAGTAAACAAGAAGCCGTTATATCTTTTAAAGGGGATTCCATTTCAGCACAATGATAAACGACCAGCATACCAAGCAGGGAGAGAAAGAGGTTCTTAAAAGTCATCCTTCAAATTGTTTATGGATCATGTTCAGGCGATTCCTGACAGTCTCCCAGTCGACAGATCAGATCTCACTTTATTTTCTAGTCTGTGAGATAAGCATTTTGTTTGTGCCATGGCATTGCATGTAACCAGAATCTGTTTTTTTCTCTCCTTCTGCTCTTTAGCAGCAATAATCAGTAACCCTTTTGTGAACCTCAGCTTGCTAATTCATGCCCTACTCCTCCTCCCCTCCTGCTTCAGTATCTCGATCCAGTTCTCAACAGGGATTAAAGAGAAGAGAGAGTGCATTAGTAAGGTTTTATACCACTAAGGTTCTGCCAGCTGACTGGATTCCCTACAGTAACTCATGTCAATATTAGCGTAAATATTTCCAAATGAAACTACCTATTATAAATCAACACAGCATATTTTAAAGAATTTGCTAGAGTTTTTAGAAAAATTGAACTTCTCCTTTCTGTTCTACCCTTTTCCCTTCTCTCTTCCTTTTCGTAGCACAACAGGAAAAAAAAAAAGGGGGGGAGAAAGGCAAAGGAAAGTTTAAAATGTATATTAAGAAAATCCAAGATTTTAAAGTAAGGTTGAATTTTAACTGAAATTGTTTTAGAAAAATTAGGAGGAAAATATTTTTTAAAAAATCAAATTTCTTCCTCCTCTTCTTTTAATCAGCTTGAGAATTGTGCTTATTTCCACTCCCAGCAAGCTGGGTTGTTTACGAATTTAGAAGCATTTTGGCTTTGACCAACTCGATTTGCACGCTGGGCTCAACAGGCCGAACTTGAGGCTTCTCTACATGGGTGAACGTCATCTCAACTCACATGCATTTGGACGCTCTCTTTCAGCCCACCAAATAAAACCTGTCGTGGTGTTCTCTCTGTGGCATCACTGTAAAATATGCTTCTTTAAATAAATAAATGGGCTTGCTGAACAAGCTTTGTTTGCTTTATTCACCAATACTGGGGTTAAATCGCAACTATTCTAGAAAGTAAGAAAGACTCTTCTAATGTAATTTTCTACCCACTGCCATCCAGAAGATAAATGCACCTGTATAACTCTTGGCATGAAGATATTACTGCTGATGGACTCTGCAGGGGTTCATGTTCTGTAGTTCAATCACCTATTTGTGGAAGTGGACATATAGGCAGCTAGGTAGGTAAAACCATCATCAGAAACTCATTTGCACAGAATAAGCCTTTATTTAGACTGCTGAGAATAAGCCTTTATTTACACTGTTGAAGCAATCGATGTTTACCCACTGGCCAGATTTCTACCCCAAATTTGCAGGATGCTTTCTAGGGAGTTTACGTAACTTTTGTTACTTTTTCCTGCATAATGGGTAGCAAAGGGCAGGTAGCATTAACAGCTTACACTTGTGGGTTTGGCACTGTTTCATTTCCATCTCATTTGCTGAGATTTAGGAGCTGGGGCAGACAAATTTCAGCAAACACATTGCTTGCAGCGTGGTCTTGCCCTCTCTGTGTAATACCAACCCATACTCTTCATCAGCTGCAGTCAAGTTGAATGTGTGCATACATTCTCCTCAAGCAATAATTTACTAGCCTTCCACCTCCATGGAGATGGAAGCAGTGTATATACTTTTTAGCTCATGTTTATGTTAAAATGATTTCTCACTCAGAAGAAATCTGTTTTGATTACAGGAAATATAGCAGTATAGAGAAACTGGTTATTCTTAATGCTATTATTTAGGTTATAGTGTCTGAAAACATTAGAGGTGATATTTTATAGTAAGTAAAACACTTCTTTTCTTTAGAGAAGTGTTAGGCCTAACACTTAAAAAAACCCCTCTATTCAAATTACAAAAATACCAGGTATATATAACAATTCACTATAAATAAATCATTCCAATGGCATTTATACACGTGATAATATATTGCATCCTACTGAATGCCAAACGATAGTTTAGATGGAGCAGTTTGCCGGAATCTCCTGGAGCAGCAGGACCTTGGTGAAAAAAACAGGCAAACGGTAGGTAATATAGTTACTTGCAGCAAAAGCAGAGCGGCTGGTCAGACTCTTGCCCGTCTTTCAGAACGGACATGTCTGCAAAAGGCCACAGGAAATCTAAGGAGACATCAGGCTAAAATACACGGTGTAATGTGTATTTTGCACAGATTTCTCGAAAAGTAGCCACCTTTCATGACTATTAAAGTCATGTTACGAAGGGAATAGCTAAATCCAGGGCAATGAGATCTGGGAGGGCTCGGAGGGCTCTTCTTTCTCCTCTTGTGGAGTCATCAAGCCTCGTGGTGCCTTTTGCCAGGGTGCCCTGCCTCTCCTGCCAGCTGTACCCCTGAAAACCAATTCCTGCCAAAATGGATTGGGTGTTAAACAGTCCAAGGTACCCTCTGCTAGTGCTTTGAAAGGTTTTGAAAGGCAGCTCTGGAAGCCAGTTCTGCCTTTGTACTCTGCAGGGAACCACTGCAACAGCGAGAGTAAGATGGCTGATGTTGCCTATTAAAATAAAACAAAGTCGCTCAATACCACACTGAAAAACTTCTCTGAGTACAAGTCCAGTCTTGTTCTAAAGTCTTGGAAATCTATTTTCCCTTCATTTAATTGACAAAATCTGTAGATCATACAAGGAAGATGCTCCCTGCCAAAAATCAAACCTCACTACTTTTTAATAATACAATGGGAATAACCCCTTAGAACATATGTAATTATGGCAATGAGTCATTTTGATGGCATCACATAACCGCATTCACTGGGGCTTTGACAAGGAAGAGGCCACATCAAATTCCCAACGATTGCAGCTCAACAATGGCCGGGCTCATCCTGCTGATGCAGCGGGGGTGGCTTGGCAGACGCCATGGGCCTGGCCTCTATCACGCAGCCCCCCGTCCCGGCGGGCATGCAGTGCCGACAATGCTCTGCTGGAGCCTGTTTCACACCAAAAGAGAAAAGAAGAAAGTTAAGAAATTAAATGGGAGCATTTAACTCTGCAGCTCCAGCAAACACCAAGCTTGGACACTGTGCATCTCCATACAAGGTGTCTTGTACGTACACTCATACAGGGTGTTATCAAGCGCTACGGCGCGGCGGTACCGCGCGTTAACAACAGCAGCAGTGTGGTTCTGCTAAGAAAAGGCGAGCGAGGAGAGCACAGCGAGGGGGGTTATTCCATTCGAACACGTCCCCCGTAGGCACGGAGCAGCACACGGCTTCCCGACAGCAGGAGATGCAGCATCGTGGCTCGCTTGGACTTGCACGACAGAGCCACACGGAGCAAGTGGCGCTGCCAAAGCCGGCAAATGCCACAGTCGGCTCGGGGATGGTCCGAGAAAAGCCCTGGGCAGCAGGACATCCCAATGTCCGAAGGCAGCTATTTCTATTCTTTCAAAGACAAGACACAGTAATTTTCTGGCCACATTCCAAGATACTTTGTTAACAATAAAAAGAGTGTTTTCTTAAGGAAAATGAAAAAAAAAAAAAAAGAGTGGGGGAGAATAGGGCAAGTATTACTCAACTATTTAGTCTAAAATCTGAAAATCAAAAGCATCTTCTGACAGATTGATATCAACTCTAATAGAAAACACACTTGTCCTGGGAAAACTCTGCTACATAAGCCTCGAGTCTGATAGCTTAAACAATTATCTGCAATTTGGAATTAATTTTTTATGCCCACATCAATGTGTATTTTTGAAGTGCCCAAGGCATAGATAATTCCATTAAGAGGAAAAACAGAAATCCTAGGCTTAACAAAAACAGAGCCGACATTGAATCCCCGCCGTCTTACAAAACAGCTCCGAAGCCCCAGCTAATTAGGAGGATTTGCCTGACAGGCACCGCGAGCCCCAAGGGCAAAACGCTGGAAATCACCGGGGAGCGACACCCCGAGGGCGCCGCCGCTGTCCCGGGCGGCCCGGAGTGGGCGGCTCCGGCCCGGGCGCTGTCGCTCCGGGGCTCCCGGCGGCGCCGCCGCCCGCTCGCGCCCGACCTCCCCCACCCCCCCGCGATGGGAACAGCGACGGTAACGGTCGCGGCGAGGGGCCCAGGCATCTGCGGGGGGCGGAACCCGGTACCTGGGCGCCCCGTTTCCCCCTTAGCACAACCCTATACGAGCGAGAGGAGGGTGTGTTGCCATGGCGACGCCGTTCCGGCGCGCCGCGCGTTGCCATGGCGCTTGCCCTGCCGGGGCGGGGCAACCGGGGGCTGGGGCGCGCGGCCGGAAGTGAGGAGCCGTCGGAAGCGACGTAGATCCCCGGAAGTCGTGGTTGTGGGGCCGCGCGCTGGCGCGGCGTGTGTGGCCGCGCGGTCCTTCCTGGGTTTCGTGTCCCGAATCCCGAGTCCCGTTTCCACTGTTCAGCCGCGCCGCGAGGCCCCCGCCGCCGCCATGGTGAAGCCACGCTACAAGGGCCGCAGCACCATCAACCCGTCCCGCGCCAGCACCAACCCCGGTAGGAGCGGGGCCGACGGCGGGGTGCGGGCCGGGCCGGGCCGGGCCAGGCCGGGCTGCGCTTGAGGCCGTTCTGTCTCCGCAGATCGCGTGGCGGGCGCGGGTGGGCACAACATGCGGGACCGCGCCACGATCCGCCGCCTCAACATGTACCGGCAGAAGGAGCGCAGGTGAGCGCGGCGCCCCGCGAGCCCCGCGTCGCTTGTGGGAGCCATCGGGAGGTTTCGTTGAATCGGCTGCAGCGCCAGGTGCTTCTGGGGCCGCTTGTGGGGAGACTCACAGTTGTCCCTCCCGTGGTAGTGGTAGTTGTTGCACCATCGCATGAGTGTGTCCCCAGGTAGACTTTATAGCTGTGCACGGTTCGTTGTGCACAGTGTGTTGGGATGGGTGGACGTGCAGGGAATGGAATCCATGGACACTCCTGGGAAAAGTGAAGGCTCCTGCGTGTGTTGGGGGCAGTGAAGCTGCCTCGCGGTTCAGAGGTGCCTGGGGAGGCACTGGCTGCGTGGCCCAGGATGCACAGGGTGAGGACTGCCCTGGCTCTGTGACCCCGTCCCAGTGTGAGGGCCCATGCTCCAGTTCTGCCGTTGCTCCCGTTCGCCTGCCGACGCTGCTCGGTGTTACAGGCTGCCGGGGACCCTTCCACGGGAGCCTTTCTGGATTCATGCAGTTTTGTGGGTTCTTCCGGAGGAGGTTTCTGGTCTAGCCAGCAGCCTTTGTCAGAGGGGTGGGTGCTGCCCTTGAGCGTTTATATGTGTTCTCATTTGTTGCTCAGAAACAAGCGTGGCAAAGTGATTAAGCCTCTGCAGTACCAATCGACAGTGGCCCCAGGCACTGTTGCGAGAGTGGAGCCCAGTATTAAGTGGTTTGGTGAGTTCTTCAACTTTCAGACTTGACAAGTTTAAACTGTTGAACTTGGGATGTTTGGAGGGTGGTTTGTGCCACAATCCAGTGTCTATGCTCTGTAGGACGCATACCAAAGGTGAAGGGGCCTCACTGTAGGTTGGTGTATAGGGTAATATGAGATGATGGGATATGTCGTATATTGTGTATGTACCTCAACATGCAGTGTTTGATTTCTGCATGCTGCTTCAAAGCGTGTTTGTTTTGTCCACTTCGGACGTTTGGGTTTGCCTGTATGTGTGGATGTATGTTGTGGCTTAGGTATGTTAGGTGCAGTATGCATCCTCTATTTTTTTGTGCCTAGTATTTTTGATTCCAAATGGAGAACTAATGTTTCCCTATTTATTAGCCTATCCTTGATTTTGGAAACATTTATCCCAGGGAGTGGTGCTGTGCAAGAGACAGGCATGTGTATGTGTATATATATATGTGTGTGTTTTACATGCAGGAAATACTCGTGTGATCAAGCAGTCATCCTTGCAGAAATTTCAGGAAGAGATGGAAACTGTCATGAAAGATCCTTACAGAGTGGTGATGAAGCAAAGCAAGTTACCCATGTCCCTCTTCCATGATCGGATCAAACCTCATGTGTGTGTTGTTCATCCGAGTAGGGTGTAGGCTGGGTTATGAGCATGAGCTGTCATGAATATTCTTTTCCTTTGGAGGTGGTGCTGTATGTGTTCAGCCTGGTGAAATGCTCTTTGATACCCTCTGCAAGTAGAGGGATCATTTTGGGCAAATCACCCCTTTTCTGGATGGGAAAGGATATTCTTGAGCCTATCAGTTGGACAGCAAATATAGAGATATAGCATATTACTTCCCTGTATTTTGTGAGAAGATCTGTAGTATTTATAAGGAATTCTCATTTCCTGTTAGGAAAATGGCAGCTTAGGATGACTGTAGCTGCTTGTCACCTCATGTTCTACCATTTCTAATAGTCCATGTCATACTTAAACTTTTTTTGAGCCAGCCTCACTCTGCTAGTGCTCTTACGTGATGAGTTTGAACTCCAGGATGTACTTTTTATCTTGAGGCAAAAATTGTTTTGCATGTGAACTTCACTGCAAGCAGATCTAGTGTTTTAATACTAGGTTTCTTTTGTGATGTCTAAACTGTTATTTTGGACTCCCACTAGATATTTTTCACATGGAAACTTTCCAGGTTTATGTAATAACATTTTTCCTTAATTTAAGTAAGCTTTTTATTGGGAACTAAAATGTGCATTACAAAAACAAACAAGTCCTTTTAGCTGAAATTATATGCACTTCCAGGAGAAGTTGGCATTCATTACAGGCCACTACACCCTACACTAAACCCTACAGTTTTGACTGTAATCATCCTTGACAAAAATCTGAGAATTTGGCGAGATTTGTGCATTTGTTAGAAAAAAAAAATGATCAAAGATGACAGCTAAATTTTCATCATTGTAGCCTTAATTACATTTGATGATATTCATGGTGAAAGAACTGAAGCATAGTTCTTTGGCAAGTGCAATGTGTTTTGTTGCTTATTAAATATCCACACTTAGTTTCTCAGAGATTAAGTTGAGAAATTCAAACATGGTTAGGAAAATGCCTGTAACTCCTGTCAGGGGTTGCACAGTAGCACTGAGGTCTTGCACGCTGCATGTCATGGGCCTGGGGGAACAGTTTGTGGGTTTTTTTTTTTCTTTTTTAACCAACTTTTCTTTTGTTAGACCTCCAGAGTTCACATTCTTGATACAGAAACATTTGAAACAACCTTTGGCCCCAAATCACAAAGGAAGAAACCCACTCTTTCTGCAAGTGATGTGCAGTCTCTGCTGGAGAATGCAGAAGCCTCAACAGAAACTTACGATCAGGACAAGGACCGGGACCTCGTGATAGAAGACACTGGTGTAAGGTAAATAGCAAGAAGTTATTCATTGTTTGCACTTCTAACAGCCAGCTCTATTCAAAAAAAGAAAAAAGTTTTCTAGACATGTCTTGATATGGATATGAGCATATGATTAACATATGAGGAGTATATAAGCAAAATTTGTCCGACATTTTATAACCTTGTTTTATTCGTATTTATTTAAGCTAGTGGTTGTGTCTAGGGGTGCCTTCTGTCTTTGTTAGTAATTCATTAGACTTTTGCATGTCTGACTATCCCTAAACAGAGATTTTGCATTAGACAGGAAACCAGATAATATGTAGATATAACCCTCTAAACCAGGATGTGTTTGTAGAATCTTCCTTAAGGCTGAGAGAGCTGGGTCTGTTCAGCCTGGAGAAGAGAAGGCTGAGGGGGTACCTGATCAGCGTGTATAAATACCTCGAGGGAGGGAGGAGGAGGAGGCCGGCCTCTTTTCAGTGGTGGACAGTGATAGGACTAGAGGAAGTGGCTTCAAACTGAAGCATCGGAACTTAAGGAAGCATTTCTTCACTGTGAGGGTGACAAAGCACTGGAACAGGCTGCCCAGAGAGATTGTGGAGTCTCCTTCTTTGGAGATCTTTAAAACCCGCTTGGATGCAGCCCTGTGCCACATGCTCTAGGTGACCCTGTGTGTGCAGGGGGGTTGGACTTGATGACCTCTGAGGTCCCTTCCAACCTTGGGCATTCTATGATTCTATGAGTGGATTAAAAAAAAAAACAGCAAAATCTGAGGCCTGTGTTATTTGGGCCTCGCTTCCTGTGTCTGCAAATTACTTTGGAGAAGATGACACAGTAACTCCCACTGGGATTGCTGATTTCTCTGGTAATTCACTTCCAGGGATGAAGCACAAGAAGAAATATTTAAGAAGGGACAGTCCAAAAGAATCTGGGGTGAGCTCTACAAGGTAAGCAACACTTACGGTTTACAACAGACACACATCTACTTTTGTGTTTATTAAGTCACATAGCTTTTCACAGTGTTGGAAACTCCACAGAGCAACAATCAGAGAAGATCTGAAAGCCCTTTAGTGATAAATTGGTCTGTGTTCAGGAACTGTTGATGGGATTGAATTTGTTCGCAAAGTTGGCTAGAAGCATTAAGATTTTTGTCATGCAGAAATATCCCAAGTAGGTAACTGCTGTTTTCCTATCAGATTGAACTGGCTGACCTGAAACAATACCTTTAAAAAAAAAAAAAAAAAAAAAAAGACCAACAACATTGGGTTGATACTAATAAGATGGTATTAGAACATGGGAGGAAAAAAAATGGCAGCTGCAGGAGAGGGCAGAGATTCTGCCTGACTTCATTCTGAAGCTCTTGCCGTTGTCTTGCCCTCCCCTTCCCCTGGGTATGTATAATAAACATCACCTGAAATATAATCTAGAGAGAGACTGGCGTATATCTCTCTGTGATTCTTGGGGCTTTGCCACAAATAAACCTTTTGGATATCTTTAAGTTTCCTCAAGCTAAAAACATCTGGTAAATTGACAATTTTCTTTTCTGAAAGGCTGTTTTTCTTGATTCCCATTGAGTCACCCCAACTACCAAAGGAATGGAGACTGAGAAAGAATTGGAGTCATACGAGCACAGTTTGCATGCAACCAGTATCTGTTAGATGTGAAATTACTTGACTTCTTGCTCTGGATTTCTGAATGTAGCTTAAAACCTTCCCTTTTAGATCTAAAAATGCTGGGAATGATAGAACAAAACAGATTTCAGTAAGACACTGCCAAAAATGCAGGAAATAGCTGTGAAACAAATTCAGTTGGCTTGAAACAAGTCATAAAATGACAGCTCCCTGCTGTAGATGCTTAGTGGACTAACAGCAGGTTTCTACTTGTGTGTTTCATATTGATCCAGAAAACACTTTTTACATCATGATCCTTTATGAAATGGCAGAATTGAACTGATGTGAAATGGGTGGAAGATACTGTTTTTTGTCTGCGGAAGTAATTAACTTACCCCTCTTCGTGCTGTTTTTACTTTCCCAAGTACTATGGGCATCCAGCTAGTGCATAAGAACAAGTAAACACTGGTGATCTGTCCAGCCTGGACACAGGTGAGTGTAGCAGAAGGGAAAGCAAGAGTTTGATGGATGCTAGCCTGGGGTGTAGAGAAGTAAGTTGTTCCTCATGGATAGAAGGCTTTTGAAGCTATTGTTTAGCCTGAAGCTAAATGATGTCTTTTAGCAAATCACTAGTTTTCTTTCTGGAGGTGCAGATGTCTTAGCCTCTCTAATGTGCTTTTCTGCCTTGTTTTTCAGGTGATAGACTCATCGGATGTTGTTGTGCAAGTTCTTGATGCCAGGGATCCCATGGGTACTCGCTCCCCTCATGTGGAATCCTACCTTAAAAAGGAAAAACACTGGAAGCATCTCATTTTTGTCTTGAACAAATGTGATCTTATTCCTACTTGGGCTACAGTAAGTTCTGTTATGCCTCAGACTTCTTATTCCTTTTGTAGCTTCTCTCCTAATTCCATTGCCAGTGCTCATGCTGCTCTCAGAGTGTAGTGTAACAGGGAGTCAATGGGAACTCTCCAGTTGCCTGCTATAAAAGTAGCAATTACAATGCAAAACTGTTCAAGCTTGGCTCAGTCAAATAACAGTTGCCAGCCACAAATTCTCTGCTTCCTCTGACTGGATTTAACCATTCAGCTGATGTCTCCAGAGTATGCAAAATGTTAGGCCTCTTAAGATCCATACCCACCACAGCTGGTCTGTTTTATATTGTTAAGCTAATTAGTTTTAGCTAGCAGTGAAGGCGTTTTGGGGAAGTTTTGTCTTTTATATGAACAATAGGTCAGTGCCTTTAGCTGTTAAGTTGATGAAATGCTTCAAAGGTTCTCACACAGTGATTTTCACAGGCAGTTGCTTGCAGGACTCATGTGAAGATCAGGATCCCTAACTCAGTTTTGTTTGTCTCTTCAGAAGCGCTGGGTTGCCGTCCTCTCTCAGGAGTATCCAACACTTGCGTTTCATGCCAGTCTCACAAACCCTTTTGGCAAAGGAGCCTTCATACAGCTTTTAAGGCAGTTTGGGAAGGTACAGAACTTTGTGATGTTGTGGCGTGTGGGTGTGTTGTTTTTAATCATTTTCTCTTAGTGAATAGTTCCCTCTAGAATGCTCCCTTCGTTGGAGAGCAAATGGAAAATGTTCCTTGCTGAGAGATGTTTCTCAAACTGAGCACATCCAGTAGGAGTTACTTTGACCACAAGTCTCTGGTCTAGGTTTCTTCTAGAAAGAGTATCCCATTGATGCTTCTAAGTAACACTCAGTGTCTAAAACAGGTCTGAAATATGTCCCTTTCTTAATGTCTTGGCATGTATTCTGTTAAGATATTTTTCATTTTAAGTGTCTTCATCTTCTTGTGGGGGACACTTTGTTGCCTTGGTTAGATTATTTGCTGTCTTCAGCTTCTGTTTGTATTTGCTTGCTTTCTCAACCTAAATGGCTTCTAGCTTAAGGCATCCACAAGTAATTTCACAGCAACAAAGAATGCAAGGGGTTCACTTTTCCCTTTTGAAATAGGGATCTGGAAATATTCTAAACACTTGGAGTTCTTGAGTGATCTGTCAGTTATACTCTTAGACATTTCTCCTAATAGAAAGGAGCTTATATAAATATGTATGTTTTATATATATATATATATATTTTGATATACTTTGAAACTGCTTTGTCTTTATTATAATGAAGACAGTATCTGCTTAGCTTTAAGTTTTAGAACTTTAAGAATAACACTGTCTTTCTCTTTGAGTTATTAAAAAGATGTGTTATCTCTTAACAGTTGCACTCTGACAAGAAACAGATCAGCGTGGGTTTCATTGGTTATCCAAACGTTGGCAAAAGCTCAGTGATCAATACATTGCGGTCTAAGAAGGTCTGCAGCGTGGCCCCCATTGCAGGGGAAACAAAGGTAGGAAAATATCCCTGTATATGAGATAAAAACTTAATTCTATAAGTGCATTGCAGGAAGCAGCATTCATGTAACAATAGCTGATGTTGGCTGAATGCTCTTTCCAGCGTGAATTAATATTTAGGTATATTAGCTCTAATATTAGCTGATACGGAAGCAGCAAGGTGCAGTGTATGTTGGTTAGCTAACAAGTATGCTCAAGTATACCAAATTTTTGAGTGTAATACCAAGTTCCTAACATGCCTCCCACTTGTTGTTACCACACATTTAAAAAGCAGAACCAATAGCATGGAGACTCTTGATCTTTCAGGTGTGGCAATACATTACCTTGATGCGGCGGATTTTTCTCATCGACTGCCCGGGTGTAGTTTATCCGTCTGGAGACACAGAAACCGACATTGTGCTAAAGGGAGTGGTATGTATATGCTCTAAATGCTGGGAAGTCTTGATGGTTGTCAGTAGGTTGGGTTCAGAGACACTAATGTGCACTACTACCTTCACAAGTAACAACTTTGGCATTATTATTTATTGTAGAGTTTAGAAAGGGTTACTTACTAGAGCAGAAATTTACTTAGTGTATCTCTCCAAGAACCTGAGCAGTCTGTACAATTGTTCCTTTTTACGCAGAGGGAACATTTAATTCATTGTTAAGCTAAATTAGGTTCAAGTATAAAGGAGAATGGTAGCACCTGAGCCTTAGGTCATCGCCCTGAAAGGCTTTCTGGTGCAGAAACTCTCCCACATTTGTGTTTAAATAGAAAAAAAAAAATCTTCTTCCCAGGTTTAAGTTATCTGAAAGAAGGGCGGGAGTGATGAAAGAATAGGAACTGAACTTCTGTCACAGATGGCTTGCTTAAAGCACTTGAGGTTTTTGAACAAAGACCCAAGCTCATGTTCCAAAGGGCTGACTTTCTGCCATTGTTTTTTAGGTTCAAGTTGAAAAGATTAAGAGCCCTGAAGATCATATTAGTGCAGTGTTGGAAAGAGCGAAACCAGAGTACATCAGAAAGACATACAAAATTGACTTCTGGAAGGATACAGAAGATTTCCTTGAGAAGCTTGCTTTGAGGACTGGAAAACTGCTAAAGGTGAGACAACTTTCTTCATCTGCAGGTTGGAAGAATATGTAGGCCATGTTCCAGCACTGAAACCATGCTCAATGACATGGCTACAAGGAATACAAAGTTGATTTGTTTACTCCTAAAAAGGGGAACAGAAATTATCACTGGATTCTTCCAGGGTGGTGAGCCTGATGTGCAAACTGTGAGCAAGATGGTTCTCAATGACTGGCAGAGGGGCAGAATTCCATTCTTTGTGAAGCCTCCCAACGCAGAAACAGGTCCCCAGGTGAGAACTGATTTAATACTCTATCCTTGTTCTTGCAAATCTTAAAGGAGTTTGTCATTCTCTTGCATATTATTTGCTTTCCCTAGTAGTATTCACTCTTGTAACTTGGGCAGTGCATATCTCAGGCTCTGCTTTCATCTGCCGATTCGGGGGGCACTCACATGAATTTCATAAATACATAGACAGGACTGGCTAGCTGTGTTCTGTTTTACACTGAGCCATCTTACAGTCATCTTACTAGCAGAAATGTCAGTAATTATCACAGCCTTCAGTATGCTTTTTTCCAGAGAGATAAAATCAAAATTGCTCCCATGAGGCTCTGTTGCTAGAGAATACTCTGTTTTGCAATAATGTCAGACCCAATTTTGCTATTGCCTTTCATTAGATACATATTGCCTGATGTGCTGTGCAGCAACCAAATGGGAATAACTTTTATGATTAATCCAGAATCATTAGAGCTTCTTGATTTGTTTCTAACGCTTCAGGCGGAGGGGGAGTCCATTTTTTTAAATTGCTCGCTCTTTTTTTTTTTTTTTTTTTTTTTTTTTTTTTTTTTTTTATCGTTGGCTCTCTTTCAGGGATTGTTTTTATGTGCAGTCATACCCATATCCCTCTGACCCCTAAAGTAATTTTTGGAATTATTTATAATGCTTTCAGACCTATGCCTTCTTTCCCCAACAAGAAATGAAATGGAAACAGCTAGGATTCTTCATTCGAAGGCACTACTTGCTTAACGATCAACCTTCTGCCCTTTCTTCTTTCCATTCCTGGAGGCCATAAAAAAAAAAAAATACAGCAGATCCAAGATACATGAGATGCAAAGTGAATATTTCTGTAATAGAGAGATGCTGGGTCAGACTTTGCTTGTGGATAACATATCCTTGACACTCTTTCTTGTAGCCTCCTATGTCAGGAGAAGCAATGGCAACAAGCCAGGATAACAAGGAGGAGGAAATTTCTGAGCTGGTAGCATCAAATACGGAGCCAGCAGAAGAGAAAAACAATACAGACAGTGAAATGAAGCAACTTATGTCACACGTCCGGCAGAACTTTGGGAGGATTAACGTGGCGCCTGAATTCTCAGAAGAAGACCTGGTTCCTGTGGATGTGTCAGGCTTTGAAACAGACAGTGATTCTCCTGCAGAGGAGCAGGAGGAAGAGAAGGAAAATGAGCAACACCAAGACTCTGCAATAGAGGGGGAATCACAGTCAACTGTCCAAGATGCCAGGGAGAGCTCCAAGGCAGTTATTAAGGCTTTGGAGGAAAAGATTGCAAAATGCAAAAAATTCCTGGATAAAGCCAAAGCCAAGAGATTCTCAGCAATAAGGTATCTCATTCTGCTCAGTGACTCAAGTGTTCCACAGGGAAAAACAAAACAGAAAAACATTAATGTGGTTCTGCTGTACTTGCATTCTGTTCATGACTTGCTTTACTGATTCCTGTGTGTTAGATTTGCTGCCATATTTCTAGTTTAGCTGTAAATATTGCAAATCTGGCCAAGCAGCAAGGCAAAACTTCTTGCTTTTGGAAAGCTGCTGCTTAGGCTATGTATTAGAAACCTGGTGGTACGCTAGGTAGCAATAGCATTTCCTTGGATCACTTTGTGATGTTGAGTTTCTTCTTGATGAATATCAGGTCTGGTGTTCTACCAGGAAATGTCACCTGGGTCTCCACATTGTGCATGTGTATCCTAGCTGATAGACCAGGCTGAGTTTTGGCAAAGCGCTCTCCTTACAAGTCTGCACGAGTCCAGTAACCCTAGAGGCAGGATGAGTGGAGGGTGTTTCCTAAGTGCACAGCCTGGCTTTGCTGGCAGGCTGTTAGGATGGGTTAGAGGTGACTGCTGCATTTTGGACTATGACACTGTTTCATTGCTTGTTTTATCTCTTGTAGAATCCCTAAACAGCTGAGTGAAAAGGTATTTGCAAGATGTGAACAGAAGTCTGAAGAACCCAGAGAAAACGAAGACAGAGGTAAACCAAAAGACCAAGATACAGTCCACGTCACTAGAAATCCTAAGAGAAGAGAGGGAGTTGGAGAGAGTTCATTAGTTCCTGATTGAAAGCTCTTTCTCTAAAGCTACATAAATCTTTCTACTAACTTACTTAAGAACTTCCTGGTGATTTTCCAGCTGCCTTTTTGCAGAACACATGTCTGTTTAGTAAGATAATATGTTGTTCTGTCAGTGAAGGAGAGTGAAGACAAATGTTGAATTCTGAGCAAAATGATGTTACTGGCAGATTAGAATTTGAGCAACTTCCCTTCCATGTGGTGTAAAAGGGTTTTAGAATGGTATAAAAGCATAGAGAGAACTTCTGGTGATGGAGACTGTTGTGACTTCCAGGTGTCTGTAGTTTCAGTTTCCAAGTATGATTGAAGGCAAATTCAAATTCTGTCAGTATGAGAACACATAGGTTTTTTGCTAGATTTGCACAGGGCTCTAAGCAGTTTTGCTGCTGCTTTCGTAGGGAAGCCTCGAGTGATTGTCTGGTAAGGAACAAGTGTGCTGTTTTGGTAGGAGCTTTTACAAATTCACTAAAGCAGTGCAGTGCTGAGGTAGGCAGAGTGGTGACACAAGCAGTCAAGTTCTGCAAGCAGAGGGATTTTGGGAAGGTGCTGGAGTGTGTGACCTGTGTTGTTTGTAGGCTGCACAGAGAAGAAAAGAAAAAGGAAAGCAGAAGAGGAGGAGGATGAAGATGACCATTCGACTAAACAGCCCCGCAGAAAACTTACATCCAAAGAAGTAAGTGGGATCTCCTGTAGTAAAAAACAGGAGGAGTAGAGCTAGTTTCTTTTATACAGTTTAAAAGCTTCAAGACTTGAGATTCCATATAGTCATATGAATGATGCTTGGTATGAAATTGTGTCTTATTTCACTTGAAGTACCCTATGTATGCTGAATACTCATTGGAAGAATGCAAGCAAATCTTGACTATGGATGATGTGCATTTGGTTATGAGTTTTACTAATGCCTTTACTTGTTTTGTTTGTGTTGCAGAGGAGACGAGCTGAGAGGCAGCAGCGCTCCAAGAAAGTTGGAGTTCGGTATTATGAAACTCACAACGTGAAAAATAAGAACAAGAACAAGAAAAAAACTGGCTTGGAGGGCCAAAGATCAAAGCACAAGAAATACAAACATAAGTAATAACTGCTGGTTCTTCTATTAAATTTTACATAAAACAGCTCTGGTATGCAGCAACATTTTTCTTATATAAAACTTCCATTCAAAGTCTGGTTTGGTTTGTCTGTCTTGTTCCAAGGAGTGGCATCACCCCCTTGATATCTGAATCATCTGAAGTTCTTTATGCAAATAGAGATCATGGTTTTTCCACATCACCATCTAAAGTCAATATACATTGCATTGCCAAGCCACCTGAGATGCTCTTCAGGTTTGGAGGCTATTCAGAGCTTTTTTAGTTTTGTTTGTTTGTTCCCCACCTCAAAATAGCTTTTACTGAGTTGTTCCATAGAGAATCACCTTCCCAAGGGTTGTAAATATCCAGCTAATTACAGAGATTCCTCAAGGAAAGATGTCATTTGCCTCTGTTGAGAAACAGTACTTGGAGTGGCAGCATGAAGGACTTCTTGTCGAAAGCTAGGAAGAGCAATACTATGTTTTTTTATGTGCTATTAACACTAACTTGCACATACGCACAGGAAACAACATTTTCAAATAAAGAATTTTACAGAGACGTGGCGGGGAGCGGGGGGAAAGGTTTATTAGTATATTGCTTTGAGGGTCATAGAGCATATTGGCAGCAGGTAGGTCCCAGATGGCTTCACTGTTTAAGAGGCAGAATGCTGAAATGGCACTGAAAGTGAATTTGGATAGTTGGACTGTCGTCAGTTACCGGTAAGTGAAAATTCAGGGTTGTTTTAGGAAGACAGATCTTCTTCACTAATTGCAAACTTCTTGCTTTGACAGTTCTTCTGAGCATAGGCGGGGGGACAATAAGAGATCTACTTATTTGGTGCAATGATGCCTTCAAGTTGGGCCTGAAAACAAATGAAACAGTAAGTTAAATTAGCCTCAATCTAAAAAATAAAGCCACATTGTTGAAAAGGGATAAATTGTCTGTTATGTATTCAAAGCGAGGAGCTGAAGGATGCTGCAATACTTCAAGAAAAGCAGGCCAGGGTTCTTTTCCCTTGGTTATTTCATTTCTTACTACATGTTTTATAAATTAACATTTCATTGTTGGCATGCAGACTTGTTGCGTTCTGAGAAGAAGAGAGTTGGCCTTGGTTCCATACAATGAAAGACTCATTTTATAATGTAAAGCATTGAAAAGGAAATTAAATAAAAGCTGTTGAAACAGGGGTCTGTGTTCTCTGATTTCAGGCTGGACTCTGTTGGCTAAATTAAATATTTGGCTCTTTAGGATTTGGAGCACAAGCTCAGACTCTGGGACAAAAGGAACTGGAAAGAGCAAGTTTTTTCAGTTACTGAGACAACTTGACGCCCAATTAGTAGATTGATCAGGGAGCTACCCCTGCTTGCGGAGCTTTTCTGTAGGAAGCATCCAGGACTCCCAGATCGTCCTGCTTCTGCAGCAGTATAGCCCTCAAAGGAAACCACACCAGCAGTATATACACAGCTGTTAAAATATTCCTAGTTCAGGAAAGAAACTCAGCTTCAGTGGCATACAACTTTAGTCGAACATTTGCTCTATTTTATCTCCTAAAACAGTTCAAGATGGCTTGAAGTTTAATGGTTTAAAAAAGAAAAACTGTAAGAAATAGATAAGGAAGGCAGGTTACTGTAAATTTCTCGAAGAATGACTTAAAGTTGTTCCTGATTAGCTGTTTTTACTTTAATCAAATAAGCAAGCTATTTTTACTTTTTCCTAAAGCAAGGAAACTGAAGGGGTCTTGGCTGCTGAAAAAAAGAGTAGCCAACACAAAGTTATTCCCATCCTTTGCAAAGCAGTTCCAGTGATCTAGGTGTGAAAGGAGCAACTTTTCCCCAGTGTCTGGAATCAATCGTTACTAACTTTCAGCTGCTGATTTGTGCGTTTCAGGAACTGGACCTCTTCGGTGTGCTTCTTTTCCTCTGTCTGTCGCCTTTCATTTTCACGTTTTTCAATAGCTTCACATTTAGCCTTCTGTTCATTCACTTGCTTTTCCAACTCCCGCTTTTCTTCTTCTAGCTCTGCAATCTTGGAAAAAAAGAGTACAATGCTCCCAAGTTTTCTTTGTAAATAAGCAAGGATCAGACTGCATGCTGTACAGTCCTAGACATATGGCAGATTTATGGACTACAGTTAAGCCCCAGGGACTGGGACCGTCAGCAGTTTGACGATCTTTACTGCCATCCAGTGGACACTACATAAATTATATAAAATTCGGCTCTATAAAACTTTGTCGGTAGCCTCCAGAGAAAGCCCCACGCGAGGCAGCTACCCTTACCCTCTTCTCCATGTCGGCTTTGCCCTGCTCAGCCTGCAGCGCCTTCCGCATACCGAAGGCCACGCTGCTCTCGTAGAGCGTCTGGTGGGCAGCGAGCGTCATCTGGATCTCGTCCCGCACGCGCAGCAGCAGCAGCCCCCGCTCGGCACAGTTGATAGTCGTCTCACGAATCAGCTCGTCTTGCAAGGGCAGGTACAAAGGGGCTATTCACAGGGGCTGTCGGCTGCCGCGCAGAGCGCGAGCTAAGGTCAGGAGGGCAGCTCGGGGAGCTGGGGATGCCGCAGCGGGCGGTGCGGGGACATGGGGGGCTGCTGGTGCAGGTGGGACATAGGGGGATGGAGGGGACATTCCCACAAGGCCGGTACCAAAGCACTGGGCATAGAGCTCATGGGGCAGGGAATGAGGGACACTGCAGTAACCGGTGCGGGGACATGAGGGATGGTTGGTGCAGGGGGCATTGAGGGGACATCCCCGTGAGGCCCCTACCAAGAGCTCGTGGGGCAGAAGGTGAGGGTCACTGCAAGGAACAAGGGGGGATGATGGTGCTGGGAGGGGATGCAGGGGCCCTGGCCAGGCTGTGGCCACCGCGCCTGCGGCGCCCGTACCAAAGCACTGCGCGTAGAGCTCACGGCGCACGGGGCACAGGCCGGTCTCGCGTGCTTGGCGCTGCTGCAGCCGCAGGTCCAGCTGCTCCTGCAGACGCACCACGTCGGCGCGGGTGCTGGGCGCGCCCGACACCTCTTGCACCCACAGCCGCCCGTCCTCGCTCCACTCCCTGCAGCGGAAAGCACCGTGAGCGGCGGGGGCGGCGGGGGCAGCGGTAGGGCCCGCGCGCGCCGCTCACCGCGGCGGCAGGATGGCGTTGAGCACGTCGCGCGCGGGCTCGGCGGCGGCGGAGGCGGGGCGCGGCGGGGCGGCGGGCGCGGGGCGGCGCTCCCCGCGGCGGCTCACGAGCACGGGCGGCTCGTAGCGCAGCAGCGAGTCGGGCGGCGGGATCATGGCGGCCTCTCCGCGCGCGCCGCGTCGTCACGGCAACCGCCGCCGGGGGATGTAGGGGGAAGTGCTGCTCCGCGCCTGCGCAGCCGGCCCGCCGCGGAAGCGGCAGGAAGCGGGCGGAAGCGGGGTGCACTTCCTGCGGCGGCGCCATGGAGGAGGCGGCGGGCGGGCGGCGGCGCGAGCGGCGCTCGGCGGCGGCGCGGGGTTCCCCGCGGGACTCACCACCAGCTGCGCGGCCCCGCTCGAGCTCCGGCTCCCGCAGCCGCCTCCGCGCCGCGCGCGGCAGCCAGTCCCCCCCGGGCGAGGAGCGGCGCGGGCCGCGGCGCGGCGGCAGCAGGTAGGCCCGGGCCCGGCGCCGCGCCGCCCCGCGCCGCCGCCGCGCTCAGCGCCTCTCGCTCTCCCCGCAGGTCGCCCAAGAGGCGCGAGAAGGCACCGGGCCGCAGGAGCCGCTCGCCGCGCGCGCGCAGGAGCCGCAGTCCCCGCAGTCCCCGTCGCGCCTATGTGCGCGTGAAGCAGGTGAGCAAGGGGGCGGCTCGGTGGGGGAGCGGCCTGGCACTCCCCGTGCCCCTCCGCCCGTGCGGGACCCCTCACCCGCTCTGTTACCTGCAGCCTCCCTATGATAGCGGGAGGCCAGTTCGGCCTGCAGGAAGTTTTCTGCTGCTTTGTGTTAAGGGCAGATACATCGGAGTCCTTGTTTTGCACTGCTGCTTTACGATAGATCAAATACATCGGAATCCTTATTTTGCACATGTTGTTTCCCTTTAAAGTAGATTCCCTGCCCTTTCCTTCTGCCTGGTTATTGGGAGAGGCTCTTTGTTACAGGAACGAGAGGAGCGTCCACACAGGGGAAACGAGGAGCGGAAGCAGAGGAGCTCGTCCGAACAGGAACATAGGCGGGACAGAAGCGATGACAGAGAGAGACACAGAGAGCACTCGGACAGGAGGAAAAACCCCAGCGAGAGGCCCGGGGGCCGAGGGCACGAGCGAGACCGGGATGCACAGAACATGCGCGAGCAGCAAGTGGAGAGGGAGTTCTACAATGAGAGGAGGCGTGAGCATCGGGAGAAGAACGAGGCGAGCGGTGTCAACCAGAACCTGGAATTCCAGCAGGCTGAGAACAAACCCAAAGAACCGGTAAAAAAAGAGAAGCCAAGTTTTGAACTGTCTGGCGCTCTGCTGGAGGACACCAACACCTTCCGAGGGGTGGTGATCAAGTACAGCGAGCCGCCTGAGGCGCGGATCCCGAAGACACGCTGGCGCCTCTACCCGTTCAAGAATGATGAGTTCCTGCCAGTCATGTACATCCACAGGCAGAGCGCCTACCTGCTGGGTCGGCACCGGCGCATCGCCGACATCCCCATCGACCACCCGTCGTGCTCCAAGCAGCACGCCGTCTTCCAGTACCGGTGAGTGGGGGGCGCCTGTGTGGATGTCTGAACCGAGCCAAGACCTCACCATTGTAACCAGCAATCACGTTAGTCCAAGGAGAGGGTTTCACTTGATCTTTTTCAGCAAGAGTCGCTGCTCTGCTGAAAAAAGGGTTGGTCTTCAAAGGATCAGGCGCCTGTTCTGTTGTAAAAAAGTTCCTAAGTTAGAGAGTTGTCTCCCCCAGCTTTTGGAAGGTGATGCAGTCTGTTGGAATCTCAGTTTGAGGTGGTATTGGAATCTCACCTGGAGTCTCGCTCTCCTGAGGCTTCCTTACCTTTCTGGAAACACAGAGAGCGTTGTCCCCCCCATCCCCCACCCCACCCCTGCTTTTGGAGTGCTGGCACCAAGGGCGCGCCGGGTGTTTCTGTGCTCTGCTCAAATGGTGCTTTCTGTCCCGCCAGGCTCGTGGAGTACACGCGTGCCGATGGCTCTGTCGGCCGCCGTGTGCGGCCCTACATTATCGACCTCGGCTCCGGCAACGGGACGTTCTTGAACAATCAGCGGATTGAGCCACAGCGCTACTATGAACTGAAGGAAAAGGATGTGCTGAAATTCGGCTTCAGCAGCAGGGAATACGTGCTTCTTCACGAGTCTTCAGATAAATCTGAGGCGAACACAAAGGACGATGATGAGGAGGAGGAAGAGAAGGAGCAAGAGTCAGACAGTTAACAGCTGGGGAGGAAATTGGGGTGGTAAAAATATCTTTCCAATAGAACATTCATTGGGATATAAACATTGGAGCATCAAAGCACTGATGCCTCTTACTGCCTTAAAGTCCTTCTGTTGCTGGTCTGTTCTTGTAGCTTATTTGGGGGACTTTAATCATCTGATAATTCTCCTTATCAAGAAATCCAGTGTTTTCTAAGCATATTTCCCGTAACAAAGAACAAAGAGCACCTGGAGTGAAAGCTACGGTGCTGGAAATATTCAACATGTGTTGAAAGACTCCTAGTAGATAATGTAAAACACAGTGGGCGTATTTAAAATTATTTTTATGAGCTGTTTTGTCATAATCCTTTGAAAATGCTACTTAACTGAAAAATTAGGTAGAAACTAGCCAGATATATTTTCTCGTACTTGGTAGGATTTGCCAAATTTGTATGTCCGTTGAGAAATCTGGAGGGGGAGATTATCACGTTTCACTACTAAAGAGGCAGGGATATTGCAAGGCCCCTCTGGGTAGTTTGCATTGTGAAAACTTTTCAGGGATGGGCATTTTACCGGCATACCGTGGAATTCCCAGGGGAAGTGAAAGGCTTCCCAGGGCTTTAGTTTATACTGTGGATGGGGAGGGGGTTGAAGGCAGTATGTGTCCAAATACATTGGCACTAGATACTGAAATTGTTTTTGGATGTTGAGTATCCAGTTTGAAAGCAGAATCCTTTATTTTTTGATAACAGCGCGTCCGTATAAATAATTTCCCCTTGTTTCTATTACATGTAGATACCTGTTATGTGATGAGACATTTTCAACAGTTTGCACTATTTAAGTTTTCTTTATATAAAATGTTTTACTGTCATTTGTTTGAAGCAGTCTCATTTTCTGCTGTAGAAGAAAACATGTTTTAGGAGGGAGAGAAAAAACTCTAGTTAATGGAAGTGCTTCGGTTTTGCCTGTTTTTGGAAGGCTCCTTCCCGCGCTTCGCTTTATGGTAAATGAAATGTACGTTTTGCACTTCTTTATGCCCTTTTCCCCGGTGTTGCGCGGTCGCCGCTCACGGGTGCTGTCCGGTGCTGTCCGCAGCCAATGCTGTTCCTTATCTGCCCGGACCCGGGTGTTCATGGTGTCGATGGGGGGCGTTCCTGGTGGGGCTGCGGCCGGCGGGTGGAAAGGGGGCCCTGCTTTGAAGAGGGGGGCGGGTCTCGTTTCTCCATACGGGGGTTTAAATGCAGTTTGTCAGTGGAGCCCAGGGCCCGCTCGGTGCCGGCCTCTCTGTCCCTCGGTACCCGGGAACGCGGTTGGGGGGGCGGGGCTCCCCGCTGCGGGGTTTCTGGTTTCCGGTGCGGGGTTTCCGCTGCCGTGGGCGTTGCCCGGCGCGGGGTTTCTGATCCGCCGTTTCCTGCCCGGTGCGGGGTTTCCCGTGCCCGGTTCCTGCCCAGTGCGCTGCCCGCTACCGCGCTCGCCCTTCTCGGATCCCGGAAGGCGCCTCCGCGCCCTGGGGTGACGTTGCGGGGGCCGGCCCCTTCCCTTCCGGGCCATTCCGGGCGGCGCGGCGCGGCGTTCCGGGCCGTTCCGGGATGTTCCGTTCCGGGCCGCGGGGGGGCGGTGTTGAGGAACGGACCACTCCGGGCCGTTGCATGCAGTTCCGGTCCGGGCGGCGCGGGCGCGGGGCCGCGTTCCGCTCCGCTCCGTTCCGTTCTGGGCCGCGCGGCCGGTGCCGGTATCGGTGCCGGTGCCGCCATGGCGGCGCTGCACGCCAAGGCGGGCGGCCCCCCGCAGATCCCCGACACGCGGCGCGAGCTGGCGGAGCTGGTGAAGCGCAAGCAGGAGCTGGCGGTGAGCGCGGGCCGGGGCGGCGGCGGGGCCGGGGCGGCGGCGCGGCCCTCACCGCGCGCCCCCGCAGGAGACGCTGGCCAACCTGGAGCGGCAGATCTACGCGTTCGAGGGCAGCTACCTGGAGGACACGCAGATGTACGGGAACATCATCCGCGGCTGGGACCGCTACCTCACCAACCAGAAGTGAGTGCCCCGCGCGCGCGGCCGCCGGGCCTGCCGCCACGCCGCTGCTGCGCCCTCTCTTGCAGGAACTCCAACAGCAAGAACGACCGCAGGAACCGCAAGTTCAAGGAGGCCGAGCGGCTCTTCAGCAAGTCCTCCGTCACCTCGGCCGCGGTGAGCGACGCGACGCCCCCACGGGCAGCCACTGGCCACGGGTTCTCTGATGCCCCCAGTCCTGGCGGGAATGGCCAGGTGCTGCCAGGATCCACTGGCCCCGGGCGCTCTCGCTGCCCTGGCAGGTGTCCTGGTGCTGCTGCAGCCACAGGGCCCCTTTGGGTTTGAGCTGCCTGTTTTTCCCTCCTGCTCCCCCAGCACCTTCACTCCCCTGTTGGAATCTCTTTCAGAAAACTCTTTTTTCTAGTGTCTGGAGAGGTGAGAGGTAATGGTGATTAGGAAACACCCCTGCCATTTGCCTCTGTCTCTGCTCCCCTGTCCCTTTTTGTTCTTATCTCTCCCTTTTGTTGTGCCATGTCGGTGCTCTGTAAGTTGTAAGTTCTCTGAAGCTAAGGCCTGGTGTGTCCTCCTCTGTAGGTGATTTCCCCTTGTTGGATGTTTGAAAACAAGTGAACTGCCACTTTCATGAAGTCCCTTTTGATTTTCTAGGCGGTCAGTGCATTAGCTGGAGTCCAAGACCAGCTCATTGAGAAGCGTAAGTCACTTCTTCCTTTTGCTCTGAACACAACTGATTTGGAAGGAATCTGGAACTGGTTTGGAAAGAACTGGTGTGGAAAGAACTTCTGCATCCATTATGTGCTGATCAGTGCTGGATTTCCAGTGTTTGGAGTCAAAAAATGTAGTTCTCATAGTTTTCTTTCCCTAGTGCCTTCAGAATATTAGCCATTTATGTTCAGATAAAAAAGAAAATTTTGTAACTGAAATCAAATCAGCTGCAAGTCTAGTTTGCCTCAGTCACTGAGGCGGCAGCCTGCTCCATTGTAGCTCTAGTTCTCAGGTTTTCTGTCTTGCCCCTTGCTGCTTTGCTGGAGGCTGCTCTGTCTGCTCAGGATCTCTGGGGTTGAGGGATTCCTCAGGCTGGGATGTGGCCTCCAGGGAAGTGACCACTGCGTTTGTCATGTGCAGGGGAGCCAGGCAGTGGGACAGAAAGTGACACTTCCCCCGATTTCCACAATCAAGAGAATGAGCCCAGCCAGGAGGATGCTGAAGAGCTGGATGGCTCTGTGCAGGGGGTGAAGCCCCAGAAAGCTGCTTCCTCCACTTCCTCTGGCAGCCACCACAGCAGCCACAAAAAAAGGAAGAACAAAAATCGACACAGGTTAGTGGTATCTGCAGCCTCCCTCTGCCAGTGTCTGGTTACCAGTGGCTGAATTGACCTCATTATATGTGCAAGGACCTAGTAATTTCAGCTCATGCAACCTCTTTGTTGTGGTAATGTCTCTTATTTTTAAGTTTTACACATCAGGATTGCTGCTATTGCAGGAAGGAGGGGAAGGCAACTAAAACCAGCATCTGCACCCGTGCTCATTCCAGCTGTGACACAGCTGGATCTGTGACAGGGCCTTCTCAACTCTATCCAGGAGAATAGGACTCTTTTCCCTCCAGAGGGCAGGATCCCAGGCCTGGTGTGCAGTACTGACTGCACAGGTTCCTGCAGAGCTGCTTGCTTTGGGGAAGGAGGGTGAAGCAGCAAAGCAGAACGGGGCATTATGGATACTCTCAATACTTCCATCCTAACCCCTTTTTGTTTGTTGTCCTGAGCTGAGACTCTTTAGCTTAGAGTTGCTTTGTTTGTCAGGAGCTTAAGCTGCATCTGCAAGGTGAGCTACAGTGGGCAAGCTGCTTCCTGCAGCGTCAGAAATAAAGCAGCTCTTTTGCAGTGCCATCCCTGGGCCAGCACAAACATAACCTGCTTCCTGCCTTTCTCAGCACCCTGCAGTAAGAGCTGGCTCAAGGAGGGCTAAAGGATGTGATAACATGCGGTGGGGTTATGCCCTTAGAAACAGAACTGCCTGGAAAGAAGAGCTGGAGACTTGCTGCAGAACAGTGCCTTTCTGGAAATGATTGCTGGAACTGGTACCTAAAGATTATTAGAAGTGAAGGAGTTCAAAATCAAGCGTTCCTTCGACCTCAGCTTTTTGGCTCTGAGTATGGACAGGTTTCCCTGTCGGGGAACTTGCCATATTCGACTGCCATGATTGCAGGAGAGAGAAATGTTTTAAAGAGCAGGGGTAAAAACACGCTAAGATCGCTGGGGGGAAATTCATTTGGCTGACAGAGAGGTAGGTAATGTGTTTGCAAACTGTTCTACTGCCATTTTGCCTTCATTAGATTTTGAGTCATTGCTATGTCTTTAATTGTTAGGTCAGCATTTTCTTCCTACAGCTTTAATTGGACAGGCACCCTAAAATACTGGATGTCCTCTTCAATTCCTTATGAACTAGGAATCTTAAGTGGTTTAAAATATTTTTTTTTGTTTGCCTGTAGATATTTGAAAGAAGTCCAGGGTTAACAAAAAATAAAAAAAAAAAAGAAAAAGAAAAAAAAGCCTGTGTAAGCAACTTCAGAAAAACATTCTGTAAAGCTGCAGTACAAAGTATAGCAGAAGAAAATTGTGCATTTCTTTTTGCTGAATGAATTAGAAATTATTGTACAAAATGTTTATATGGAAAACAAATGAACCAATCCATTGCTATTGTGTTACAAATGCTGTAAATAATATGCATTCTTTTGCTCCATTGAGTTTTGCTCCAAACTTTGGCAGCAGGAGTTAGGAAGAAACCATCCTACTGAAAGGTTATTTTGCTTTGGGGGTTCTTGTTCATTCCTTCCACTGAAGCAGCTGATGCTAGTACTGTTGGAGACAGAATATTGGACATGAGGAGCCCTGATCTGATCTGGTATGGCAATTATTATCATCTTGAGAGATGCAGCAGACAAATCTCAGTTATGGAAAGGCTTTTCAAATTAATAACTGACTATTCTGTAATGCTCAGCATGGCCAGATAATAAAAGTGATCAAGTTTGTCTTTAGTAAATTTAAAAATTAAATTTAAAATTAAAATTTAATAAAACTTGTTAAAATTGTGATCGCGCTTACTGACTATCCCCTAAATTTCCCCCCAAAAAAAAGACTGGGCCTTTTGAACATATCTAGATTAAAAAAAAAAAAAAAACAACAGTGCTCATCTGCTAAAAATGTAAGTACTTTAACAAGCCTTGCAGCCTGGAGTGCATTTTATGAACAGACCTGTGTGTCTGTTCTTTGAATGTCAGGTAATAGGGAAAAAATAATCCTGCAGTTGCCTTTGTGGCATTTCTCGTTAGACTTTTCCAGTTGATACCTGCCCAGGCAGCAGAGTTGAAAGCTGCCTTCAGAGTGGGCAGAACTGCAGCTGCCCATGAAGCTCTGCTCCAGGCTGCAGCGGCACATGCAGTTTTGCTCCAAGCTAAATGCAGGGAACCAGCTGGACATTAGTGTGGTCGTGCTGCAGTCACCCTCAGTGCCTACACAAGAACGAGGACAGTTTAGTGGCCAGACATTCCAGGAGGAAACACTGCTGCTTCCTCTTAGGAGTTGAGTGCCGCTGAGCCATAGATGTTGTGGTGACACAACAAGCACAGGGGCAGCTTTCAGGGGCTCTTGCTAAGGACTGTGCGGAGGGCGCCGTGCGAGGACAACCTGCAACTGAGCTGCAATTGGGTTCAGCCTCTTTACCTTGTTTTCTTTTTTACTTTCTAAATGAAGCGCATGTAAGAGAAGTGTCTGTGTGTGTGTGTGTGTGTGTGTGTACACATTATCAGAGTATCTGACTGCAACCGTTGGCCACAGTTTTATGGTTGTCTCTGCCTGACCAAGCTTTGCTTTGCTGCAATAACCTGACAAAGCCACTGCTTACTGACCACCCATTTGCTTTTTTGCAAGCAAGTCACCTTCTGTTCCTCTGCCTGTGAGCTAGTGTGTGCCTTCAAGTAATAATCTGAACATAAAATTTCCGCCCTAAAAACACTCTGCTTCTGTTTTAACACTTTTTTTTTTTTCCCCCCATTTTCCTTTTTCTTTTTTCTGGAAATCAAATTGGGGAGGGGGAATTCTGGATTGCCGGATCTGGAGTGCTTTTTGTGCCCAGTCCTGGTTAAGATATTTTAAGAACTTTATGGCATTTGAACACTGGCTTTTTTTTTTTTTTTTTATATATATATATATATATATTATATATATTATTAATCTTGCTAGGGTGGCTAATCAACTAATTTATTTAATTCATTAGTATATTAATTTCTATTGCTTTCTTCCTTTCAAATGCTGCCCCTCAGCCCGTCTGGCATGTTTGATTATGACTTTGAGTAAGTTTGACTTGAATTAGTACTTGTGCTGTGTTGTTAGTGTGTAGAAACCAATGTGCCTTTTGAGACCTTTCTAACCCATAGTTTATCTGTTTAATTGTAGGTATGTATATTAGGTTAGGCTGGGAAGTTTTTTTTAAAAACAGAAAAGCGTGATGGAGGTAACATTTTATTTAATAACTTTAGCAAAATTAAATTAACTCCACTCTTCTTTACCTCTCTATTCCATTTTTAAATAGATAAACTTTTTTTTAACTTAAAAACTTAGTTAAATTCTAATTCTTCTGGCTTTGCTTCCTAAGGAAATTAGCGTAGATTTGGATATTTCCTTCTAAAAAAATGTAATAAGCTCAATACCCTTGACTTCTCTAATCCCTGTTAGCTCACACTCCTATCTCTATTCCAATAAATAATTGTTATCACCATGTCTGAATAATTACCTATGGCATAGTTACACCTCTAACAAATTAACATAGAGCATGCGTATTTAACCTTATTTCTTTATGCTGTGTAACGTCCCTTGATTTTTATTACTATCTTTTATTAGCTCTTTTTCCGAGTGGGCGGAATATGCATTTGGGCAAAAAAAAATAAGAATCCACTCTCCTTCTCCTTACTGCTCCTTGTCCAGTAATCCTGGGACAGTGATTTGGCTCAGCTGATTTGAGAATGTGGATTGAATTAACCAAATAGTCTTTGTTGTAGCCTGTGCCATAGGCAGTAGCTGGTTCTTTGGACTCAGGTGTTGGTTTAATGTATTGAAATGGACATTTCTCTTATCTTTCCAACCACAGGATTGATCTCAAGTTAAACAAAAAGCCAAGAGCCGTAAGTATCAGTGCTCTGTCATTGTTTTCATTGCTCATCCATGCACTCGAGTGGCTGACTGGCACCTAATCTTATAAAGCCTGCTTCTGCTGTAATTTCTTATTTTCATGTTTGAGGAGTGTCGGTATGAAATAAGCATTGGGTTGTGGCTTTAACAGTAGATAAGCCCAGGTAGGCTCATTAGGAAGCTAGGTGACAGTTAAAACCTGCCCAAACTTTTTATGAAAAGCAGCTGTTTTGCGTTCTTCCGTCTTTCGTCATGATCTGCGGTATTAAAAGTACGTGGTTTTGGATGGTGTGTTTCTCAGCTGAGGTTTTTGAAGGGTCTTTAAAATGTTAAGCTGTAAGGAAAAAAAAGAAATCTCTTTTCTGTTTTGCCTGCAGCCAAGCCTGAACATCACAGCTCTGCAAGCAGAGGTGGCAGAGGAGAGTGTTAATGTGTCTGTCCTGTCCTTTCTCCACAGGACTACTAGACTCATCAGTGCTGAAGCGCCCGGGATTTAGGTCTGTGCGACTCCCCACCGAGCAAATGCAACTCAACTGCATGAGCCTGATGGCAGCTCTGTGGCCAAGCACCTGCATATAGGAGTGCTTCACTCTCAAGAACTCAGATAGGGGGGAAATAGTCCTGGACCATGTACTTTGCATCATTTTCAAATCACCCAAGTTGCAACAAGACGAAGGTGTGGTAGGGGCAGTCTTGGGCGCCGGAGCATTCTGTGCTTCCAGCTCAGTGGGGAATTTCCTACAGCTGGCTCATACCCCTGTCATCTGTAACTGCAATGGGGAGATATTTGCTTTTCCACTGGAATCAGGGTATGGTTCTGTATGTCCCATCCACATTGTAAGACCGGTCAGTTACTTTTGATAGTGCTATTTAGCTGTGTCGTTTTTGTTTTCTTTTTTTAATCTGAAGTGTGTAGTTAATTGGCTTTTGTTTGTTTTAATCCATATAGAGAGGAAGGGTCTTCATTTTGTGGAACAACCCATTTGAATTCTTATTCAAGCAGAGACGAAGGTGGTTTAACCCTTTTCTCTGATTTTATTTTAAACAGGAACCCTTAAAAGTGTGTGTAGTGCTTTTAGATACAAGGAGGGCTGAGCTCAAAGCCATCTTGCTCTTTGCTGTCTTTGAGGTTGGGTGTGTTCTCTTTTTAATACAATCCTCTGTCATTTGTACATAAACAATAAATGTTTCATCTTTGTCGCTCTTCTCAGGCTTTGTTCAGTTTGGAGAGCCCACTCGTGGCATTCCTAGTTCTTCGCCCGCTCGATGAGGGCTCCTCTGGATTTACCGTTCTGTGCAGCCCGTTCCCGCTCCGGCTGGGGATCCCAAGGCTGAGCACTTGGCGGGATTGCTCGCCCCTAATCTCCAACTGTGTTCAGCTAATCCTGCTTCAAGGCAGCACTTGGATGCAAGTCAGGTCTTGCTGTTGCTGGAAGAATGCCCACAGATAAGGGATGAGCGGGCTCGGCTGCCACTGGGAAAATGCGCAGAGATGGGTGTTCTGCACAGGAGCCAGGATTTCCATGCCTTGTGTGTTTCCATGCTCCCGATGTTAAAAGAGGCAGCGCCTTTCTCAAGGGGTGTCCCTCGGGCTGCAGTGGCTTTGCCTTTGCTTAAACATCGCAGCTGGAGACAGCGCTGCGGGGAAAGGAGCCTGCCATGCAGCTGTCCTTGCAGTAGCTGAGGCCGTTCCTGTGGTCCCTACCTTTCCCTTGGGCTCCTCACAGCTCTCCTAAGCGCAGCCGCAGGGCCACACGCTGGGGGCAGCAGGGATGGGGACATTGCAGTGGGTCCTGCCTCGCAGCAGCTGCTCTCATGCAAGGACTAGACTCAGCTGCTCAGGGTGCAAGCGTCGAACGGGAGCAGCCTGGGGGAGCTTGGCACCGATGGAGGGCAAGGGAAGCAGCCACTGCTCTGCTCACAGTTAAAAAAAACAGTTGCCTTAACGTGATGCCCAGCAGCTGCCTAGGGACAGGTGACGTGAAAAGGTCGAGTTCTATTGGTGCTAATGCAGTGTGGGGAAGGCAGGGAGCTGGGGGGTCGCAGGGCAGCTCAGGCCCATGAGTGTTGTCCCTTGCAATAGTTTCACAAGAGATATTGGGGCACTTGGCTCTGAAACCCTTTTTCCTTCCATAACCACCTGAGTGACTGAAGTTTCGCATGATCTTCAGTGCCTGGTTCTGATTACTGAAGGCCCGGAGCACTGCACAGGCTCGTATCAGAATTTTAACATCATTTAATTGCGTTTAGGAGCTAAATTAAGTCCTTTGCTTGCAGCAAATGCTTCCCAGGCTGAGCCAAGGAGGGCAGCAGAGCAGCAGGAGCAGAGCAGGAGCGAGTCTCTAATCCCCTGTGCAGCCTCTGCCCCAGAGGCTTAGGGGGGTTTATCCGTCCAGCACCCGGCACCACCGCGGAGGCTGGGGCCACCGGAGGAGCAGCCCTGCATGCAGCGCAGCGGGTAGGTGGCAGCGCTGGGGCCTGCGGGGGGCCCTGCAGGGTCTGCCCCCCCCCCCCCCCCCCCCCCCCCCCCCCCCCCCCCCCCAGTCTCGCTCCTTCCAGTGGCGGGTGCGCTCAGTTGCGCGCAGCCCGGGGCAGCTCTGGGATGGCTCCGGTGTTGGCTCCGGGCCCCACTTGCACTGCAGGGCGCATGGGGCAGCCACATGGCCCCTCCGCGCCCCGGGGGCTCCGTGCTCCGCACACCTGGTGCCGGCGGCTCCTGTCCCTGGTGAGGACAGCACTCTCTGGGCTGCTGCTGCTCTGGACACTGGCCTGGGTCAGTAGCGCCAGGAGCTGCCACCTCCTCTCTGCGCGGCTGTGGGTGGTTGCACCGGAGCTGGATGCAAGGGGCACAGTGTGAGGCAGGAGCTGGGCGGGGGGGGGGGGGGGGGGAGGTCGGGACACAGGCAGCAGCACCGCCCAGGCCTCCTGCAACACAGACACAGCCCAGCTGCAGGGAGAGGCTCTCGCACCCCTGGGTGAACAGGTCACTGCCCACTCGGCAGCACCAGGCGCACCAGGGGAACCTCCCCATGCAGCTCCTGCCTCTATAATCTTAATGCAGCGCCAGCCTCCACTCATGAAAGGGCAGCAGGGCCCTTTGTCCCAGCTCTCCAAGCGCTGCCCTCCCCAGGGGAGCTGGCCTGGAGCTCAAGGTGGCTGTAGAGGGTCCCATCAGCCTGGGGAGGCTGTTGGGCCCCACGGGGTCTCTGTTCCTCAGGCACCATCTGCCTCTGCCTTTCCCACAGTACCTGCTCATCTGCTGCAAGCTTTGCTGCGATGCGATCCTGCAGTTCCTGCAGGAGGTAAAGGCCCCACTCCCCTGCTCCTTGGGCCCTCAGCTGCAGAGTGGTGGGTGTCCGCTCTGCATCCCCGCCTGCAGCTGGGCTCGGCGGCACTGCAGAAACTAGAGGGTGACGTTGCGAGCGGCGAGGACAGCGGCTCCCCAGCCATAGCGCACCCAGAGCAGCCAGGTTGGAGCATGGGGCCCAGCTGGGCACCCAGCAGCCAGCTCTGCTGCTGAGGTGCCCGCTGCCGCCAGGCCCCCCGGAACTGCAGCGGCTGCACGAGGCCCACGCCGCCCTGCACAGGAGGCTGCAGGCACTGGAGGATGACATCAGCTTCTTCAGCACTGAGCTGGGTGCTGAGAAGCTGCTCTGGAGCAGCCGCTTCCTGGAGCTTCTGCGGGAGCAGCAGGTGCTCGCAGCCCGCTTGAGTGATGCCGGTGATGTCCCCCGCATGGGCGGTGCCAGTGACATCCCCTGTGTGAGCTGGGCTAGCGAAGCTCCCCGTAGGAGTGGTGCCAGCGACGCTGTTGGTGACGCCCTCCGTGTGAGCGGTGCCAGGGACAGCGCCTGCCTGAGTGGTGCCACCGCCACCTCCGTGCAGCCTGGCTGCAGCCTCCAGCCCCTGCCCTGGGAGCGAAGCCCCAGGCCCTACGCTGCTGCCAGGCAGGCTGAGCGGTGGAGCAACATGGGCAGCCCTGAGCCCAGCGCGGCAGCAGGTAGTGGCAGCGGGAGGCCCAGGGCCTGGCCCAAGGTGGCAGGACACAGGCACCCTCCTCGCACTGGGGTCCCCACAGGCCTTCCTGCAGCTGGCACCTTCCCCTCTTCTTCCCCACAGGGAGGGCAGCGCAGGCAGGGCCCCGGTCCCAACGCTCCCCCTTGTCCTTCGCCCCCCTCCAGGACTGAGCCCCGCAATAGCAGCAACAGGGCTGCAGAGCCACCGGGGTCGGGTGTCCCATTGCACGAAGGCCTCACACTGTCCTGGGACAACCCAGCACCACGGCCGGGCCTGCAGCAGGCGCCGCTCCTCTCCCCAGAGTCAGGAGCTCCGGCCCCAGCTCACAGCTTCTGGGAGCCTGCAGACCCAGGTCCGAGGCACATCCCACATCACCCAGCATCAAGCAGAGGGGCTGCAGCAAAGGGCAGACTGCAGAACACAGGCAGCCAGAGGCCCTGGCCCCAGTTCCACACATGAGGGGCAGCTCCAGGAAAGCTCCCGGAGAACCTTGGAGAGACCCCGACCATGATGGTACAGGGGGGACCTGCCTGGACACTGGGGAACCAGCTGCTGGGTGGCGGTCACCTGTCACCCACAGGCAGGAGGTGGGAGCTGGCTGGTGCTCTCTACAGATGCTGGCTGCAATAAACAGTGGCCGTGGCTGCTCCCGGCTCTGGCTGCACATCCTGGCTCTGGCTGCATGTCCCAGCTGCGCCCAGCCATGCCTGGGGCCTGCTCGCGCTCAGTGCCGACTCACAGACCGGCTCGTGTTGTTCATAGGCAGCTGCAGCAGCGGCACTTCCTCCCTCACAGCTACTGCTGCCTCCTGAGGGGCCCCTGCAAAGCAGCTGCTCCTCACCAAGGGACACACAAGAGGTGCCTGTCCCCACAGCACCTCTGGAGGCAGCCCTGGCCTGTGCACGTAACCCTTCCCTGGGTGCAGCACCCTTGGGTGGTGCCACTGCCAGCACTCGCTGTTTCTTGCTGCAGCAGCTGCTCAAGGAACCCATCCCCATCATGCCCCACAGGGCCTCCAGGCCCAGGGCTGCCATGGGGACCCTCCGGAGCAGCTGCAGCCCTTGAGCCCTGCGTGGAGAGGCCCCAGCAAAGCCCTCCCGAGCACAGGGAGAGGCTCGTGCAGGGCCGGGTTCTCTCACCATGCACACGCAGCCCCAGTGCAACCAGGGAACGGCTGCAATGCAAATAAGAGCAGCCTGATTCATCCTGCACTGGGCTGGCTCATACAAGGCGGAACAGCCCGTGACCAGGAGTGCCAGGACAGAGCACACGGGAGCCACAGAGGGCCCTGCAGGGCCTCCAGGGCAGCCAGCCTGGAGCCGGGTGCCCATGGGAGCCGCAGCTGCTCAGAGCGGCCTCCTCAAGCAGCACCGTGGGGCCCCTGACAGCCACGGGACCCCACTTGGCAGCTGCTGGAAGCCCCGGCTGCCTGCAGGCCCTGCCAGCACTGCCATCTATTGCTCAAGCAGGTGCTGCCTTCGCTCCAGAGCATCTGTGCAGGGCAGGCTGCAGGGGGAGGCACTCTCAGCAGCCAGGAAAGCCAGTGCTGCTTTGACTCACACTCCGCGTCCCCACCACAAGGCCAGGGCAGCGGCATCACACTGAGGGCTCGCACTTTGGTGGGGTCCAGGGTGCTCTCCTGCAGGAGCTGCGGAGATGGCAGCTCCATCAGCTGCACCGGCCTCACGGTGCCCGCACGGGGCACTGAGCAGCTCTGCACATCGAGGAATGTGAGAGCCCCGAGCACCACGGTGGCCACCCCGCCTTCCTCCCTCTTGTGCTCAGCCTGCTCCATCTTCACTGCTTCCATTCCTTAGGCATCACATTAAAGACCAAAAACATTGAAATATCCCATAGCACAGGCTTCCAGAAAAAGCTTCCCCTGCTTGTCCTGCAGTAAATCAAAAGTAAAGCCCCTTAATGACACTGAATTCCCTTTCCATCAGTCCCTGTGACCTGGGAACAGCAAAGGGGAGTTCCCCACGCAAGCGCTTGCCCAGATGCCTTTCCCAGGGCAGTGACTCGCTGCCCAGGCATACACTGCTGCAGCGCATCCATCTGAGCGAAACAGAATTCCCACATACACCCGGGAAAACAAACATTGGCAAAGACGTCACTTTACTGGAAGGCCCAGCCTTGAAATCCTGGAAAGTCTGACCACATAGCTCTCATTTTGAGGTGAAAAGGACCCAGAGAAGGTTGGCACGGCTGCAGAGAGGCAGCAGCTCAGGGGCAGGGAAGCCCAACCGAGAGTCACATGTAACCAGCCCTTCCGTTATAGACCCAACTAGTTAGTGGCTGCTGCAAGCAGAGGAGCCCCTGCCTAGTTAGAAGGTCTGGTTGTATCCATGACACCCACATCCCAACACTGCAACTGCCCTGAGAACTCACTCCCTCTCCAGAGGCACTTCCAAAGGGTCCCTTTCCCACAGCCAAGAAATGACCTTTCAGCCTGGGAGCTTCAGGACACTTCACACATAGTTCGAAGGCTGCCAACTAGACCAGCTCCACAGCAGCTGTTTCCCTTGGTTTTGATTAACTAGAAATAGCCATTGCCCTGTATTAAACTAAGAACACCAATTTGAATAAAGGCCATAAAGTCCTTTGCCAAGTCGGATAAGAATGTGCTGTACTGCATTATAGCAGGTGGGAGGGGAAGATTTTCCTACAAAAATGCAAACATTGATATTCCTATTGCATTTCCCTGCCTGCTCCTGTCAAGGCACTGCTGCAGAGCCTTGTTATGTGACAATTAATACCCCAACACACTCAACACCTGCCAAGGAAGGCACTAAATATGAAATAGATTTTACTGCCTCTGCAGACAACTGGCTAGGTCACCTCTGCCTAAGCTAGAGCTGTATGAAATCAGTGCCCCTGTAAGGGTTAACTGGAGAAAGCATGCACTTATTTCCAGAATATACAGTGGAAACAGGCTGTAAAAATGAAGCCACTGCCCCCCATTCAAAAATAATCAACTGTATCTCACTGCAAAAATGCAGAATTGAAATTCCTTGACCCCAAGATCTTCTTTCCAGGCTTTTTCCCCCTCCATCTCACATGAAGGTTAACAGCACCACAGGATGGCTGAGGTTGGAAGGGACCTCTAGGGATCATCCAGTCCAATCCCCTACTCCAGCAGGGACACATGGGGCACCCAGTCACATCCAGGCAGGTTGGGAAGCCCCCCAGTTCCATGACAGGAATGTGGGCAGCCTGGTTGGGCACCACAAGGGCTTCTCCACACACCAAGCTGCAGCACCTGGACACCCAGCCCAGCACCCTGGGACCATCACCAAAACCCCAGCCAGGCAGGGTGACTTCTCCCACCTTCCCAGAACATGGTCCAGAACGCTGATCGGCCTTCCAAACACCTGAGACCAAAGCAACTCAAGCTAGCAAGCAGTTTTTATTTGTATAATACAACTCATCTTTGCCATGGCTTCACATAGCTGTCTCCATCCGGTACATAAGCTATATACTCCATAATGATACAGAAAGTACAGTAAAACACCAGGCTTTTGGGTATAAAATGTCACTCGACTACAGGAGAGCAAGCACATATCAGCCTCGTGCCGGAGAAATAAAAGACCAAGCCAAGTAACAAAATGGCTAAGTCGAATACAGCACTAATTAAAAACAGCATCAAGCAGCAAGTTCCTGGACAATAACATTAAACCCTTTTTTTTTTCTGTAATTTACAAATATGCAAAGTATCAGGTTACTTAAAATTAAGAAGCATTTTGCTTACTAACATGAAACATTACAATTTTGTAATGTATCATAATTAACCAGGTCTACAGGTGTCTGCGTCCCTGTGGTTTCTACGGCACATGGTGCCAGTTTGGGTAGGTCACTCCTTGGACAGAGGGAAAGTTCATAATAGACAAAAATGACTCCTGAAGAGCAGTCCCAGCATCTGCTGTTTTCTACTCTCCCCTTCACAATTTGCCACTCAACAACCTTGGTTTAACCACAAGATGTACTTACTCAAAAGAAAAAAAACCAAACAAAAAACCCACACAGATACAATGTGTATCAACAAATCAACTGCTTCTGGCCTGCAAGAATCTTTGTATTCCCAGCACAGTGAAATTCCAGGACCAGAACCAATTACTACTGTAATCGTTTTTGCATATGTAAATTGTTACAGTATCTACAGTAAAAAAATCTTAGAGAGGAACAGGCTACGAAAGGGGAACAGTCTTACCAAATAGGCCTCATTATACATTTTTGGATGCTGTTGTAGCTTGACAAAGCTTAAGGAGGGGATAAATATTAGTGAGAAGACGAAGCAACAGCTTTTTAGAGAAAAATACTAAGAAATTATCAGGAAGGGCATTGGCAGCAGCTGAAGGGCAGGACTACAGCTGTTTTACTGAATGCTCAAAACTATTGCTGTCTGAGGACAAAAGGCACAACATAATAAATTCTCTTTGTCAATATTACAGAGAGCCTAAGACGAGTGTCAAGGCAAGGTCAATGTTTTAGACCACTGCTGTGGTCACCCCCGGGTTCTGAGGACAGCCCTTTCCAGGAAACACAGAGCATGACTCGCACACAGCTTTGCTGCAGTGTCAGCGTCTCACCCTGAGAAAGGATGCGCTCCAATTAAAGAATTCCAGCTCCTCTTGCTTCTGGCAGCTGCACAGCTTGACTGTGGCATATATTGAAGAGTTACCCTCTTGCAGGGAGGTAAGTTCAGAAGGGAGCTTAGACAAGGAGGGTATCACTAAGTGTGCAGTGAAAACATATCAGCCTGCTCACCTACCCTCATGCTAGATCCATAAACCTTTTTCCACAGATCTGCATGGTAGAATTTAGCGGAGAGGCTCAGCTAAGGGCAGCCTGGATTATGCATTGCAGCCTTCACAAAGAAGCCTCACACCACTGCGCAGGAGTAATCCCTGCTGTTCACAAGCCCTGTAAAGCCCTTCCTCCATGTGTCTGTGAGCTATCTCAAAGCCAAAGTGACTGGCGGAGTAAGGGCCACCTGCAGTGTGAACTGCAGGAGCTGAGATGTGCCTGACTTGCCACTTACCCCTTGCATGAAAGCCCTGCCCTGGACCTGCTACTCCTCCTGCTCAACTGCCAGTCTCTCCAACATGCCCTGGGCACGGTGCCATACACTGTTCTTGCATCTTTACGATAGACACAGTCTTGACTATATCAGAACTCTGTGACCATCTGACACCTTCAGCTTGAGCCTAGTGCTCCCAAGGAGAAAGGAGGAGCTCCCAAAAGTCTCCAAAAGCAGGTGTAGAAAACTTTCCATGACACAAACAGCCCCTCAAGCTCTCAGCAGGCCTGGCTCCCCTCAGCACCTGCTCATATGCCTGGGTTTTGAGACTTGTATGTGAGTATTTCTGCAGCTAACCTCTGGGGATCCAAAAGCTGGGGGAAACGGCTCATCACAGCATCAACTAAGTGGGGATGGAATATGCCACACAGCTTGATATGCACATTGGCCCTCTCCTCTGCAAACTGGTCAGAGACGGCCCACTGGCAGGAGTCCTCGCCATACGTCGGTCCTGGGGCTCTCTGCACCGATCGAGGATCTCGCACGCTGCCAGATCGGGCTTGAGGAGGAGGCATCTGGTAGGGCTCAGACCAGTACTCACGAGAATGGGCTGCAGGGGCGTTATACTCACTGGGCAGGCTGTATTGCCCAGCGTTAGCTGTGTGAACAGGTACTCCATAGCCTGAGAAAGAAGGAGGCAGTGCCGAGTGAGACACCTCGGGGCTATACTGCAGGAAGCTAGCGCTGGAGGAAGGTGACTTATGGGAGCTATGCTTGTAGGAGAGCAGACCGTTCTGCTCTAAGCTGGGAGAGGCTGGATAGACAGGTCTCTGCCTCCCACAGCTACACACTGCCACCTGCTCCGCATGCGAGTGGTCACAGTGACTGGCAGATCTGTAAGGCCACATATCAGACATTTGGCTCTCCAGAGATCCGATGCCTGAGTCTAGATGCTCCTGAGAGATATACGAGAGAGAGTCCATATGAGGATGCTGGTACCTGTCAGAAGATCTGTGGCTCCCACTGTTAGGGGAGACCCCTCCTGACACAGGGCCTGCCACCTGAAGGGACACATCGCTGGCCTTCGCTTTAGGAGTCAAGCTTTTCCTCTCTGCAGAGACCTTCTGCAAAGAGCTTTTCTCACAGTCCAGGGACACAGAGCACAAGAGCTCTGCCTGGGAAGCTTTCTTGCCCTTCTCCTCCTTGGCAGCACTGCTACTTCTAGTAGGAGACAACCTTGCATTGGCTCGGAGTTCATCTGCTAATGAGCGCTGGGGTTGATTGATCCTTTCAGGGTGGTAGAATTTACACTTAATCCCATAAGTGCATTTCTTCCCTGCAAGAAAGAGGCAGAGCATGAAATGACCAGACTAAAATTCACTAAAGGCATGAATTATTCTTTGTACCAGCACTGCAATCTCCATGTTTAGAACACAGGTCTTACCATAAGGGCACTGCTGTTTCTTGTGTTCTGGCACCATAGGTTTCTTTCTCAGAAAGTTATCCAGGCTGGGACCATGTCTCCCTAAGGGATCATCTGGAGGCATAAACCTAAAGAGAAAAAAAAGTCTTAGTTAGGAGCATTTCACCTTCCAGCATCACAGTGCCTTTTCTTCTAGAAGTCTCCCACTTCACTGAAAAGTAAAAGCTAACTGATCCTTAAAAAGCCTTCCTGCCTCACCAAAGAGAGCTCTCAGTGATGACCAGTGACTACCTGGTAAGGACTAGCACAAAGTGCTTCTCCCGAGGCACTGAAGAAGGTCTGCATTTTTTTGCCAGAAGGTAAAACTTGCTGGTGCACAGCCTGTTAATGTTCACCCTGGGAGGAAGCCAAGCCCTGGAGCCTTTCTGGGAGCTCCAGGAAAGTCCAGCTCCCAGCTCCAAACCATCAAGAGCAATTAAGATGACTCCAATTTGTACCTCACAGCTGGGCAGTTTTTCCAATCTCTCTTCCTTCTGCAAAAGGCAGCTTTGATTGCCATATTTTTGTTTTCTCTAGACTCTACACCAGCCTTTTGCTCTCTTCACAGGTCACATGCTATTGCTTCATTATCCCAAGACAGCCCACTCATTTGGCACTTCATTTGAAGCAGAGAAAAACTGGGAACATACTTGTCATTTACAAAGGAATACATCAACAGACGCTCCTCAATGAATTTCTTCCATTCAGGACGCTCATTCTGCAGGTCCCGGTAAGTGTCATTAGAGACCACGATGCCATCAGACTCATGTGCCAGTTTCACAATGAATCGGTCGTCGTAACAGACGACCCGCTTGCCTCCGACTCGCCTGGAAGGGGTGAACACCAGAATTTTCTTCTTTTCAAGGTCACGGAGAATGTACTGGTCTAGAACAAACACAACTGTGAACACTCATACAAATGCATATAACCCAAATGTCCCCCACAATTATGATAACAATATTAAAAAGAGACAAGAAATGAAGTCATTTTATCTTTCTGCAATTCAGCCTCTATTCTCAGCTCTTATGCCATCTGCTAGGTTTGTCAGAGGAAAATTCCTTGTCCTGGTGCCTGTAGAGCACCTAGAAACATTCAGGAACCACAGAAGCTGTTGCAATACAGCAAGGGGTTTATCCACATAATTGCATGAATACAGTGTTGATTTGCATTTATGACTGGGAAGGTAGCATCTCTCTGGTGCTTTATTGCATGCAGAAATTTCTTTTGAGTGGATTCACTTAGAAAACTCAGCTGTTTGCAAGTGCAGAGCAAATTCCCCTCAATATGAATAATTCTAAGCCTCCATCAAGCTTTAACTTGCAACATGTTGGAGAAGTTCTGTGCAATCTGTAGTTTCACATATATTAAATACATAGCATTAAGATAAATCACCAAAAGGAAAAAAATCAAATGAAGAACACAAGTTAAAGCTAGGAAGCAAAGAGAAGTATTACAGTGTTTGTTCTCTGAATTATTTCAAGTGATCCAGGCAAGAACTAATGTAGGGGAGAAGTTAATGAGTTTAAATCTCCCTGGTCAGCAGAGTTCAGCGGATCTCCTACCACTCAAATCTTCCATGAGTTAATTACTAACTAGCCAGAACTTTGCAAACTCATTAAGTGACAAAGCAGCAAGTCTGAAAAGCTACTTTGGGCTCTCATATTTCCACACCTGTTATAAGTACATCTGGTCGTGGCTGTTCTTTCCGCCAAGATGGCACAAAGACTGTAATATCCTTGTGTCCTCTGTCCCAAAACCACTGTACGGCCAGAAGGATACCTCGGCAGGAGAACACTTCTTTATTTCCATGGCTGCATTGGAGAAGACAATTGTGAGGGTTTCAGCATTTAGGTAATGTGCAGACAGTTTTCTAAGCAAATGGATCCAACAATTTATAGACAACCTTCAGTGAAATATCGGAGTAGCACAATGAGTATTGTTAAATCTGTGCAAACAGCATCAAGATCTTCAGAGAGCTACTGCTGCTTTCAGCAAACCCCCAAAATACCCAAATGCTCAGCAGGGGGAAGGAGCAATCACGGCTTTCAGCTGCTGACAACCAGTCCTTTTTCCTAAGCTCTTTTCTATGGCTTGGCCTCCAGTACAGCACACCCTTGGACTCCCCTTGATCTCATTTTGCTTGCTAGCACCAGAGCTCTCCTCCCTCAGTGTGAGCTGCCTTTCCTTTAGGCAGTTTTGTTGTCAAGTTATCTGTTCATTTAGTGACTGCAAGACATTTTATGCACCTGTCCTCCCAAGGCAGCAGTATTGAGGATATCATGACGCAGAACATCAGCTACAAGCTTCCTCTTTGTGTGAAATAGCAATTAATGCTCAACATCTTGATAATACTTGGTAGTTAGAGTCAAGGGAAAGAAAGGGCAGTCAGTGTCAGAAGCTACCTACTAATGCAAAAAACAGCTTCTTAATTAAGTCACACCAATAAGTTTCCAGAAACTTCTAAATTTCTCAAAGAAAAATTACCCACCCTGCTCTATGAATTCTATTATTTACAGTGTTGCTAGCTCTTCTGTAGGCAAGAGTTCTGGGCAACTTTCAGTATGAGTGAGCTAAGGGCCTGCATTTCAGGATGAAGGGTAAAGCTAAGATCAACTATCCTCGTGACCAGAAGCAGTCTCAAAATTCAGTAAGATTTCTACAAGATTTCCCCACCTGGGTACAATTCCCTCCCCAAATCTCACCCTTCCCTCGCCCAAATGGGCACCCTTCCCTTGCCCACTCCCAATCCCATTTCGTTTGCCAAACAGATGCAAGGGCCTTTTGCACAGAATGTAACACTGCCTAATCTTAAGAGACACCTGTGTAAGCATTTGGGGAGCCAACAAAACAGGAAATACCATGAAGCACAAGCTGCAACAGCACTAGTTAGGGTAGTGCAATGAATGCTTATAAAAAAAGTCACTAAATGTCAAAAATGAAGTTTCTTAGGTAGAAAATACCTGTGGGTCTGAACATGACTCAGGTGCTTAGTTGGGACTCCAGATGTTTGCACTGAGTTCCAGTAGTAACCAGGACATATTGCAACCAGGAACCCAGCTCTGGGGCAGAGCAGGACAGGTGCTGAGGGCTGTGCAAATCCCTAGGGAAAGGCAGTGCTGCAGGTGCCAGCCCAGGGTAGCGCATGGAGCAAACAGAGCACTACGGATAGACAGCACCTGGGTGAACACCAAGGGAATATCTGACATGCCAAGGGGAGAGAGCAAGGGAGGGAAAGGAGAACATAGGTAATGGGACAAAAATAGTAAGCGGAAAGCATGATAGAGCAGATTGGTTTAGGGCAGGAAAGATGTTCTGTAATGAGCCAAGCAAATTGCCTCCGCATGAGGAGACACAGTGGGCGACACTCACCCCTAAACAACGCAGCTGAGAGAGCGAGCGCAGCAACAGAGCCCAAGCACAGAGAAGGAAGGGGAAGCCTCCTCCCGCTGTGCTGGAAAGGAAAAAAAGACCAAGGGAGGCACCTATGGCTCCCATCACACCATCTACCACTGAGCCCCCGCTCTTTTGCAAGAGTCTTTCAAGTGCAATAGTTTGTAGAACTTGATTATTTTGGCTAACAGACTTAGGTTTATGCTCTCTCCCCCACCCCGAAAGGTCAAACCTCTTACAAAATCATGAAAGGTGATAAAAAGAGTAGATACTAAAGGGAAGCAAAAAAGGCAACACTATGTATTTAGATGAAAAACTCCTATATTGTCATCCTAATAATGGATTAAAAGTATTTTCAAGACCTAAGAACACTCACTAGCATTTCTTTGCTGTTAAGATAAAGAAATTACAGGTCAAAGAGTTATTATGCCAGGTTGCACCACATGAGTTACATAAAAGCCAATTCACAAGAACTCTTAAATATAACCCAGATTTGTTTTGCATATGCAAAAGCCACTTCCTAGGTAAAGTAAGCTCTGCATTTTCTCCCACCCACCTCTAAAGAAGCCACATTCAGCAGCTTTTATTTTCTGAAGGGTTTAAAAGCCAAAACTCCATCTACAATCCAGGCTCTACTTTCAAAAGCCAGCAAGCTGTTGTCTTCTGGGACTAAAACTGACATGAAGCGATGACCCAAATGGGCTGCTCCCCAGCAGAGGCATTTCCAAGAGCTGCTAGTGCAGCTCCATCAGACAGAAACTTCACTTTCCTTCCTCCCGTCCTCCTCTGAAACTGCTAAAAAATGTAGAGAGGTACCCAAACAATTCTTCTACAAAAAATACACATCTCAATAAAACACCCAAAGGGACACTTAAGAACCCAGATTAGAGGGAGGCTGATATGACTAATCAGAAGAAGCTCAAAAAAGACTTCTTCCAGCTTCACTTTTGCTCTACATAGGCAGGCAGTAGTTACCAGTCTTTTAAAGATCAAGGGAGCAATAGAGATTTTTTTCCAGTCCCTGCTACTAACCCACAATGTACAGAAGGCAGCTAATTGGGCTGATCTGATTTGGCAGCAGCCAAGAAAAAATTCCCTTAGAAGGAAGTAGAGTGAATTTCCACTACGATTTGCATATGTTTGTCAAGAGCTGCCCAGGGAGGACGCTGTGCACCCTGCAAATGAATCAGCAGGGAACATCACACCATCAATACAGGAAGTTTCAGAACGGAATTCCCCTCCTGGCAAATTGCTTAAAAAAGCCAGGCTGCTTTTCTAGTGTCCAACCCCAACGCGCTCACTGCCTCGCCTGCCCATGGCTGCTTTTGCTGCGACCTTGCAATTGTCATGGGAAAGTGGCTGCCCGAGCCTGTGTGGCTTCCAGCCCGTGTTTTGCAATGGGAGGTTTGCTGAACAGCCACACAACTGCAGGAGGGCTGCAAGGAGGGGCTAGACTTTCCCACACACTTCCAAGTTAAAAGTTTTTTCCCCTCTGGCTCTGCTCTATTGCCAGCCCCAGCATTTCACACTAGCAGTCCATAGGAGTCCTGATACAGCTGTCCCCATCTTCGTCCCATCCTATCTCATCATGGCAAATAGAAAAGCCACTTGCAGCCCTTGCAGCCACACCTGCCAGCAAGTCTCTGTTAAAGCACTTTGTTCTGCCTGGCAAACTACAGTATCACAACAGCTGAGTGCAGCCACACCCAGGAGCTGGAAGCAGGGCCAGTAAGGATCCCAAAGCTACAGATATCAGCCCTAGAGACTGCCATGCTCCATGAATATCAGAGCTCGTCGCGCCCACCTGGAGCTTTAGGGGGGGCTGCCTGGAGAAGCTGCCCCAGGACAGGGCTCCCCCAGGGCCGCATGCGCTGCTGTAAGGGAACAAGCAGCTGCGGGGCATGGAAAGCCCCGTGACACGCGGGCCCTTCCCCATGCTGCCAAAAACACGGCGAAAAGGGAAGCGCCACAGGCTGCAGTGCAGCCAGCAGCACAGGGGACAGCTCCATGAGGCAGTACCTTCCCAAACCAACCCCGCCATTATTTATTGAGCAACTTCCTGCCTCGGAAACTTGCACAAAGCCGTGAGGTAAGAGCGCCTTACGCTGCCAGGTCCCGGGCCCACGGGCAGCCGTAATGTTCCGCTTTCCGACATGGCTGAACCTGCCAGGAAGCGCCTGCCGCCCACCTACCTCATGGCCACGTTGCTGCCATCGATGACGACGGGCCGCAGGTTGTCGCCATCACCATCGTCGGGCACGGGGCTGCGGCGGGTGGTGCCGCCGCGCGGCACGAGCGGCGCCTCAGGCGGCGGCAGCGCAGGCAGCTCGCGCTCGGCCAGGCCGCCCTTCACGAGCTCACCCAGCACGGCGTTGGTGTCGGCGCCCAGGCCCAGCTTGTGCAGCACGGCGTGCACCTCGCGGCACGAGTAGCCCAGCTTGCGGAAGAAGTCCACCTTGAGCTGCAGCTCCAGGCCCTCGGTGGGCGCCCCTGCGCCGCTCATGGCGCCGCCGCCCGCCTCAGCCCAGCCGGGGCCGCCGCACAGCGAGGAGAGGCCGCCCGCGCTCATGGCGGCGCCGCGGGGCCGCCGGGCGCTGCTGCTGCTGCCGCCGCGGCGCGGCGCGGACCTGCGGGCGACGCGGGCGAGTGAGAGGTGGCCGGCGGCGTCCGCCCCGCCGCGCCGCTCCTGCCGGGAGGGGATCCGCTCCTACCGGGCCCATGTCCCCCGTCCCGCCCCTACCGGGCCTGTGTGCGCTCCAGGCCCGTGTCCCCCGCCCACCCCGCTCCCACCGAGCCCACCCGCCCCTGCCGGGCCGCGTCCCCCGCCTGCCCCGCTCCCACCGGGCTCCCGCTCCCGCCCGGCTGCCCACTGCTCACCGGGCCGCCCCGCCGCCGCCGCGCCGCCTCCATGGGGCCGCGCCCGCCGCCGCCGCCGCTTTATAGCGCGTCCGCGAAGCGCGGCGCAGAGCGGAAGGGCCGCGCGGAGCGGCGGGGCGGGGCGGAGCGGGGCGGGCGGCGGAGCAGGCACCGCCCCAGGCCCGCACCCCGCCCCGGGCCTCGTCCCCGCCCGGCGCCGCGGCCGCCCCGCTCCGGTTCCGGCGCCCCGGCTCGAGACCGTCACCGCCGCTTCTCCCAGGCCCCGCCACCCTCTCCTGGGCCCTGCCACCCCCGCTCAGGCTCCATTATCTCCCCTTGGGCGCCACGTTCTGCCCCCCGGCCCTCGGCCCTGTCATGGGCGCCACTGCCGCCTCTCGAGCCTGTCCCCGTCCCTGCGTCCCCTCCTGGCAGCGGTGCCACCCGGCTCCCCTTCCTGCCCGGCTGCCCAGCACAGGCAGACGGGCCCTCGCCTGCCAACACCTGCTTTTATGCAAATCGTTTTGCAATAAGGGCAGATTTGCCCCAACATGAGCACTCGTTAGGGAAATTCATTCATCTCCTTCCTGGTTTCCCTACAGGACACCTTTGCTCTGGATTCCGCGATCAGCCGCCTGGTCGAGCGGAGCAGGGACCTGGGCAAGGCGCCGCTGGCAGAGCCCACAATGCACATCCCTGCACACATCCCTGCGCACATCTGCACACACTGCAGCACACATTCCACGCACATTTCACACGCATCCTGCACACATCCCCACACACATCCGCACACATCCCATACACATCCCGCACTGCGAATGCACGTTCCAAGCGCAGGGGCAGCGAGGAGGTCATGCCAGAGCACTTAGCACAGCTAACACTTGGGCTAGGCCTAAGCTGCAGCCAGCTTTGTGCGAGGCCCTGGTGCCCACACCTCGCTGCAACCCTTGCAGCCTCCTGTCCTTGGGGACCCGGAGGTGCAGAACTGGCGCGTGGAGTGAGATGCACACACATGAACCCAGCATTGGCCCAACCCGGCTCCCTGCACCACCTCAGTGCCGGCAGCGGGGTCTGCGCACACCCGCAGCCTGTCCTGCTCACAGGGCACGTGGCCGTGATTCAGCCGGCCGAGGTTAGCAAAGCGAGCTCTTGGAGGGCACCCGAAATAGCAGACAGGAAATGTGCATCAGCAGGCAGAGCCTCTCCCCCAGCCGCTTGCTCAAACCGCCACCACGGGCTGTCCACAGCTGCAGGAAAGCCGGCATTGCACAACGCACAAAAACAGTGCATCTCTTTTCATTAATCATCCCCGAAAACTTTAATGAAGGTAGTTGCAAATTTGCTTCCCCGAGGCCACGTACCAGAGCCCAAGTTAAGAGCAAGGGAACTCTCCCAGTTACAGGAATACATTTGCATTCATCTTCCTTGTGGTTACCCTGAAACAATCATTTTTTCTCGTCTCTGGCCATGTCTGAAACCGCACTGTGTACCCAAGAGTAACACACACAGAGGCTAGATTCAGATCAGAGATTATATCCTTAGTCAGTGCTTAAGTAGGTGCTTTCCCAACTCCTCTTTCCTTTGGAATCTACTCCAGTCAGCACGAATTGGGTGTTTGTGCTGTCGCTTCCAGGCTAAAGTCTTGCTCCAAAATGCATGGCCACAGATATGCTCTTTATAGGAAAGCACATTTTATAGGAAATAACCTAGAAAAAGCCTAATTTATAGAAAATAACCCAAATAAGTTCCTCAAAGCTGGATCTTTTGATTCATGCAAAGCAGTGGCAGCAGTTGCATGCCACCTTTTTCGCTTTGGCAGAAAGGAGAAGTGGGAGAGGATATATTAGCTTCTCCACCTGGGAAGTCAAAAGGGGTCATATGCTGGCCCCATCCCAGAAATCCTGTGTTTGTCACAGCCTCTGCTGTGCTCATGTACGTGGACTTGAGCTGCACCTTTGGTCTTAGTGGCAGTATTAAGTTACGGGAGGATGGGCTTGTTTTCCTGGTGACAGATGGGTGAGGAACATGCGGGCTGGTTTTTCTTTCATTATTAGGCTTCCTCCAAGGAATTGAGCCATCTCTTCAAGATCTTTTTGACCCCATAAATCTATGTTATTGCTGAGCGCCGAAGGGCCTGCAACAGCCAAAGCCGTAGCATTGCTGGGCTCTGCCTGTTGCAGCATGGGCTGCTCCGCACGTGTGCAGGTCCAGGCAGACAGCTCGGAATGGGGAGATGGAGCTGCCTTCAGGAGAGCCAGGAGTGACCCTGATGCCAAGGCCCTGCTTAGCACCCCAAGGCTCTGTGGCTCTCCGCGTGCTTCCCTGAAAGGAAGCACCACCTAAATCATCCCAGCAGTAGCACAAGGGCCACAGTGGCTGGGAAGGGGCCCAGCCGCATCCCAGTGCCCAGGGCTCCGTAGCCCCTGTCCAGGCGAGCTGGTGACTGATCACCCGGATGGTTCCATCCTGCTAGGACCCCTCACCTTGCTGGGTGTTTAATGGAAGAACCTGGAGTTTTAGTGTCCTGGGCAGCCTCTCAGCAGGAATGCTCGGCCAGCCCCTTTCCAGACACCCTCTATGTGCTCAGCCTCAGTTTAGTTTAGAGGTGTCTGGAGCTGTGGGTTTGCTGCATGCTGAGGCACCTGGGAGCTTTTACTGCTGCAGAGCTGAAAGAACAATAGAACTGAGTTGAGCAAACACTTGATGGTATTAGCATGAGATGTTTAAATAGTCAGGAAATATTTTATCCCATCCAGAGCAAGTGAAGAGTAGAGGATTTGTGCCTATTGCTGAGTAAATACCTCCGCAAGTTGCATCCATCTGGGAAATGGATGGGCTTTGTTCTGCGAGACTGAAAGCAGAGCAGAGTTGGCTGAGATGACTGTGTGGGCTGGGGTTCCCCTGCCCTTGCTCTCTGAGAAGCCTCATCTCAAACTGGCAGAGGGTCCTAGAGAGCGAATCCAGACGGAAGACGAGGGGTGTGGGGCAAAGCGCTCACTCCTTGTCCCGGGTGCCACGGGCCGGGATGGAGCCGGTGGCTGCGGCGGGGCCTGATGGGCTGCGTGGGCCGAGCAGCCAGGTCAGCGCCATGGTCTCGCAGAGGGTGTCCGCGCAGGCAGCGCTCCAGCTCAGAGCTGTTCCTCATCGGCAGGCAGGGTGCAGGACGGGGGAAACACGGCGCCAAGCAGCGCAAGTGAGTGCAGAACCATAGGCTGCGCGGGCCTGGGCTGGCTGCTTCGCACCAAGAGCAGCACCGTGCGCAGGAGCCATGGAGCCGCCCGGCAGCTCCCAGCACCGGCAGTGAGGGAAGAGGCGCTGCAGGGAGCCGAGCCCAGAGCCACAGCACCCCCCGTGCCCGCATGGGTCAGTTGTGACCCACTTCGCGTGCCGCACGGTGCCAAGGACCAGGGGAGCACTGATGAGCTTGGGGAACACCCAGGAACATGCGGTACATCAGAATGGAGACCTCCAGTCTGCCCATTACGGAGCCTGCTGAGCTCTAGGAACCCAAAGGGGCGAATCCTTCAAGAGGAGCTTTAGGGTCTCCTGCAGCTCGGTTGGACATCATGAAACATTCTGTCTGCAACTGCACGGGGAGAGGCCAGCGTGGAGGCCAGGCCTGGGAAGCTCGTTCTTCCCCGTGCTGGAAGGAGCAGAAGGCTGGCGCTGGGCTCTGCTGTGCAGGGGGGATGCAGGCGGCTGCCCCAAAGCCCCCCCGCTGCACAGACGTGTCCCTGGAGCGCACAAGGCCCCAGACTTTCCACTTTTGCACAATAGTGCACAGCAAAGATCTGCTGTCAGACCACTTCAGCCTAAACCTTCGCAACCCTTTCACATCCTCCCACTCCTCTGATTCACGTCTGACAGCAAGTAGAGACGTGAGAGAAATGGTTGCATTTTCAGTTTTGCTCCTTGGGACAAGTCACCAGTTTTCCAATAAATTCGTTTGTTTTTTCCATCTCCCACCTAGAGGACAGAACAAAGTTTCACAATTTTGTCCTAACTTTCTGGCTGTTCCCAGCTTTGTGGAATGAGGGTTTGGGACAAGACGGTGCGATACAGGGAACAGAACTCCCTGCCTCTGCCCCCTGTGCCCCCGGGGCACATGGAGCCGAGGTGAGATCCCTGCCTGGCAGGTCCCAGCTCCCTACGAAGCTCCCTGCGGAGCAGCCGGAGCTGCATCCATGCTCGCATCCTCCCACCTAGAGGCTCCGCTGGCTGCTGCAACCCAGGCAACTCTTCTGGCAGCAGCGAGCACTGACTCACACCTTGCGATGGAAAATGATGTAACTGGGGTGATGGCAGCCAAGCAGCCCCCGCCCCTGCTCCCTGAGCCTCGACACTCCAGTGACAGCGCTTCCCATCACCCTCCAGCCCCTCGACACAAAATCACGTGTCTCCTCTTCGTAGCTCTCCTGAAGCAGCCTCTTCTGTGGAGCTGCCGGCCCAGATGGCCCAGGACCCCTGGGGACAAGCAGCATCCAGCTGCCACTGGCACCGTGGTGGCCCCCAGCCGTTCCACAAGCCACTGCCTGGGCACAGAGGCAGCGGGGCTGGTGGCCCTGGCAGGGTGGCCATGGCCACCGGCGGGCGCTGGGGGTCTCTGCTGCTCCACGGAGTGGCCCCGCAGTAGCGCCGGCCCCGCCGCTGCACTGAAACATCCTTGCACCGAAACCTCCTTGCACGGAAACTTCCTTGCACCAAATCTCTCCCTGCATCAAAACCTTCCTGCACTGAAACCTCCCTGCACTGAAACCTCCTTGCATTGAATCCCCCCCTGCACCGAAACTTCCTTGCACCAAAACCTCCTTGCATTGAATCCCCTCCTGCAATGAATCCCTCCCTGCACCGAAACATCCCTGTATCGAAACTCCCCGCAGGACCCTGCCACGCACCTCCTGCCCCACCTGGCTCCATGCATGTGTACCTGGTCCCCTCTGCTCCCAGGCACGTGTCCCGGACCCCGGAGCTGCAGGACCAGTGCCAGCAGCCCGGCTCAGTGCGCCGAGTGGCACCTTGTGCCACCCGCTGCTGTCACGCTCTGCAGGGGAGTGTCCCCATCCTGACATTTCAGATCTGTGTGTTAAACGCTACCTGTGTTTTCCCATTTCTTCTTTCTTCTGCCTCCCTCGGCAGCAGTTAAAGCCTTGTTGATTCTTCCCTGCATTTTGTGGACAATTCCCCTTGTACACTGCTAGCTCCTTTATTGACAAAACTCCTGTTTTTGAGGAAAATAAAAGTCCTCTTTTGCCAGCAGCAGCTGCTGTGATCTTGCTGCCTGAGGCAGTAGGATGGAGCAGAGGATGGGCTGACCCGGTGTGGCGACAGTCCAGGCGCTGCTGGCGGCCCAGGCAGGGCTGGACCGCTCCAGGGCTGGGATCACGAAGGAGGGAATTGGGATCCAAACCCCTACGGGAATCTCCTTCCCTCGTGTGAACAGAGCGAACGCCTTCGGCCGCCAGCTGCAGTGATGACCGTCGCTGCTGCCACCACCGCACCTGCACGCGCTACGAGTGTTAATCCACTTGACATGACACAGGAAATAAATCTGTGCTAATGACCTGTTGCATCTTAAAGCATTTAGACAATTCTCAATCCTTCTGTAGCTTTTTGTAATAATAATTAACTGACCTTTAAAATGGCCGTGGGTGGAAAAAATCCTTTAAAACTGAGTAACAGTTCAGCAGCTGCTGAAGAATATTGAAAATCAAGAGGAGCTCTTTGAAGTCAAGGTTTGGGGGCAGGTGGGTATGGAAGACAGTGAAGAAGCCCTTGTGCAGCTGGGCACCTGCTGGTCCTGGCGCTGACCCACAGAGCAGGCAGGGGAGCTTAAACCCGATGGATACATTGATGAGCCCCGGGGTTACCCTGTCTGCCTAGGGCTGCTCATGGCCCCAAGTGCCTGGCCCGCAGCAGGGGACTCTGCGGCATTAGGGAGCATGTCCCCTTTGCAGCGGGGGCAGCGATGCTGGGGGCTTGATTCTCTCAGGCACCTTAACAGGAACTGGGGCCACGTGGGACCATGGGGGCCATATGGGGCCATGTGGGGCCATATAGGACCATGGGGGGCCATATAGGACCATGTGGGGCCCTATGGGGCCATGTGGGGCTGGGCCACTGGACGCCACTCCTGCCCAACCGGCCACATATCGCCACTCAGCAGCCCGTGCTGGGTTTGATCCCCTGCAACACAGTGGATTTATCTCCCCCGCTTTCATGTGCCTTTAAGGAAACACCACTTTTTATCCCATTTCTGCTGCTCCTTATCATCACAAAGACTTCTTAATGGAATGAGGAAGCGTCTCCTTCTGCAGGCTAGAGCTGCGTGGGTAATTTCAGTAGAAAACAAACAAGGCAGCTTTCAAAATTACGATTTTCTGTGTGGCATATTCTCATTTAACGGAAGGCACTGAGAGGGGCAAAGCCCACTAGCAGGCAGCGAGACGCGGTGCTCAGCACTGCGGCACACAGAGAAGCAGGGGGAGCTCCCCACCACCAGAACCCCCAACCCCCCAAAAATTTGCCTCCTGCTCTGCATCCCGGGAGCTTTGCAGCCCCCAGCTTTCCGCAGTGGAAACCCTGTGGAGGAGCACGGAGAGTGTTTGGGAATTCCAGCTTGAGGGAGGAGCAGGGAAAGCCTCAGAGCAGGACTTAGGTGCCGCCAGCAGCAGAGCTGGTCCCAGCACGGTGTGGATTCCCCTCAGCTCTGGAGTCAGGACAAGGAGCGTCAGAGCCACATAGGTGAAGGCGAGAGCTGAGTCTGTCACTGCCACCGCGGGGCTGCAGCTCACCTGGCGGCGTGGGAGGAAGGGCGGCAATTAAGGCAAATCACTCCTGTTATCCCCCCGGGCTGCATCTGCCGAGAGCGCAACGGGAGCAAGGTAGGGCTGGCTTGATTGCTGCAATCACCGTCAAACGGCGGCCGAGCTGATTTGCCTGCCTGGAGCATCATCTGCGGGCGCAACACTGTGTTCAAGGTGGAGACAGAGCATCCCTGTTGTCTCACTGATCCCTCGAAAGTCTCCAGGCACCGCCGCAGACCCTGCACCGTCCTTGGCAATTCCCTCTCCACGGAGCTGCGGGGCAGGATCAACACAAGGTGTTTATGAACATCACGAAATGCACTTTGCTGAGCAGAGATGGGAGAAGCGAGCTGCGATTCCACTGCAGATCTGCCTGTTTTTCAGTGGGAGGGAGCCAAACTGACTGGTTTTCCTGAGATTGTGCATAATTAAAAAGGTTTGGCTGTGAGTCCTGGAAAGGGTGGCAAAGTGCAGTGAGTCTGCTAAGGAGCCAGGCATGCGTTGAGCCCTAATTCCCTTCATGATGAGAGAGCTGCTGCTGTTCAGATTAAGTATTTTATCTGCTTGTTTAATGCAAATCAATAAACTAATAGCAGTTCGATGGAAGAGACATGTGTGGGATTCTGGCATCATCTATAAGCCATGCTGCGCAGCCTTCTCTGATGAGCACGGCTAGCTTTGCACAAGGCGGATGGGCAAGAAAAGCCCAAGGATGCCCCGGAGCAGCCAGATCCCAAAGCAGCTCAGTGCCGCAGCCGCCTTCCCCGGCACTGGAAGCCCATGAGCTGGTGGGCACCAGCTTGCTGCTCCTCGCAGTTCTTCCAACAGCCTTTTCTCCTTTCGCTGCTATAAATTTGAGGAAGCCCTGGAAAAACAGGGCTTGCCTGTCCGGATGGAGCAGGTATCTGCAGAGCACGATCTGGAGGCAGCAGCAAGGCCAGGTACATGTAAGAGGACGGGAATTGCGGCAACGGGAAGTGCCCAGGTACCCTGGGTCCCTCTCCCTAGGACAGGCCTTGGCGGCCCCATCTTGGATGCACATTTTGGGGCCCGTTCCTGGAAGGACATGGGGAAGCAGATGGCAATGCTAGTGCTCAGCATCCTGCCAGCCATCCTTCCCTAGGTGTCTCCTTTCAAGTGTCCTAGCAAGGATATCCAGAAGAAACCATTTCCCCAAGGCCTGCCCTTTATGCACTCGAGGCATGTTTTAGTTTGCTGAATATTTCATTGTGCTGGGCTTGGTAGCTTTCCTAACTCCTCAAAAGTGAGAAGACAAACTTCTCAGTCTATTGTCTTGGGCCATTCTGCATCTGTTACCCCGTGGCTGCAGTCCCAGCGCTGGAGGCACCATATGGCTTGCATTGTTATGAGAAGAGAAGCACAGGCACAAAGAACAAGCAGCAGGACTGAGACAAATCGGTCTGCAATTAAATATTCACCTTGTTAGTGCTAACTACAGACTTAAGTGATGAAGCCGGAGGGACTGGGTATCTCACTGCAGTGCGGAGTGTTGTGTTTATTTCTCTTCCGGAGGAGTCCTGAAATATTTCTGTATTGTGTCTGATTTTAAAACATAGGGGTCACTTCCACTCTAAGTGCAACATGGCACTTCCTGCTACTGCTAATGAGAGCTGCGCAAACACAGGAGTGGTAAAATGGGCCCTAAATAGTACTTATATTTTTCATGATAGGGGAAATAAGAGTGTCCCTGAAGGGAGCTGTGTCTGTTAAGTGCTGGCATGGTGGAAATAATTTGTTCACGAAGCAAACCTGCAATTACAGAGCTGCTCTGCACCACCGCTGTCACCGTGCAGCGACGCCCGCCCGTGTCCCATGCGGCGGCCGCGCTTCCGACCCACAGCAACCCCAGCCAGTGGGGACAAGGGGATGGGGCTCGTGGGCAGCCCCTTCTGCTTCCCGGCCCGGGTCTGAGCACTCCTGTCCCACGCAGGGTGCTCCTGGCACCCCGTTCTCGGCATGTTTCTCCCACCGCTCTCTGCTTTTGCCTCTGAATAGTGGTGTGAATATTGCATGACGCCGCTCTTGCCTCCAGCAGACTCGATGCTCCATTGATTAGCTCTTAACATGAAGTTCAGGAACTCTGCACAGCACATGAAATAATAAACTTGCTCCTGTATGAAGTTTCTCCATTCAGGATCAAATTCAGGACTAATTTATTATTCTTTACAGCTACGGCAAGAGGCAGAGCAGTTAAGTAAACTAATTGCAGGGTGGGTTCTGCCTGATCTGAAGGCAAGGGTTGCATGCAATTAATACCCATATGGAAAGCAGGAACATGCTCCTCATATTTGCAGGTTACATGGAGCCCTGAGATGGCTTGATGGCTATGCAGGGGCCTGCAAGGGTTTGAGGACTGGAGGCAGACGTGGGGATGAAGGCGGCTGCGTGCGGGCACCAGGCAGCACCCTCGAAGCACCTCGTGCACTAGTCCCACTTTGTAACCCCAGTGCGGGAAACTGAGTTCACTTTCATCACTAGGTGAGATGATTAGTCACTTTGGCAAGAGCTGTATGATGTTCTTATTAAAATGTCAAGAACTGCCTCCCTCCCGCACAGCCGAAGGTGCTGCAAAGGGCGGCAGCCGAAGCTGCCTTTGCTGGTGCAGCGTCGCGCTTGCCACATCCTCGCGGATGCCAACCGAGCAAGAGGGGATGCGCAGGGTCCTAAGGAGCCCTCTGCTCCCTGCAGAACCACCCAGTCCCCTGGGCACGTGTTGGACCAGCACAGTGTGCAGTGAAAGCTCCGAGGCCCTGAGCAATGGGGAGCCCATCTGTGGCGAGCGTTGGGGCTCGGGCAATGCTGAGGGAGTCTGCGCCCAAATTTTCCTAGAGTTCCTCATGCGGTTGTTTAGATAAGTTTAAATGAGCTGTGATTAAGCTAATTTCAAGGTAATTAACTCAGAGCGATATCCTCCACTTTCTTAAATCCGAAGTGGCTGTTCATTAGGGGCGCGGATGGGGAGGCTGCGTCACAGCGCGCGAGGAGCTAAATGCAGTGGCGGTGTTGACGAACTATGAATATTTATTAATTAAATGGCATAATTAATGGGCCGTTACCACGGCTGCCGGTGGCTGGGAGTGCCCAGAGCTGGCTCCGACACCCCAAGCAGCAGGAGCAGGTCTGATCCAGAGACCTCCCAGCTGGACCAGGCACTGCCGGGCTGGTAAAAGGCCTCGCTCCATCCCAGGCATCTCCTTGTGCTCCCAGCCTGGAGCTCCTCATGGCACCGACCTGGAGGAGATGTCCAAACTCGCTGCGTTCAGCTCGCCAAGCACCGGGCCAGTGATGCACTGTGAGCTCGCTGACATTTTTAATTTCTAGACCTAAGTTCGTTAATATTGGAAGAATCCATGCATTTTGCCACTGGAATGAGGGATCTCTGCATGCCGTCCTGCAGTCACCCTGGCTCGGCTGCCCCAGAGCAGGGAGGCGGGCGTGACAAACGCGCTAGTCTCCGGAGCTGAACCCGCCTCCTGCCTTCAATCAGCTGGGACACGGGATCAATATGAGGAATATTATTGGTGCTTAAAGTCAAACGGTTTCAATCCGCCCCTCTGAAACACGATTATTTCTTCTCTACAGGACACATTTTTAATAGGCCGGTTGCCAGTCGCAGGCTGTTGCAGAGCGCTCAGTCTTACACTAATTGCAAAGCTAATTGTTCTTATTGCAAAACCCATTATATAGTGCAGTTATATTGCAGTTAACGAGATGTTTGGATTAAACAGCTCACTGAAAGTCAATAAAAAGAAATTTGCTCGACTATGCCTTTAATTTTTCAGATGCAGTGTTAATATGCTGTTAATTCTCCCTAAAGGCCTGGATTCATTAAACTGCTTAAAGCAGGAATAATATATCTATAGTGCAAAGGCACAAAAGCAGAACACCCCAGCTCCAAGCACTACATATCTGCCGAGGTTTGCAGCAGGGATGCAGATCTGCAGGTCGGTCCGCTGCTGCATCTCAGCACTGATGCTCCATTGCCACCGGCACGGCAGTGGATCCACACGTTCCGGCAGGACATCCTGCCCGCATCCTTGAGCCACCCAGGTGTCCGCTCCCAGCTTGTCCCCTTGAGCGTCTTGGGAGTCCTTTGCCCAGGTCAGAGCCGTTGTGGCTCCGCAATGGGGTTTTATGCAAGGTGCTGGCCCTGCACTTCAAATGTGTGGCAGGATGAGCTTTTCCTTAGGAAACAACATCCTCCACAGGACTAGTATTCGCTTTCATTAAGAGCAGCCCCTGATAACTAAATATTTAACCAGGAGAGGCTCCTGGGTCCATTACCGCCTTCTTCCCATGTTTATTAAAGCAATAACTTCGTTTTAAGAAGGGACACATTTCTCTTGGGCTTCCTCACATTTTGGCGCTCTGATTAAAGAATATACATTAGAGATTGAGCAGGTCTTCTGCTTCAAGGGGGAGTAAATTGGGCGCCTGGAAATCCTAGGCAAAGTCAGGCCATGAAAGGCTGGAGATGGTACTGGCAAGCACGGAGCCGGCGCCCGGGCGAAGATGAAGGCGCAGCACAGCCCTTATTCACAGCTCGGCTCGCCGCACATGAGCTCTGATGAAAATTTCATTACTTTTTTCCTCTTTACAAAAGGAGGCGCGTGGAGGGGCCCCGTGGGATGGGAGTCTGCGCAGCGGCAGCTCCTGCTGCAAACGCAGCGAGGGGCACGAGGCCGCCCCAGTGGCAGCACCAGCACTGCCGGGACCAGGGACAGTTCGGACGCATCTCAGGAGCGCCTGGCTCCCTATGGCCCCCTAGTGCTGCCTTCCTGCCAAAGAAACAACCCTTTTTGGACCGGATCGCTCTGCGCTGCTGCCACACCAGAGTGCATCTTGACTGCGTCTGCTCCACCTTTAACCCGCTTGCTGCTCCCGTCTTCTGAGGCCACCCATCTAGATTTTAATCTGTATTTTCCTTTCATTTTCAGAAGTGCGAGGGCTCTTTCCATGCGCGGAGCCTCGCTGTCAGGCTCCTTGCAGCAGCCTTTGCCTCTGTTAGCGAGGGCGGGCGGCAGCGCAACGCGTCCCGCCGTGGCTCGAGCACGCGGTGCCGCTTTATCCCTGCGAGCCTGACAATGGCTCTTCCCGCTTTGATGGCACTGGACACATTCCAACAGCTTTGGACCAAAGTGTCACCTTTTTGACACATCAAGTTTGATTCCCGAAGGAAACAGACCTGAAAAGCAAGGCCTGTATTTGGCCGTGAGGAATCCTCAGAAGCTCTTTTCACTGCGTCCCCAAGGGCAGGGATGCAGCAGGGACAGCACGTGCGGATGCACGGACACCTGGACATATGGACACACTGACATATGGACACACAGCTGAACTTGGGATCTGTAGCAGCATGGCCAAATCCAGCAGGAACCTGCCAGGATCAGTGGGTGGAAGTGATCACCTTGATTTAAATTGCTAAGATATGTGCGGACACGGAGCCCCAGGCCAAGTGCGTGAGCACAAGCGATGAGCACCCGTGCCCGCTCCTCGGCTCTGCAGCACCCCACAGCACCAGGGTGCTGCAACTGGCACGGGAATAACCCTGCACTACAAACCCTACAGATTCCAAGGGGTGCAAATCCATCACCGGCATATTCCCTTACTTCTGCTTTATTTCTTACTTTCACAAAGCTGTGCTGTTATCTATGGCTCCTTTCTCAGCATCGCAAAAGGTTAATGGGTGCTGCAAGGCGGGTGCTGCTCTCACATATTAGCGCCAGCCTAAGCCTGGATGTGCTTTTATTTTTTCACCTCGGATGCCAATATCGGTGGATGCCATAGAAAAGGGGTAAACTGGAGGGCTTTTGGAAAAGGCAGTTTCCTCGGGTTCGCGTTAATGTCCCCGGGGCAGGTGAAGGATGGGCTCTCCTGGCTGTCCCGCAGTGCCTGGCTCATTCCCATGCATCCCGGGCCGGATCTGCGCATGCCAGTGGGGAGGTGGCAGAGGACGCGAGAGGCAACTGCTTGCTCACGGCCATGGCCATAAATTCAGTTGTGCTGTCTCGGAAAAAAAAAAAAAAAAAGAAAAAAGAGAAAGAAAAGGTGAGCGCAGCTGACACCATTTAATTCCCCAAATCCCCAGCTCTGGTGCCAGAATGGAAATATCATCTTCTTTGTCCTTCACGTCGGTGGGCGGTGCGAGGGGAAAGGCGACCGGGGGCTGCCGGGACCGAGCGCTCTGACCATCAGCAACGGGTTGTGCTGGTACCTGTGTCACTGCATTGGGATGGGTGGGCAGAGCAGGGATGTGCATGGGCTGTGCTCCGGTCTCCAACGCTAATCCAGGCCCAACTTCCCCACTTCTATTTTGTTTCTACAAGTCAAGTGCTCATGAGAAGATTTAAAGTCGAGCAAGAAATAACAACCAGGCTGGAATAAAAGCATTAGTCAGAGCGCAGGATTTATAGGGACCAGGCACAGGAAAGTGAGTCACCGGTGACACTCAGCTGCCATTTGCTGCAGCGAGGAGCTGTCCCCGGCAGCCCCGCACACCTTGTGTCCCGAGGGAGCCCCTGTCCGTGCGCACAGAGCTGCAGGTGCCTCTGCTCGCGTCCCCGTCCGCAGCCATCCACAGCCCTGGGTGGGATGGGAGCTATGGATTCCCCCAATTCCTTCCAAGTTCAGCTAAAAAAGCTAACTGTTCTTTGGGTTTGGCTACTCCGGCTTTTCTTTGTGTTGTGATGCCTTTTCTGTGCTGTTGCTTGAGTAGTTCAGTTTCACATCATGTACATGTCCATGGCATGCAGAATTTGGCCCCAAAAGGTTCTGGAGATTTGCAAGGAAGCCTGATTTCTTCCCAAGCTTCCCCTCGGTATTGGGAATGTGCTGGGAGCTGCAAGCGCTGCCTGGTTTGGGCTCCCAGCGCGTCTGCTCCGGAGCCTTCACCGGCGCCGTGGCCACTTTCCGCGGGAGCTGCTGTTTCCATGGCAATAATCATAGCTCCCGAGAGCGGCTCTTTTCCCGGCAAGGGGCACCCGGCCCTTGCAGGGAGGTGCAAGGGGCCCTCGCATGAGCCTGGCCACCCCGCGGTCCGGCGCCGCATCCCGGCACCCGGGGCTGCTGCGGGGCTGGTAGGAAGCGCCGGCCATCCCGGTGGGACCCACTTGGGACCCATCTCTGGAGGTGACCTGCGTGGCCGGGCGCGTGTCACCTGGCAGGCCTTGCCAGCAGCGGCTGATTTACTTATTAGCATTAGAAGGAAATAATGCCTTGTATTTCCCAACACGTGTAACACAACCGTGTAAAAGCGATGTCCAATTAACGTGGCGTGCGATGACATCCAGCTCTGCCTGGACCGTAAAGACGATTATTGATTCCCGTGCTTGGAGGAAGGTGGCTCCTGCTCCGGACAGCCGCAGGTCCCATGGAAATTGTCGCTGTCACCACCTCTCTGCGCGCACCTGCTTTCGCTTCCCACTAACGGAGCAACGGAATGGGCAGCGTTCCTGAGCCGGGAACGTTCCCGAGCCAGGTGCATCATTGCAGCCGGGCAGGAGAGCTGAGAGCAGAGGTGCCCCTGCTGCCACAGACACACAGGCAATTTTAATAACACAGGAGAGGAGCTGGTGGGGGCTCTTCCTGCCCACCCTGTACTCTAGCTCGCTTGCCCACGGCTTTGCTGCTTTTCTGTGACATATTCGAATGTATTACATGTTCCGGATGGACAGAGGGAGCCGGGCCTGTGCCTGGCACTGCATACAGGAGCCTCGGCCTTTACTCATCAACCCAATTTGGCTTCCTTTGGTAAAAAATCGGGTACTTTCCCATTACTCTGTGTGGAAGCTTTGCTATGATTTATTCACAATATTCCCGAACATTTCATTGTGAAGCTAAAATTAAAATATCCCCACAGGCTATGGCAGAAACCTTTGCATAAGCCTGAGATGATCTGCCTGCGGTAATAAGTCCCTGAGGTAAAACAAATTGCAGAAGAAAATGCTTCAAAATGGTCTGCTCCCGCACCCAGGTCTGTGAGCGGCCATTCCCTTGGGTGCATGGAGCACAGCGTGGCCCCTGGTGCCACGTCGGGAATGGGGGATTCCTCCCCGGAATGCAGCCCTGTGCCGTGTCCCACAGCCAGCGCGTGCATCCTCACCCCGCTCGCGAATGAGCAGGTCCCCCACCTCCCACTCCATTACTCCTTCTCATTTTTTAATTAATTTCAATAAAAGATGCATTAGAATTGCAGAAATCATGGAAATGTCAAACATCTCTCCCTCTTCTCGTAAGAACTTTGTTAAGTGCCGAATGCAAATGTGCAGCTGCTGCCTTTGACATTTGGGTTCCTTCGTTGGCACGGGCTAATCAATCCAGCTCCTAATTTTAATTTTATCAGTAGCAGATCTGCAAGATTTCTCAGGCTCTGGTGGATGCCAATTAATTTCTGATCGAATTCCCTATGATCCAAGAGCTTTTCCATGTGCTCCCCGTCAGTGGCTGGGGAGCCATGGGGACCAAAGAGCTACCACCAGGCAGGTCCAGCCGCGGGTGCTGTCGAACAGGAGGCTTCACGTGGTGGAGGAAACACTCAGCTTTTAACAGTATTAAAAGAGAACAAAGAAGAGAATTCCCAAAATACAGCTCATTCCAATTTCAGCTAATTTGCTGCATATTAGAGTAGAAGGTATTTGGCTCTGCCTTTTTTTTTTTTTTAAGCACTAGAAAGCAACAGGACTTGTATTTATCGCCTTGTTTTTTTTTTTTTTTTTTTTTTTTTTTTTTTTTTTTTTTTTTTTTTTTGGCTCTTTTTTTATTTTTGCCCCAAACCTCTCCGGCAAAGGCTGTTATTAGTGCCACAGTTAACCATGCCAGCTATCCAACTTGTGCAATGTAGCACTAAACAAGCCGCAGAATTGATTGCCTTCCAATTTTGAACTGATATCTGTGTGTGTGTGTGCATATATATATATATACATGCATATATGCGAGTATGTGTCTGCTTGATTGTCAAGTGGGAATGAATCACAGCTCGAGCTTGATTTTGCCTAAAGATCCCTTTGAAAAGAAGCACTCTGTCAAAGGCGAGCGGCGGAGCTCGTCTGCAGGGAGGCGCTGGGGCGATGATGGTGCCATCCTCGCTGCGCCGGGAGCTCGCACCAGCCCACGGGCACCAGCGCTGCGGCCAGCGGAGTTTTCCTGTTCGCTTGGCTTCCTAGCTAGTGCTGCAGCAGCCCTGCTGCAAACACCTGCACCTCTGAGCTGACAGGATCCGTGAGCTGACAGGATCCGTGGTGCACCAGGATCCGTGGTAGACCAGGATCTGTGGTGCATCGCGGATCTGTGGTGCACCGGGATCCGTGGTGCACCGGGATCCGTGGTGCATCATGGATCCATGGTGCACTGGAATCTGTGGTGTATCATGGATCCGTGGTGCACCAGGATCCATGGTACACTGGAATCTGTGGTGCACCGGGATGTGTAGTGCATGACCAGAGCTTGCACCAAGCTCTGCAGAGCCCACAGCCCAAGGAAGGGGCTCCCTGGGAGCAAAGGGATTTCAGCAGCTGGAAGAGAAGCCCCAAGGGAGGACACGCAGATTCCAGCCCATGTTCTCATCCTGCAGCCAGAGGCACCGCCAGCCTCCACGAGAGTCAGCCTTGCAGCCCGACAATGTACCTACCACCCTGCTTTCACCCAGCGTTTTCCCCTTCTTGATGAAAAGCAGCTCTTTTCTGATTGAACTAATTACGCTGATTGAATTTCCTCCCTCTCTCTGTCTCCAAGTGTGAAAGGTTTCCTTAATTTGATGGGGGTAATTGTTATGCACACACTGTCACATGTTAATGCCAGGCCTTGACTGACAGGCAATCAGCACATCAGCTGCACAAAAGAGTGAACAAGTCTGTAATTTTATTTCCCCTGATTCCACTGTGTGGGATGGCAGGAAAAATCCAAATTAGCAATCAGGGGAGCAACCTTGCTCCGGAGTGAGGCCGGACACATGGGGACTCGTTCGGCCGGCATGGACCCGGCAGGACCGCGGATCCAGCGATGTGCCCTGTGCCACAGCAGCACCAACGCAGCGAGTAACACAATGAACACGGTGAAAGGGCAGAACCCACGTCCAATGTCCGGTACGGCACGGCACGGTCGCTGCACGCTGGTGAGAGCCACCTGAAACGCCTGAAATCCTGTTTGGCAGCATTTTATCCTTGCAGCGAGCTCCGTTCTGGCCCCAGGGCTTGCCAGACCCAGGCTATTGAGGGAACAGAAAATCTGGGCTGCTTGGGATGCGCAGCAGCCCCGGGACATCATCCAGTGAGGAACTGCCCACCACGGAGATGATACGGTGCCTTGAGGAGCTTAGTGGTTCTTAGGGAAAGAAACCTTGGTGTGAGGAGGGAAGATTAGAGCGTGACCTCTCTGCAGGCCATAAATCCCAAGAAAGGGAGGAACCGCTAGGCCGTGGAGCTGCTGTCATACTGTACAACACAAAAATGCTGTCTCCAGCTAAAGAGACGCTTGACACTGGAGAAAATTAAATAGATTTTCTTTATCCACTGTAAGTTGCATGCAAAATAAATTGCAAAGGGCAGTGACAGGAGCAGCTGGTAAAGACAGATTAAAATCAGGCTTAGACGAGCATCTTCGGGGAAGAAGACACCGCAGGTTAGGCTGCTAATTTTGAATCAGTGATGGGGACGGTGACAGTGCCCGGGACGCAGCCCCTGCGGGCAGCAGATGAGGCTGCAGGAGCCGCGGGCCCTGTGCGGAGCAGGACTGCGGTCACCTCGTCCCGCGCCGGCAGAGATGCAATAAATCATCCTCCCTGTGTGGTGTGCTGTGCAAAATAAAACCTCGCACATGCAGCTTAGTTTCTTTTATTGCATATAATGAAAGATTAAATACTACTAAGGTGAGCTCTGGAGTGTGCTAAGTGGCTGGCAGCTGGGCTCAAGGTGATGTAAATTCTCGTGAGCAACAGAGAAACACATAACTTCTTTCACCTACAAAGGTAATTTCTCCTTCAGCACAGCCCTCATTTGTTTCTTTATGACCTGATTCAGCAATTTGCTGCTGATCTGTGCCTCAAATACCCTGGAATATCTGTGAATTGATGGAGGTCAGGACACATTACATGAAGGGGCCCCACCTCCCCTATTTCACTCCTTTGCCTCCCACAGGTGCCACGCAGGGGCCAGGTCCAAGTGACAGGTCAAACGGGTCATTTCTGCTGCACCCACCAGTGTCCCCACAACTGCCCAGGTTGCTGCAAAGCCAGTGCAAACAATAAATGACAACGGGGCCAAGCACAGAACAGGTAACAGCGACATGGTGGCAGCCCGGTGCCTCGCTGCCTTCACCAGATTTATGGTGCTTCCCGCTGCAGGGCGCAGCTGCCTAGCCCCCTGCGCTTCCCAAGTGCCCAAATCCACGAGGATCCACCAGAATTGGCTCTTGCTTGCAGCAAGAATGGGCTTCTGTGCTTGGGAAAGGTGGGAAGTGGCATCCACCACTCGTGTGGCCTCCTCCTCTGCTCTCGTCCAGCAAAGCCGGAGGAGCTTTCTGCTCTCTTCTGCTGAGACTTTGCATGGCAAAACAGGCTTCAGAAACAAAAATTCCTGGAAACTGTCTTCCTTCCTCAAAATATTTAGCATTTTTGTCAAGGAGAGACTGACAGCACCCAAACGGATTCTTCTGGACTGGTTTCTCACTCTCCTCAGTTTTCAGCCAATGTTTTTCAATGGGTTTTGGCAGCGAGTCTTTGGGTTTTGACAGTTGTTCTTTTCTCGAGAAAAGCTGACATCTTCCCCTAACATTTTCCAGAATGCTTTGGGGTTTCAGCTGCTCCAGTTTGACTCAGGGAAAAGAGAACAGTTTCTGCAAACTCTCTAATCATGAAGAGAGCACCAGTGGCTGCCCCAGCACTGTCCAGGTCCCGGGGATGCGCGTGCAGAGCAGCACATTTACAGTGCCCTGACATCATTTTTCACAATTTATTATATGCAGATGGACCCTGGAAACGTAGTTGTTTTAATTACAGTGAAACGCCAGGCAAGATTGGTTATGCAAGTCAATAAATCACTCGACTGCGCTGATTAAACAGGAGTAATATTTTGAATAAGTGACTGTCTGAGGAATGATCATTACGATATTACATTATCATTCTCCTCTACACAAATATCGCAAACAAAATTAAATGAAGATGTCAAGTTGCAACAGAGCCTCGGCACTAATTAAAACACAAGCCCCTGGGCCGGGAGCAGGGCAGGAGCAGGAGGGCTGTGGCCAGCCGCGTGCTCTGGGAAATAAAGCTAGTGTAATACTGTCAGCGATCACAAACGCTTCTGATAAAGATAATTGCTCGGATACAATATATTTAGCTGTGAGGGATCATGTTACTTTGCGCTGCATGACAGTTTGATTAGAAAAATTAGTGCTTCCCAATATCGATGAGGAAGAAGGGGAGAGGAGGAAGCGCTGATGAGCTGGCTGGGAGCAGGGATGCTCGGCCGCATCCTGTCCTCTCCGCGTCCCTCCTGCTGCTGCCTCCTGCCCCACTCTCTTTCTCTGCCATCAGCTTCAGCTCTTCAATAGTTAAAATACGGATATTGCCTTTCTGCTCAGTGAACCAGGTGATAGGATTGCAGTTAATGCCAATTTGAACATGTTTGGTCAACTAGAAATACATAACTAGATTGAAACATGAAAATGCCCTATGAATTTATACAACTGATGTATTTGGACGCAGTCAGCTGTTAACTTCATTGCAAGAAGGATGGTAGAAATAATTTGCAGCAACCCACACATTTTTTATTGAACCTCTGCAAACAGGGCTGGCGCTCGAGCCGTCCTCTGCGGCTGCAGGAGCCTGCAGAGCCCGCGTCCGAGTGGATGGCAGGCCTGTCCCATATGGTGTCCTCATCCCTGTCACCTCCATGCCCCCCCGAGACTGCGGTGAAGCCCTTGCAAACCTGCCTGGGCCTCTCAGAGCTGGTGCCCGTGAATTTCTCACAAATACCCTGTTTTTCCTTATTTACACTTCACCACTTTCCATCTTGTTAGAGGAGGTAAATTATATTGTGTGCGTCCATTTATCAGTCATTATATCCCAAGTGAAAGAAGAGACAAAACATATTCTCTATTTAAAGCTTCCCAAATAAGCCTGATTAATATGTCCAATTGATTATTCAGCTGCTCTGCTTAGTAATCTGCAAGAACTAATTAGACAAGTGGGAAACCAAAACACTGGGTCATTTCCATGGTGTGCTAATGAATGTTCTGTAGTTTAGCAAATGTTTTGTTTCTGCCACAGAAAGGAGTAACACTGGAGCGAGCTCTGGCTGCCGCAGACCGCAGCAGGGCCTGCACTGGCTCCATAGGAAGCCCATGTTTTAGGGACAGCTCCAAACTAGCCTGGTAAATCAGTTCCAGAAAGGTTGTTCTTTAATCAGATGCCCAAGATAACGGCCCTTCTTTCCCTCTCACATCACGCTCTAAGTAACAATGTCCTTTGGAAAGGTCCTTGCTCAAACTGCGCTTGACGGCTTTCAGTTCTGCTGGGCTGTTTCCTCCAACTTTTCATTTGCAATTTGCTGCTGAATAGGTGGATTTGTTCTGGATTTGCACTGCTGTTTTGGAGCCTCTCCACGCTACCTGCTTAGTTGTCCCCAAACCTAACCGAGCTGGAGTGACCTCCCTCCCTCCTGAGCTGGAGCGACCTTGCACCCTCCCCACGGACACCTTTATCGCAGACCGGCGGGGTCCCCCCGAGTCCCAGCTTCGGCAGCGGGGCTGGCGGAGATAACAGAAGCAGCTCCCGGTGCAACGTGCGTGGGAGCCGTGGGACGAGGAGCCTGGCCTGCTGCTCTGCGCGGGGGCCACGTGGGGCTGGCTCCCAAGAGCTGCTTGAGACTCGCGGCTGCTCAGAACCCGCTCACTGATGCCATTAAAAGGGCATTAGTGCTGCGCGCCGCTGATTAATCTCCTCAGAGAACTAACAGTTCACAAGAGCCGCACAGAGGAAGGACATTTTACATCACAGAGCTCATTTCTCCTAATTGACTCATTTAAAATCATCTCCGGAGCAGAGTTTTGTGACACAGACCCTGCTCACCCCGCACTGGGGCCAAATAAATAGCTCCCAGCTCGGCTGTTTCTCCAGCCCTGGGAAAGCCGCCCGCAAGAGCAGCAGGTAGGTGGGAAAGAAAATGTCCCGGGACTCTCCTTCTCTATGGGATGAGCCCATGGAGTGGCTCATGACACAAGATTCCCACCGGGAACGGGGACAGCTGCAGAGCCTCTGGCACCATTGCGATGAGCGCTCGCAGGGAGCTCTTGCATCAGCAGCCTGTGCTGCTGGTTACATCCATTCCTTTCCAGAATGTGGTTTTGATCCCAATGCTGCTTCACTGGATCAGCAAATAGAAAGTGTTCTGGGAGAAAAATGGCCCTTTTCTATAACTGTCAAAATGCTATTGCTACTGATGGGAGAAACCACCCAGAGCCTGCGGCGCAGCACGTATGATACATAACTAACCAGAAGCATCGTCTGCTAAATTGAAAACTGTGATATTTGCTGCTAGAAGCGAATTCTGAGCGTGGGATCCTGCGGCGGCACCGCTCCCGGGGGCTCACTGAGCCGCTGCTGCCGTTGCCTTTGTGTTATTCATTAAATCCGTGTACCCGGATTAGGAGAGGAGCAGGATTTATTAAGCAGTAAAGCTGGAGGAAAGGTGGAAGCTGCTGCCTGCTCCCATTCCCCATGTTTGGAATGGCGCCAATGCCCATCCATGTTCCGTGGCTCCGGCCGGGCCCCTCTGTAGGGATGGAGCGAGTCCCATGGAGCGGCGAGGCTGGCGACGCTCTAGTCTGTGCACTGCACAGAACTGGTATCAGATCAAACTGCTATCGGCTCCGTTGCAACCTTCCCAGAGCACCTAAAAGAAAGCACGGGTCTTAATAGCTTGCCTCAAATGCCGCTTAATGATTTTCAGTTATTTAATTCTCTGAGAGGTTTGATAGCTCTCCATAAGTCAAGGTTTATTTGCTTTGCCCTGAATGTCACACATAATTCACGTGGAAATGTTTATTTGCCTAATGTAACTTTTAGTGTCCAGGTTATTTATTCCTTCTATTTGTCAGCTAAGAAGAAAGCTACCTTTAGCCTCAAGCCTGATTACTTAAAGTAATACTGTGGCTCAGTCTTTCATCTTCCCAGTGTGACTGAAATGCATTTACAGTTGAATGGCTTATCACAAAACAAAATCTAATTTTAAAAAGTACAGTACATTTTAATACACTTTGCATTGGATAGAAATAATCTGCAAACTAAAACCTGATCAGAAACATCTATTTTGTTAACTGTGAGGATTAACCAATAAAGAGAACAGAGCCAGGGACGTGCACAAGGCGAGCAGCACCAATGTTTCAGTGCTGTTCCTTGCGCCATGAGCTGTCGTGCAGACAGCCACGGTACAGCTGGAGCCCGAGCCCAGACCACGCGGGACCGAGGCACTGGACCACGTTCCCAGCAGGGAAATGAGCTTCTGAGAGCCGTGCTGCTGGACACGGCCTCCCTCCTCTTCCTGGCATTTGGTGGCCCTGGGATGTGCCTGCTTGGAGCCGCCTGGTTGCCCAAGGGACGGGTCCTGTCCTCTTCCCCATGGCTCTTTTTGCAGTTTTTCCACGTGAAACCTCTCTGGCTCCAGACACAGTGACTCCAAGTTCAGATCCCGCCTGCAAAGGCAGCTGGAGCCTGGCAGGCAGCCCCGTGGGGAGGCTGCTCCGGCCGGGCCTCGCTCCGCTCCCACCAACTGCTCTGCTCCCAGAGATAGGGATAAAGGGAGAAGAGACAGCAGAAATCACTGCAAGTCAAAAATAAGACTTTGCACCTGACTTTCTGCTCCCACTGACAGTGAATCATCCATCAGCATTAAACAGCAGCTTTATTATTAATGATCAATACCATTAAAGCACATCTAAAACTTGACTAAATGCAACCAGGTGTGTCAGTGCACACTGGTGCTCATTCCCTGACGGCGCCTCAGAATTCCAGGACATAGCAGATCTTGCAGACCTCGGACTTGTGCAGGGACCTTGCACATCCCATGCACATGTGGGGCCTTGCAGACCCTGTACTGGTGCAGGGACCTTGCGGAGTGCCTGGCTGGGGGGCAGCACCAGCCCCACATCCCGGCATTGTGGGTTGGCTGGTGTGGGAGCAGTGCACGTTGCCATGGCGATGCTGGGGCAGGGATGTGGGTGCAGGGGCCAGAGCATGGACAGGGATGAGGCAGGGATGTGGACAGGGATGTGGCAGGGGTGAGGCAGGGATGAGGCAGGGATGAGACAAGAATGAGGCAGGGATGTGGCAGGAATGCAGGCAGGGATGAGGCAAGATGAGAAAGGGATGAGGCAGGGATGTGGGAAGGGATGAGGCAGGGATATGAGCAGGGATGAGGCAGGGATGTGGCAGGGATGCAGGCAGGGATACAGGCAGGGATGTGGCAGGGATGCAGGCAGGGATGAGGCAGGGATGCGGCAGGGATGCAGTAGGGATGAGGCAGGGATGTGGCAGGGATGTGGGATGCAGGAGGTCAGACATCGCGGCTCTGGCGCTGCCTTCCCACCCTGTACTCAGGACAGGTGCTCGGGCGAGATCCTCCTGCCCGCAGCCTTGTTTTGCTGTGAGATTTGTGCTCACATTAAAACCGCCGCTTTGTGTACAGTGTGGGCACGAATCCGGCTTTGCAAGGAGCCTGTCACCTGCTCCAGGAGGTGAGAAAAAATTATGAGCTGCCCTGTACTGGAAACTGCAAACAGTGCTGACTCCCCGACGTAAACATATACATTTGGGCTATGAAGTCCAAATTAAGTTGTATGCAGAACGTAGATTTATTTGGTGATTTGCAAGGAATTGGCATATTATAGAGCTTCCCCCATGAAACCGAGGTGCCTATGCATCATTCATAAAAATAATCACATCCATTACCCCTGCCTCCCAATGCTCCAGGTACAGGCGCATTGCAGCTGCGGAGCAGCCAGGGGCAGAGGCACCGGGGGCCGTTCCCAGTGTTGGGCCGCAGCGTTTGCAAGTGCTGGGAGCTCCCCAGCTTCATGCCACTTGCTTTCTGCAGGAGAATCCATTGGTAGGAAACTCATTATTTTGACTTGAAATATTTCTTTGCAGCTGGTTCCAAAAGAATGTTTAAAATTATTTTGAAAACCTGAGCGGCTTTTTTTCATGCTGCAAACATGCAAAGAATATGTGATGGTGAACGTCCTAGTTCAGCTATAATAGCAAAATTGCTGAGACCAATCGAGCACAGGTAAATGTGTACATCCAGGAGTGATCTGAAGGTTGCCAAATGCAAAGCATTATTGTTTCTGAAATAATTGTTAAAAAATGCACCACCTTACGCATTAAAACAGCTTCTGTTAACACACATCTCCTTGACATGTTTTAATATTGAGGGTTATTTGCTTGTGAAATCCATAAGGAGCCTGGAGCAAAAACTGCTGGGTTTTGTATCATGCAATTAGGATCAGAGCAGAGGCAGGCGGGGAATAAGGTGCATTCAGACCAGTTGCAAATCACAGGATAGAACAAATGGCGAGAGCTGTGGGACTGAAGGGGTCGACACATGAACGTGCATCCCAGGGGCCGTCTGCACAGCCACGGATCTGGGAATTAACCTTCTCCTGGGAGTCCTCGGCCTGGAGCAGAGCCTGTTCTTGGAAAGATCCTGGCCGGGGAGCCGTGTGCCACGAGCGGGAGCTCCCCCAGTACCCGACTGTTAGTCGAGGCCCGACTATTTTAAACATCAAATTAGCAGCAGAGGCGAGGAGGAAGGAAGCTGCGGATCGGCAGAGGGGCGACTATGCAATTAATCTTCAAGCATTAAAAACTACAATTATATCTTTCTTATTGAAAACAGGCATTTAAGCACTCACAGTCCTGGAAGTCTCTCCCGGGCAATGGCAGCTACTCATTAGAGGTGGCAGAGGAAGCACGGGGCCTAATTTGTCCGCTCGTCAGCTGTCGTGGGCTGCGGAGCCGCTGGAAACGCTACCCAAGTTGTGAAGAAATTAAGGGATTTCTAAAATTAACCCATTTGATTTTACCCCTGTCGCATGGAGTTGACCTAGATGTAAACAGAAAGGAAGGAAAAATCCATGCAACTTTCTAAAACGTTGCAAAGTTTTCTCTTCCCTCCCACGAGCTGCGGGGGTTTCTGAGCGGGCACGAGGTGCATTACTGGAAAGGGCTGGTGCATGGAAAGCAGTGCAAATGGGCCAGCTGTGGGGCTTAATACAGGGCTGGGATGACAGGGGACCTTTCCAGGACTTTGGAGCACTCCCTCCAGCTTGGCAGGCTGCGAATGCTGGGGCAGCAGGAGCCGCGGGACGTCGGAGCAGCCTTGTGCCTGCCCGGTTCCCCGGAACGACGCCTTGCTGAGCTACCTTTGGAAACGGCCCGCATGGATTTTCCATTTCCTTTGCGGATGGAGATTGCAGGTTGGCCCCCCAGGAGCTGCACACAAAAGCCTTAACTGTGCCTATTGTTGGGGAGGAGAATGCGCCTCCTCCTTCCATCAGCCGCATCCAGCCTCATCCCGGCCCTTTGAAGCAGTGATTGCGCCCAGCCGGCAAGCCGAGCAGGATGACAGGAAGGCATTAGGGCCCAATCAAGAGGGGAGCATTTCATTAGGGAAGAAAAATGCACCGTTTCACCTGCAAAAATCAGAGTGCTGCTTGGCTGCCTGGCAGCTGTGAGGAGCCCGTGGCCTCTGCTCCATGTCCGTCCCGCGATGCTGCAGGAGCGACAGGCACTTCTCGATGCCCCCCGCACGAACACCCTGCTCATTACCCACTGACTTACAGCACATGTTTCTACCTGCCTTAACCATGTATTCACACTAACGCTGAGTTAATTCTTCACTATTAGCATCTAGAGATCCAATGACTGGTTACTTATTTTAAAATAATGATTTTAATTGTCAGCCATATAAATCTAGTGAAATAACGAAGCGTCAAGTGATTAGGCACTTGGTACTAATAAAACACATCACACACGGGCAATAGCCGTATAAACAAAATAGGGGCAGCAGTAAAATATGTGACAATTTAATCCTATACTTAGTGCAGTGACCTTCATGACTCACTCATGAGTTATGGAATGGCTCATTTCCCTCCATCGAGTAAATAAATCGTGTTGTGAGATGACTGTGTTTTTGCTGCTGCCTCTGCTTTGCCGTGGAGCCTCGGTGCTGCCCCGGTGCTGGGCTGGCACCCGGCGCATCCCCGCGCGGCAGCCGCTCCGTGCTGCAGGAGGAGGAGGAGGAGGAGCGGGTGAGCGTTATTACGCAGCAGCTTGACACTGATGGAGCCAGTAATGGGAGAGGCAGTGACCTGCGTTTGCACCTTAAAGAGCTGCACATGCAACGATGGTTCTGCTGCTCCGGGCTTGGCGTCTCGGCGGCTCTCGTGTCTGCCCCAGCCCCACGCACTGTCTGCATAAAACTTAATTACTGGGGAAGTGAGCAGCAATCAGGAAGTGCTGAGGAGCCTGAGGAACCCATCTGCTGCTGGATCCCCCCTGCTTGGCCGACCCGGCGCTGGAGCCTCCTCTGCACGGCAAACCAGAGTAGAGCAATTTAAGGCTCAGCTTAATGAAAACCCAGAAATGCCTCTCAGTGAGCACTGGTCATTTGCTATTCAGCTCAACCCATATGCAGGGAAATCAGCTGCAAAATTTCCTTTCTCCGGGAATGCCAGCTCAGATCCTGGTGTTGCCCCAGCCACGCGGTGAGAAGGAGCAGGGAACACCACTCATCACAAGGACACGGCAGCTCCTCGTGCTGCTCTGGGTCGCGCGGGCTCCAAGCCCTGCTCTCCTTCCCATGGGTGCTCCCACTCCTGGCAGCATCCTGGTACCAACCTCACCCTGCAGGTCTGCCGCAGACTGCCCTGCGCCTGGGAAAACAGGAGGAATAGCGAGCAAATCATCACTACCAAGATCAGGAGCTCCCAAAGCAGCTGGCTCGGGCTTGGCACCAAGGACAGGGGCTCAGCACCATCCTGGACCCGCAGGGGCTGCATTCCCGGCACTACCACCCCGGGAAGCCCAGGAGCATCCCTGCACCACCACCCTGCTCTTGTTGTGCAGAAACTCCGACCCCCACAGCCTTATTAATATGATTAATAATTAGGCAAGCACACACCTCAGCTTGGGATAAAATATGTGAAGGAAAGACAGATCTAATAAACCTGGTTGGAATTTATGATGGGCTCCGACATCGCTTTGCGAGCGATAATGTTGCGTAGTAATGTTGATTTGCTGGATGAGAACCATATAATTTATCCTGTCAGAGTACATAAGAAATCTTATCTATGCGGGGAATGACTGATGGTCTCATGAAAACTGGCAGGGAAGCAAATAAAATAATTTTGTCCTTCAAAAAATATCTAATTATCATGTCCTTATTTATGACAATGCGGGAGGGTGAGGACTGTGTCAATATCTGCAATATAGATTTGTGCTTCATGCTGAAACTTTCTTTTCAGCTCAAGCCTTTCAAAGTTTCAGAAATTTTCCAGCTGATAATTAGAGCTGTTAGCATTCTGCTGTGACACAGCACCCCACACTTGATGCTTGGGCTCCTTTTCTGGAGCGAAAGGAGGAGAGATCCAGCATTTTCCTTCTGTTTTTTTTTTTTTGTTTGTAGAGGACCAAATCCGGACCTGGACCCAGAGCTGTCAGCCAGTGCTCACTGAACGAGCACACAGCAATAAGTAAGATGAGAGAGGGCAGAAGGAGGATTCCCATCACATTATTTTCTACAAATCTAGAAGTAACCAAGAAGAGGAAGAAAGCAGGGAAAAGCATTCATTGCTTTTATGTTAGATTCTGGCAGCAGAGGGAAAACATCATCAACAAAACCCTGACAAATCTTAAAATAGAAGTGCTAGTTTTCTTCTGCTTTCTGAAATGGAATAGATTTTTAATTTACAAATGTCTCTCCATGCACCAGCATTTCCCTTTCTCAGCCAGTGCAACCAGGCTGGGGCGACTTCCTCCGCAACCAAAGCCCCCAAGTGCCCCTTGCTCTGGATCTCTGGTGCAATCCTGCTCAGTTTGGGTAAAAACACATGGCATCTGCCATGTCCCAGCAGACCCAAAGCCTCAGTTAGCCCAGGGACACTGAAATGGTGGCCAGATGTCCCCTCCTTGTAGGCACCACCTGCTTTGCCCAGGGCTGCTCATTATCCCGCTCCCAGGTTGGACCACGTGCACGGGGCATCGGTCGTGTGCTTAGGAAAGCCAGGACGCAGTGAGGACCCCTGCCCAGGATGCTCCAGGTGCTCCGGGAGCCGGGCCTGGAACAGCTTCCTGCAGCAGGGAGAGGAACCCAGAGCAAGCCTGGGAAGCCTGGGAAGGTGAACAGCAATACGTCCAGAGCTACAGAAATCCCTGCTGGCTGAAACCCTGTGCGAGCAACCCAAGGTGCTGCCCGCTCTTCAAAGGAGCGGCGGGCAGGGGCTCTGCGGCGTCCCTGGCCCTGTGGATCGCCCCCTCAGCGGGTTCGTCAGGCAGGATGGCCTCTCTGCAGAGCCTGTTCCTCGCCCCGGGCTGCAGAGCCTGGCTAATAACACCTTATTTAGCAGAAAATTCCACTTCACTGGAGCATGTTTGAGAAGAACTTTGATTTGAATGAGGATTGATATCAGTCCCGCAAAGCAGGGCAACTCAAAGAGCAACAAAATGAAGCATTTATAACCCAAGCACCGAGCCGTGTGCTAAATTGTAAACTTAGCAACCAGGCTGATTACTTTGCAATAATGTGAAAGAGAAAAGCTTGTGCTTCTCTGCCTGGCACTGATGTACCGTCAGGTCATAACGTCCTCCCAGCCTGCAGCTAATTGCCCAGCGCAGGGGGCAGAGCTGCAGGGATGTTTTTAAAGCATATGCATATGCTTTGCAAGAATGTAAGGACATGCATGGGAGGCAGCTGGCCTCCTATTTTCTTACGTACTGGAGCAGGGAATAGCACAAACTTACTGCACTGTCCTCGCTTAAAGGCCGTGATACGATCAGAAGTGGCAGGTGCATCGAGGTAAAATGCCAGGAAGAAAAATTGAAAATAATAACGAGGTACAACGGTGCAATAAATAAAGGGGATTAAATCAGAACAGTCAGGTGACGTTTATGCAGAGCGTCTTCTTTGCAGATTACTCATGTAAAAACACTCCCGTATCACCGTACGCTGCAGTTCAGCTCCACAATTAGATAATTCTCATGCGAATGGCAATTGCGTTTCTGCTGATCACATCCAGCAGCGGCTCCTGCTCGGCTCCCTGCACCTCTGCACGCGTGGCCGGAGGTTGCAGTTGCACCAGGACACGCAGCCTGTGTCCATGATGCCAAAAACAGCACCAACCCCTGCTCCTCGAGTGGCAAGATGAGAAGCACTGGGTTTGGGTTTGTCCCTTTGGTGCAAGGACAACCAGGTAGAGGATTCTTGGACAGGAAAACACATCTGAAAACCAGATCTATTTATTGCTGTCTTACTCTGTTCCCAAAACCTTCTGCCACCCTGTTATCTGGCGTGGTAAACCAGGAGTGCAGCAAAGCTTTCCAGGGAGGACAGGGTTTCTTTATGTGTTCGTAGAGTTTCTGGGGGGCAGAGCCTGACCTATATCTTTAAGCACCATCAGGATACTGAAAACCAGGGTAATACGGGAGCCCTCCCAGCCCTGAATGGGGGATCTTCCTGCGAGCTCCGTGCAAAGCGCATTTGGCGGTGCTAAGGCCGTAACTTTGCTTTATTTCCCCCGTACCAGCTTCGGCTCATGCTCCGTGTGGCTTCTCGTGTCATTTTTATAGCAACGAGTAATCGCCTCTGCGGAGCTGGCACTGATTTACTGTGGTGGCAGCCCTGCTCGCTTCCGTTTGGTGGGAGCTGGAGCTCCCTGCTTGTGAACCTTAGTTAAATAAAATCAGTAAAAAAAAGGGGGAAAAAAAAAGCACAGCTAGATACCCGATTCATGTTAATTAATCATTTCTTTACCAGGACGGTGTTACTATTCTGCGTTTAAGACCTCAGGCAATGGCTTTTCCATGAGGACTCCCTAGTGCCTCCCGTCCCAATGAGCCTCAGGAGGCCAAGGGCAGCTGCAGCAACGGGAGCCCCATCAGCCTTGAGCTGCTGCCATCGCCCCAGGGTGCAGGGGGGACACCGGGCACTCAGCGCCCATTCCCTGTAGCCCCTGGATGGTCGCACTGCGGCAGCAGCTTCATGATGTTCAATGTCCAGCCCATCAGAGAAGGGACTGAATTCCCACGAGATTTCAAATGTACTTTTCAGAGAGAGAGAAAAACCAGAAGAGTGCAGAGCCCTGTAAAGCATCAGACACTCCTCTCCCACATCAGGCCCGGGCTAGTTACTCTGTCCACTCTGATTTCCGTTGTTTGATGTTCTCCATCACCCAAACTGTCTTTACCACTTTTGGAGGCTTTCAATTCTTTCTACAGCAAAATTACATGCAGAAAAGCACGTGTTAATGAGCCCAAGTCCTTCATTTCACTCATGCAAAGATTAGTTATTGACAATAATCAAAGAGCAAATCTTTTGTTGGGCAAGTTGAGTTAATTCTGTTACAGAGAAGAACATTGATTAGTTGTCACGGAGCATTTGTTAAACAAAAAGCATCTCCAGGCTGCAAAGTGAGGGGTAAAAAGACCTGTCTGAAGTTTAAAACTTTTGCAAATTAAGTAAACTTTGTTTTACAAAAAAGCGCAGGTCTTGCAAAGGAGGGAGAGCCCAAAAGTGCATCCTCACTGCACAGAGTGGCGGCGGCTGCTGGTTTTGCTCCCATCTCTGCAAAAATCACTGCAGCCACCCACGTCTCCTGCAGCTCCATGCTGGGCTGCTTCAGCAGCAGCGCCGGCCATGGACCGAGGGCAGCGGAGCCCCCAGGGGCTGCCGGGCCAGGTGCTGCAGCCACGCTGATTCTCCTTTTAAGTTACATTTATTTAAATGTAAAACCCTCAGCTTAAATTGCAGCAGGTTTTGTGATATTTAATATCCAAAGCTAGGAAAGGTCATGTCTGTCTGAAAATAAAATGAGCTTTAATCTGGAGATTGTGTGTGGCAGGTTTTATATGAAAATTTGGTTTAGAAATAGATCTTAAATCCATAAGGTCACCAGAAGGAACATTTTTCTTTCTCAGAGACTTATCACTCCACATCTCAGAGGAACAGAGGGTATTTCAGAGGAGAGATAGCAAAATCCCGTGTCTTCTCTTGCGCTCTCTCCACACCTGCACCCAGGACTGCTCCCGCCAGCGTGGCAGGAACGCGGCTCCTGTCCATCTATCCCAACAGGGCAGTCAGGATCACCACACAGCAGCATCTGCTGCACTGCTCCGGCAGTTCAACCGCACTTCTCAGCACCTCCAAGGTCTTGGCAGCAGCTGTTTTTGGTGACCCCATTAAATAATCTCTCGGAAACAGAGCCTGGGAGCTTCATCCCTCCCAGTCAGATCTTCCTTTTGCATCCTGCACCATGGGCAGCAAGCATTGAGCTGCCAAGAAAACACTTTATCCCCAAGGAGGTTTCAAAACATCTCAGAAATCTGTGTGTCTGCAAGCCCAGGGACTGCAGCCGTGCACTATCCCTTGAAAAAGAGGGCAAACCAAATGGGATGGTGCTGAGCCCGCTCCGGGGGCCAAGGCACACGCAAGCCTGGCGTTCCGATGGGAAAGTGACACCTGGATATTGCAGCGGGTAATGGAAGCAGCCAAGTGGCAAATGTAGCTCATGAACTGGCTGCACGGGCCCCATTAGCTGGGGTGATGCTGATGGCCTGTGGCAGGAGAGGAAGGGCCAGTGGGCAGCGTTTCCCACGGCGCCACTGCGCTCCGGGCAAGCGGGACCCGCGCTTGGTACCCTCCATGCAGCCGCACGGGACGGGATGGGATGGGACGGGACGAGATGAGACAGGACCGGACAGGATGCTGTTGCAAACACGGTGCTCATGACACAAAACCCATCTGCTGGTGCCCTAAGCCCATCTCTTTTTAAGAAACCCTCATTTTTATACATTCTGGCAAGACCCCCTGCCTGCCTAACTTCTAAAGAGCCTGTGTTTATTTGTCATGTATTTTTCCCCTCTAGATCTCCAGTCTTTCCCACGTATCCGGTGCCTTCTCCCGCCTGCTCACACCGAGTGCTGCAGCTGGCAGGGAACAAGGACCCAGAGCTCTCCCGCTGTTTATTTATCCGCAACATGTACGGGCATTTCCATGGTCTTCGTGGCGCTGGGACCCTGCCTCCCTTTTCAGCCAGACAAGGCCCGTGAAAAGGTTTTATCTTCTCCTGCAGTCTCCCAGCAGAGCGGAGCCCGGGTATCTCCTCCACGTTCCTTTGCTTTTCACCATGAGCTTTTCAGCATTGAGCAGATTTTCACAGCTCGGCAGCAACTGCCTTTATTCCTTTTGCTTGGAGCTGGCGCTCTCATGTTTTCCCAGGATAAAGCTTATTTAAATGCACAGAGAATAGAGGCTTATGTGGAAATAAATGCTAAGAGCATTTTCTAGTTAATTGGAACTGGGGAGGGGTTGGTGCTATCATGGGTTTAAAATCTAAGCCAGACTTTCAAGCCCAAGCTGCTTACATTTGCTTTGGCCCCAAATCCGGTGTTAGGGAAAGTATTTAATGGAAGTGCAAAAGGAAACATCGAGGCTGAGTTTCTTAACATTCTGCAGCAAAGGGGCTCTATATGAAAGAGCCTCTTTAAGGCGACGTTTCTAACTTTCATCCTAAGCCAGTATCACTATTCTGCAACCAGCCCCGGTCAGAAGAGGCGCTGACAGCACCCTGACCCAACAGATACCGTTTGGGGTTGTGTTTTGGCTGTGCCAGCGCTTGCATCAGCCCAAGCATCAAGCTGCATTGTTATTTCTTTCTGTCCATAAAAAGTGCCAAGTTTTGGGGAAGACTGTGTTAAATCTAGTATTTTAAACATCCTGTAAGATCCTTCACGAGCAACCACAGACATTCACAAACTCATTTCCATTTTAAACAAGAACAGACATTCAAAACAGGAAAAAACACCTGTCTTGCTTAGCTGGATGCCAAGGAAAGAAAACTAGCTTTTCCTGGAGGAAATGCTGCTCCTTCGGGAGCTGCCGACTGCTCCTGTGCCCGTCCCTCGGTCGCGCGCCACGGTCCCCAGCGGAGGGATGGGCTTTGCGCGGGGACTCTCGAGGCTGTTTTTAGTCTTCTCAAGTGCCAGTTAGGGAGAGCTGCTAAAAGGCAGCCGAAATATGCTTGCATAGCAAATCCAGAGTGTTGCCCATAAAAGTCATAAACGTAATGTTGATGCAAGGAGTTCTGTTTTTAGCTAAATTGCTCTGTTCCCTACAGCCTCTCCCGAAAACCCCAACCTGAATTTTAAAGCAATTACTGCAGCAGCTTGGAGCAGTGTAGAACAGAAATCCAAGGGGCTTTTCCAGGTAGCCAGGAAACCAGGACAAACCCAAACCCTTCTTCACAGGCTCTAGCTAAATTGCTCTAAGGGTCTTAAATAATCAATAAAATATCACTGCAGATGTGTCTGAGCGAAGCCGTCACTGCTTTGCTTTGCTTTGCCTTGCTTTCCTTTGCCTTGCTTTCCTTTGCTTTGCTTTGCAGCTCAGGCTATGTTTTTGATGTGCTCCCGGCACTTCCCCGCATCTCTGGCCATCCCGCTGCATTTTTCCTGAGGCTCTTTGAAGCACCCGATGCCAATTGCCGCTCCTCCGTCCTGCGGAAAGCAGGGAGGGCCGGGCAGATGTTCCCTGGAGCAGGATGCTGCCGACGGAGCTGGAGCCGGGGCCGCAATGAGGGCGGCCTTGGCCATCGGCACCAGCCACAGCGCAAACACGGAGGGACCGAGGCAAATCCCAGCAGCAGAGCTGCCGCTTTCAGTCTCTCTTTAAGGGGAATAAAAAAGCCCAAACCCCAGATGATTCCCTATTTTTACAAAATCCCGTCTTCCTAACATGTTTGCATTAATGACAAATTGGCTGATTTCCTCTAGTGTGACAGAAATTACACTAACACGGCACATTTGGCTGAGATTCTGCTCTTAAAATCTGGAATTGCAAAGTTATGGTTCCCACAGCAACCACAGGTAGCAATTATCCCAGTCTCTCAATTTCTAGAACAGGAGGATTTGGGGTTTTTGCAGCCTCCCTCTAATAGTGCATCAGGCATGAGTGCATGTGCATGGATGTGAAGAGCTGCTTTCCTTTCCTGTGTTTGCATCTCCTGTTGCACCGCAGAAGCCTCATCTTTATCAACATTTCTGGACATTTTTTTCCCCGCTACAGAACACAGAATCTCCTAAACACATCACGCTTAATTTATTTCCACTTAGTTCTACTCTTTGCAACAAATATAATTCACTGCTTGCTGCATCATCCTTCCTCTCTGTATATCAAATTTAATGAATATCACCACAATAAAATTCATAGTTTGTGACACTCCCTATTAATACCAGCTTCTCACAGAAAAGAAAGATAACTGTGGCTGTTATGAATTTATACAGATCTTTCTTCTGCCGTTAGAAGAGATACAGTGATGAGCATTGCTTGCGAAGGGGGAACTTTGGAGGGGATCGGGACTTTATTTTGTCTTCAGTGAGCCCAGGTCTGCCCAGGTCTGCAGACTCAGCACCCTCCTGCACCTCCTGCATCTCGTGCAACTCCTGCACGTCCCCTGCTTGCTCTCCACAAGCTCTGTGCTCATTTCTTGCCTAGATTTAAATTGCATTAGTGCTGCAAACTGTCCGGATCGGTGCAGCATGCGCATTACGCGCCCGGCCCGCTCCGAGCCGAGATGAAGATCCTGATTTAAATTCCTGCTGTCAGACGTGATTAAAAATTAAGTTGAATACAGTTGTAGGGAAATTAAATTAACATTCTTTTTGAGCAATACCATATAATTTAATGTAACAATTAATACAATTGAGTCATACAACTGCTAATATAGGTTTAAAGACAGCCTGGGGTTGGAAGCAGTGGGAAACATTGCAATTTTAAACCCCGAAGGAACTCAGAAGTGACCAGGCAGAGGTGCCAGGGGACTCGCACTGATCTTTGCACCCAAAGTACAGGAAAATGGGCCCAGTGCTGGGCTGGGCTGTGCTGCATGCAGGCAGTTCCGACTCCCTCCTTGCAAGACAAGTGGCCGATTCCCACCCCTTTGTAACAAGACTTTCCGAGCAAAAAGCACTCACGGCGCCAAGGGCAGTGCCCGCTTGCAGCCTGGTGCCTGACACGCAGAGCAAACCACCCAAAACCACCCGGCCCCTGCGAGGGTGATGAACAGAGGCTCAATACCCCTTGTCCTGGTCTCATAACAAAGACATAAAATCATGTCTTGGAAGCAAGACATGGTTAAACACATGCCTAGAAAAAGTGCCCCCCGCTCCGCAGGCAGCAGAGTTCTGGACAGTTTCTATTTCTTTGCAGCTTTTAGACTGAATGGAAAGAGCTTATACATCGGGCTCTCAATACAAGGGCCATTTAGGATTGAAAAATAGCAATACATTTATATACAAAATGGGAGCATTTCACCAAATCCTTCTCTCTCACTTTCTCTTCAAGAATTATTGTCCTTATTATCCTGCAACAATGGAGGGATTCGCTGTCTCGCCAAGGTAAGCGCCATCAGTTCTCCTGTCATTTTGCAAAATGGAAGCGGAAAATAATGTTGACCTGAAATGGGAGCTGTGAGCCCGAGGATGCCACAAAATGCAGGGGCCTTTTGTGTGTGGAGCCGTCCTGCTCGGATGGAAAAGTGCCGGGAAGAACCGTGGGGGCCAGTGCCATCTGGGGGCCACCATTAGCTGCCCTCCCGGAACAAGTCCCCCCGCTGCAGGACAGGTGATGCAGCTGTGACAGGGGCTGCGCTGAACAGGGCAGCAATTTTCTGCCATTAGCAGTATTCTGCAAATGCCATTCAGCATCTGCCTCGTCTTGGGGTAATTTTGGCGCGGGTGAGCGTAGCCGCTCGTTGCACTGCACACTCGGCACCGCAGCTCTGATCCCTATTTATATCTAGCCTCAGGCTGGCGGAGGGAAGTCTGGATGTAGAGTCGGAGCAAAGGCAGCCCCGGCAGCACCGGGGCAGTTCCAAGGAGCACTGACTTCCATGGGCTCATCTGGGAACCGGGACACGGTCCCGCAGGAGCCCCTGCTCGGTGCCGCCTGGCAGCAGGAGCCTCGAGCTCCGGTTTGCATCGCTCTGAGGGGATGCTTGGCCCCTACAAGGCAGATGCACGACTCAGCACCCTGCTGCACAACCTGCACTGCTGGGCAGCAGCTAGGGAGACTGCAGGAATTTCTGAGTGCCTGGTTTTATTTAATTTTAGTTAATTGTTTTGTAGAAAATGCTGCCAAAATGGATATTGTGCAACTATCTGCAAAGGTCGCTGTGCCCAGAGCAGATGTCTGCAAAGAGGCCTGTTAGGAAAAACCTTGCTCTCCTTGCAAACGCTCAGTCATGGGAGCAATCAGAAAAGCAGGGGCTGCAGCCCAGCTGGGCACCGTGTCCCTGAGTCGGGGCAGGCGCCGGCTCTGCCCTCGCAGCGACTTCTTGCTGCCCAGGGGGAAGGTTCCGCTGTGCAAACGTGAGCAGCAAAGCAGCTCCATCCCCAGCATCGTTCATTTATTGCTTAGCAGTGGTGCTCAAATTCCTCATCCCTAAAATTAATGCCTCACTCTTTGGATCTCCTCAAGGTGCCTTCCCTGTCTCCCATTGCTCCTTGCAGTGTCACCGCTCCAGCACTTACCAGCTGAACATTTTTGCCTTAGGTCTTTAATATGAGGAGTTTTGCCATAGCTTATTATCGCTAAAATTAAATGTCACCTTGGGTTTTCCTCGCTCACTTTAGCACACTCTGCTGCTGTCTTCTACATCTATAAAAGGAAACTTTATGGCTCTTGCGCTCTGCTTCTTAAAAATTGCGTGTGAAGAGAAAAATATTCTTTCATTTTTTGGAAGATATGCAGAAATGGTTTGTGCGGTTGTAGGTTCATGGCACAGCGATCCTCGGAGGAAGCTGCACAACTGCATAGAATCGATTCAAAACAGGTTTTACAATTGCAAGGAAAAGACAGAGGGAATGAAGATTCTTCATTGATTTTCCAGACCTCTGGGACTTGATCTGCCAGTTCATAAACGAAGGCACTATTAACCCGCAGAGCACTTCCCTGACCTGCTATTCCTGCCTTAACCCTAAAATTAAGGCATGTCCATCCACAGCTGGAGAGACCAAAGGGTCCCAGTGGTAAAGGCTACGCCTGTGTGACAGCAGGTTAATGCTGTCCAGAACCAGGACCTTTAAACTCAAATCCCTCAGCAGCTTCCCAGGGAGCAGCGTCACCTCCCGGGCTGCCCTTGCTCATCCCTTTGCTGCTTCCCGCGGTTCTGCCAGCCCGGTCCGAGCAATGGAGCCGTCCCTGCTGGGCGTCCCGGCCACCCGGTGCCGCTCACAGAGCCCGCTTCTTCCTCCCAACTGCTCCCATGGACTCTTGGAGCCGGGCCGAGCGCAGCTCCCTCCCTGCAGAGAGCAGGGAGACGCCTGAAGGAGCTTTGGCAGCAGCTTTGGCCACCTTCGCTCAGTGACACCCTTCTGCTCCCGTCACTTGCTGCACAGGCTGCAGTGACACTGCTGCCACATTTTACCCTCCAGCAAATGAAGTGCAGGGAATTAAGTAAAACCCAGCCCAGAACACAGCAATCCCTTGCCATTAGCAGGGGTGCATGCTGCAGGATGCGGTCTGGATTGACTTCCCAATTAGCTGCGACTTGCCCTGGGTGGGAGACACGCGCGTCAGACACCGGCTATTAATTAATCGCTGCGGTTTCCTTCAGCTGTTTTCAGCTGCTAAATGACTTTTTCTCTAAGCTATGGGGTGTTTGCACAAAACAGAGAGCAGCTGAGGGAAACAGGGAGCCCTTCCTGTGCTGGAGCTGGGCACATCCCACTTGGGTTGCTTGCTCCGACCCAAGGCCTGGAGCACCGGCCCAAGCCACCAACCAAGGATGTGGACACCTGTCATAATGACAACCAAAGCGAGATAACCCTTTCCATATTAAAGTGCACTCATATCCCAAGGATTTGGCGGTGATACCAGGAAGAAGTTGGCACCAACCAGGTGAAGAGCACCACGTTCCTACTGCACCTCTGCTAAGCTGAGCTACGCCCTCTTATGTGATCTTTTTTATTGTTATTTTTGCTGAAATGCATATGAATTAGTTCTCTGGGGGCTTTGCACAATTTTTTATTTTGCTAAGCTGGATTTTCTTTCCCAGAAACCTTATTTTGATGTAAATCTTGTAAACAGGGGACTAGTTCATTCAAACACCAAACACAAAAGCTCTCCCGAAGAAGTAGATCAAAAGTCTGCAGCTGGCTTAATGAAAGATATCTGACAATTAGACTGAGAGACCTGGATCTGAGGGCTTTATTAACTGCCTCACTGCACGTGGAAGGAGGGATGCAGAAGAATTGGAAAGGCTGAGGCAGGAAGATCCCTTCTTCGCTTTCATTCCCATAAATACTCCCCATGCAAAACGCCCATTGTTGGAGCCAGTACAAAATGGCTGTACAAGCGCTAAGTGCTGAGGCAAATGGAAAATTTAGACCTTTAGAAAAATTGTTCAATATTTAAAGCATTTTTCTTTGCAATCAGGTGTACCCATTTTCATTTCTTTTCAAGGTGCTCGCCATCCCTGCGATGACTGCTAGGGGATAATTACAGTACTTTTCACAAATGAAGTGTGGAAGACACGAGAAAAGCAGCCAAGCTGTCAATACCGCGGCGATAACGCGTGGCCGTTGTCTGGGCTTGACACGGGCAGCATCGATCCCCGGTGCGGGGAGAGCCCGGCTGCCCAGCCCGCGCTCGTGAGGCAGCTGCACTGCTGTTTCTGCCACATAGGCGCATAAAGATGAATAAAAAGATGTTCTGTGAAACCTGCGTGTGGGTTTGACCCAGTGCATTGTCACCCGAGAGCCATGGGCAGAACGGTGGCCACAAGCGGGTCTGCGCGTGGGCTTGTCTGCACCCCGTGCGATCCAGTGCCAAGGTGCAGAGGCGCCGGGCAGCTCCCCAAGCCCCTGGCTGTGCCACACTGCACCACAACCACCGTGCAGACTCGCTGCAAGCAGCTCGGAGCAACAGAAACCAAAAAGGTCCTTCGGGAACTGAAGCCCGAAGCCAGCAGCACGGCTCTGCACAAAGCTCCAGGGGAGCACAAGGACGAGAACTGTTAATGGTGAAAAGGGAAGAAAGAGAAGATCCTGCTTGTGCTTTTATCTGATCTTGGCTGGACACAGCATGTAATGCAGAATACTCAGGAAGCAGCATATGCAAGATCCTTGAGCACTTGAAAGCATCTGTATTATCTAAAAGATAATTCACGCTGCCTATTGCCCCTTTGAAGTTCTGTTACTACTTTTAATCATGGAGTTGGGACTTGGCTCTTTAGGTGAATCCATAGGTAATTCATGCTGGCACATTCCTGCACTAGCGCTGTGCGTATATCTCCCCATCTCTCCAGATGCCATGGCCATGATAACCACGAGAATATTAATTCGAGTGACCATGAAACCAGTGCTGTGCTCGGGAGCGGGGCGCAGCGGGAGCAGCCTGCAGCGCTCACACTGCACCCATCCCGCTTGCACCAGTGCAAGCCACACCAGAAGTATCGCACGAGCACCTGGAAAAGCAGGAGAGCTCTCGTGTCTCCCGGGCAGCTCCATGGGATGCGGCGAGCGCAGCCGGTGCAGCCCAGAGCAGCCAAGGGACCGTCCGCGCAGACACCGCAGCCGTCACCGCTCGCCCACCCCATTCTCCTGCATCCACCTCGTTCTACTCTCCCTGCCAGTCAGAGGTAATAGCAGCACCATTTTCTTTATTGACACATAAAAGACCTCCCTATAAAATGCATTAAGGTCACGGTGCTGGAAGGAGAACAGTGCAGCAGAAGCCTCTTTGCAGCAAGCCGTATCTGTGTGCTGTCCCATGCTGAGCCCTATCCTTGCTATCCCTGAGCCCCCCGCAATACTGCTGTGTGCAGGAGGCCCCAGCACCCCCTTCTTCCCCAGTGGCCCCACAGGGACACCAACTCCAGCGCTTTGTCCCCTTGGGAAGGGCAGAGTAAGGTGGCCCGGTGGCCTCACGTCCCTCAGTGCAAGTGGCAGCAGCTCCGAGGCCTCTCCTGCTGCCGGGAGGTCTGTGTCACCCCTCTGCCTGTCCAGCTGCTTCATACAGATCAAATCTATCCCCATTCCACATCTATGCATGTACAAAGAGGTGTTTAACTGCCACGTTTGTGACAGGTGATGCCAACAAAGTGACAGTCATGAAAAATCAACAAGATGTGATTTGCTTATTTTTTGAATAACAAAGGTAAATGCAGGCTTCAGCTGCACGCATTGTAATTTATATATTAGCCCAACACAGACACAGTCGGGTGGCCTTAGAGCCTACAAGTGAACAGCTCTTCAGCGGCAGCCACGAGTGCCTTTGCTCTTCCTTCCTTGACTCAACACGAGAGGCTGACAACTTGACTTTCCTTTTTTCTGTTTTTAATATCCATAAAGCTTCACCTCCAGGTGCTTTCCAGCTTTCACTGTCACTTGAATGTCACTGTCAGCAAACGAGGATGTTCCCCTCCCGTAATTGCCCTGGCACGAGGCCGCGTATATTCAAGGATCATTTCTGTCAGGTGCATAACAAGCTAATCTGTTTAGCTTGAATTATTCAGCCAGATGATATATGTAAATCTGACCATCTTGCAGCAGCTCCAGGCCTTGAAACGTTTGTGAATCATCCTGATCCTGCAATTATTCTGCAGTTTTGAGTCTTTACTGTTACCTTAGTGCAAGGCTGGGAATAACAAAGCCAGGATGAGGGAGCGCCTGGAGCGCAGGCAGCTCCGCGCTGCCCTCGTCCTCCTGCCACCTCGGTGACACCGAGGGCTGCGTGGAGCCCTGTGTGGATGTGACCCCTTCGCAGCAGCGCCCGCGTCGGCCCTGTCCGCCTCACAACATCTAACGGGAAACACAACAAGACTTTTCGGAAAACCTTCCATGATTTCCAAGTGGGAGAGATTCTTCATTCCTTGACCTTGGGTTTTTTGGAAGGGCTCAATGAAGGAGGGTGCTGAAGGGGATGGCGAGGTGAAGCTGCTTCGAGCCGCACGGAGACACAGAGCGGCGCCGCTTGCCTCCCGGCCACCCTCTGCTCCCGCCATTTGTCCCTGGGACGATTCTACAAGCACCTGCATAAATCAGTTCTGCAAAATTACTGTGCATTTCTGCAGGGCTCCCTCACGCTTCCTCGAAGAAATAATTTCAGGAAAGCTCCAAGTGAGGAAGCCTGAGCAGGGCCCCATGGGTGCACGTCCCGTGGGCTGCAGCGCTGCCCCCTCCTGCCCTCTCCCTCCCGAAGCAGGCACTGAGTGCCCGAGCCCAAGCACTTTAATGCAGAATAATGTGAACTGAATCCCTGCTGAATACCTCACCCGTGAAGGGTGATTACCTCTCCCGCACGTGTAAGAAGGACCTTAAATAGCATTAGGTCTTAGAGGCTTTGCCTGTGGCAGGGGAGGAAGGATAGTGATGCCTCCTCCATGGATGAGGCGCTGGCTTAGTTATCTGGTGGGAGAGGCACCGAGAGCAAATGGATCTGTCTGAGCAAAGGTCTGGGAAATGAACCAGACACACTGGGCGCAGCAGCACATGGAGCGCCTGGAGAGCGGTCCCAGCGCGGCCGCTTCCCAGATTCCCAGCGGGAATCACCCACGGGCGCTAGGCAGTGTTGCCCTATTCCATGTTGTGTCACCTTGTTCCATGCAGTGCCACTCTATTCCATACAGTGTCACCCCATTCCGTGCAATGTCACCCCGTTTCCCGCTCCGTCACCCCATTCCGTGCTCTGTCTGCCACGAGGCTGCTGCCTTTGGAGCGCGGCTGTGGGCAGCGGAGCTCCAGGCTGGGATCCAGGTCTTCTTCCCTCTGCTCTCCAGGAGAGGAAGAGGCAGCTCCGGGAGCTGTCCCTGCTCAGCATGACCTGTCCTCAGGCTCAGCCTGGCCCCTCTGCACCCTAGTCGCTGCTCCGGGCACAGGTGAGTGGGAGAGGCAGAAAAGGCATTAATAAATCCTAAATTAAAATCAGATCTCGGATTCTACTGGAAGTTGTTCAAAGGGAAGGAGAATCAATTGCAACCTGTTCCCAGTTCTTTAAGGCAGCCTTATATTGTTTCTAACGAAACAAAATCAATAAGAAATGCTTCTTACGGTTCATTTTTTGAAGCTCAATACCAACTATGCAATTTGGTTGACAATTATGAATGATCTGTTATATCATCCAGCCCTTTTCCAGCTATCCAGCTAGCCAAAGCCTGCAATCATGTATTATTGCTTGCAGGTACATCTTTAAATATTGGTTTGCTTTCCACTTTTCTACAATGATCATTCAGAAATAAACTGAATTTGCTGATCAATTCCATTGACTTGAACGCAAGTTATTAATGCCTTCATTTGATGCTGGCTCCTAAACTTTTCTGATCCATTAGTTATGAGTCCTCATTGATTAAAAACATGCATCCTTCTAGCATTGTTTTTTCAGGGGAAAACAAAGGGCTTTTTGGAGTCACTTTTTTCTAGGAGGCATGGCTTGATTTTTAAAACCAGCACGAGATGATAATGCAATTTCACCACAATAACTTCTTTTGTAGGCAAAAACGACACAGCTATTTTTGAAGTCCTCCATTAAAATGATTCCATTTTATTTCCAATTCACATGTTCTTCTCTTTCACCTGCCGCTTGCCTTCCGCTAGGTCTGTTCGCTGCAGTCCTTGCAGGATGGAGCTGCAGTTGCACAAGCGCAGGGGGCTCCTCAGTGGCTCTGTGGCACCCGCTGACCTCGACGCTCTCTGAACAGCTGGTCACTCCCTAGCACCGGCTGCACAGCCTGCCCAGCCTGATACTTCCTCGCATCCCGGGAAGATGAGCCGTTCCAGAAAAGCAAGAAAACCTCTTTTTTATTAGTATTTTTTTCCTTTGAGACCTGAGAGCCTCGGTGCTTCTCCTCGTTAATGGCTTGTGATCTGGAGCATGTGATGTGCGCATTTGATGGTGGGCTGGCCAAGCAGGAACGAGAGAGAAAAACTCCCTGAAGCCATTTTTGCTCCGGCTCCTTCTTGCTTTTTGAGCATCCTTGGGGATTGCTCCTCTCATGGATGAGGGTGGTTTGGAGGAGGAGGAGGGTGACACTTGCTCGGGGAGGTTATTTGCAAGTGCTCTTTTGCTAGAGATCAATGTGTTGAGCCCAGTGAAGAATGATTTCAATTTTGCCTTGAAAACCTGGATCAAACCATGCTGACAGTGCAAACCTCCCTGCTATCCAGAGATTAGACTTGTTGTGCTGCTTTTAACTGGGAGCTGAGTGCCTTCCTCGCCAGCGGGCACTCAGCACTCTGCTATTTGTCACTGAGCAGTTTTGGAGAGCAGAAATAGCTGATCCGTGTCCTCGTGCTGCTCAGGATGACGCACTAGTGGACGTCGCACCTCGGAGTGCCCCGCACGGCAGCAGCCTTCTGGAAAGTGGCAAAAAGGGGTGCACAAACATGGATGAAAACTACGGTAGTCAACCTGCATTTAGTTCTGAGTTACTACAGGTCTTTCCTAGGACCATGACAAGTTCACCCAGTGATTGAGGGCATGACGGCAGTGTGAGGACACAGGTGTCTCGTGCCGTGCTCATGGATAAGAGGTCTATATTCAAACATCCAAAGCAATTTATAGCAAGAAGTACCCTTGGCATACAGTATCTCCAAAGCAATTTATAGCAAGAGGTGCCTTGGCATCCAGCATCCCCTGGGAAATGACTGTCTGGCTGAGGCTGATCACCCTTGACTTCTCCGAGAGTAGTTTATTCTCCAAGCCAGCAATTAATCCCACTGTACTCCCCAGGTCTCCGTTATTGAAGTGTACAGCCAATAAAAGCAGCAGGGAGCTGCTGACATGAATGACACCTGCTATGGAGTGGGGAGCTGCACCTGGCTCCCTAAGCCCCCTCTTCCCACCACGGTAACATCGACCAGCGCAGCGGAGCAGCAAAAATGCCCGGGAAGCGACGCTTTGGTGAGCACAGCGCCCACCAAGGCTGCCAATTAGCAATGACATGGCTGAAGGCCCCTGTGTCCCCGACACCGCTCACTGCCCTGGCGGGACCTGGGCAGCACTGCCCCTTGCACCAAGCGCATGGCCCCGGCCAGTGAGCCCAAATCCCGTGGGAAAGCGGGGCCCGGAGGCGCTGGCACAGGCGGACGTTCGCGGGGATGATCTGCTCTCCAAGCAACCCAAGCGGCGCCACTGAAGTGCCCCGTGCCTCGGCCATCACTCAGCTCTGTAAGACTTTAATCTACTCGGAGGGGTTTTCCTTTTTTCTAATTCATAAATGAGCATCTTTGTGTTTAATCTCTACTCAAACTGCTCCTTGCTTGATCTTTAAACAGCTTCCGTGGGGAAGGTAATTGCGTCTCCCGGCACAGAGTGAGCCCGGAGCGACAGCGGCGGTACAGCCTGCTCGGCACCCCAGCGCCTCTGGGTTGGGAAAATGAGATTTGGGCCCAATTAAAAATGATGCAGAAAGCCTAATTTTGTGAAGACGTTACTTTCCCCTGGGTGAACGCTTCTAAACCAGAAACACAGTTCTGCCAAACAATCCGTGTTCTCTTTTTGCACTTAGAAAAAGCCCTAACGTGAAGTATTTCTATATGAAACTAAATTTTATTTTTAATCTGTAATGTTTCCTGGACATAGCTCTTGTTTCTTCCTTCACATTTGAAGAAAATAAAAACAAGGGCAGAGGTCAGGACACAGGGAACAGCCACTGTGGTACCCTGGCCAGTCTGAGCATCGCCGGAACAGCTCTGGAGAACTGGGAAAACTAGAGAGGATCTTCCAGATGGGATTCCCCAAACCAATTAGTTTTCTACCCTTTGAAATCCATTTTCTCTGTTTTCTTAACACCTTTTCAATAGCAGATAAATAGCAGATAAAAGCAAACAATAATGTGTCCGCTCTCTCCTCCCAGCCCAGGAAGCCTCCTACACTCCAGCCTTCAACCCGTGAATACGTCAGGCTGTACAATTCTCCTTCAGCGGGATAAAGCATGAAATTGTTTATTGCTAGCTAAGCTGAAAAGCACTCAAATTAACCTCGTGCCCAGGCACCAGCAGGCATGAATAACAAGTATTTAAGTGGTGCAACGGTCTGCGTTAGCACTGTTAGCACCAGTTTTGAAGGATTCCAGTCTCGGCTTCAAACAAGGCTGTCTGAAATCCCCGCTGCGGCAGCTCCTCGCACACAGTGTGCGCTGCAAGGCAAGTGCTGCCCTTCCTTCCTTCCCTCCTTCCCTCCTTCCCTCCTTCCTTCTTCCTTTTTAAATAGCTGAGGCCAGATCTGCCAGCAGTTTCCGTATCGAAGCATTCAAACTTCCTCCGAGGGCGCTGGAACAGAGGAGGGATTTACCATGAGTTGGAAATAGGCCTGAGTTTGCAAGAGGATTGGAAAAAAAGATGGGACGCAGCTGCCCAAATTAATCCCCAGTATAATTTCGGCCAAGTCAGATTCTACCAAGCATTTGAAATAACATGCTCTCCTCTTGCCCTTTGCATGTAGGGAGAGAAAGAAAAAAGAAAAGGTTCTGAGGCTCCAATATTGGAGTTCCAAATCCTCGCCGGGGCACAGAGACGCGTGGGCAGTGAGGTGCCCTGTGCTCTGCAGCAGGCACTGCCCAACCTCCTGCTCCGGCTCCCGCAGGGGAAAAGGGCCCTCCTTGTCGGGCATCCATCCGGAGCGCTCTGAAGGCACCAGGTTGCCGATAAAGCACATCAGGAAGCCAAGGAGCGTACCAAATAGGACTGGTAAACCGGTTCCATGTAAAGATAATTGCAACAGAGGCTAATTCTGCAGTCTCTAATTTTCTTGTCTGACTAAGCAGGCATAATTTACACCCGTCAGTTGCAAATGGCTTCTCCTACCAAGCCTAAAGATAGAGGGTTTTTTTCTTCTTTATTTTTTTCCCTAAGGGAAAAAAAAAGATGATTTCCTACCTCTACAGAAAGAAGATGAAAAATACATGCAAGGGCTCTTTGATACGAGTGTGCATTTCCACCCAGCCCGGTTCAAACGCTTATGCTGCAGCCGGGGATCAGGCGCATGGCTGCAGCTTCATCTTGCCAGGTAACAAACATGCTTGCAATGAAGACAGTAATTTGGACGGGTCCCACTTATTCCTTTGTTCCCCATCGCCCTGTCTGGGGGATGAGACAGAGGTAGTTGTGGCAGCTCAGTGGGCACCCGGGAGGGCCCGTCCTGCCCCGGTGCCGCTGAGGCCCTGGAGCTGCGCGGGGATGCGCAGGAGGGGCCGCGCGGCGCCATCCCAGCCAAGCGTCGTCCCTGCTCTGGAGCTGCAGCCCGGGCGGCAGAGCCCAGCGAGCGGCTCCGGGTGCTGCTCACGATGCCCATGCCTTTTGAGGGCTTTCCCAGCACAGCCTTGCCTGCAGCCCCGCTCTGAGCCGTTGCGGAGCCAATGGAAGGCAACGGGACCGGCAAGATGAGCGCTGTCTCCTGCCGCTGCCGACTGCCGGAGCCAGTGCTCAAATATTTTTGACCCCGCGCCCAAAAACAGCTGCTGTGGCCTGAACAGAGCTGCGGGAAGGGTGGGGATCATGACCAAGGGAACGGCAGGGAATGAAGAGCGTGTTCCCAAGAGCCTGCAAACTGCAGGAGTCCATTTAATGGAGCAGTATCGCGGGGCTGCCGGCCGTGCAGCCCGAGGGAGAGCGGGGACGTCTCAGTAGAGGGCACCCGAGCCCCAGAAATCCGCAATCGCTGCCCAGCGCTGCTCCCACGCCACAAGGATGCGGGTGCTGTGAGCCCAGGCCCCCCGCTCACCTCCATGGCCCTGCACTGCTTTTGGGGCATATAAATCTAAGAAAAATCCACGTGGAGCCAGCTAATTCAAATAAACCTGTTTAGATACCATTAAGAAAAAATGGTATCTAGATACCATTAAGAAAAAAGCCTCTTTTTCTGCATTGGCTTGGAAATGCAGCTGCAGGGAGGCTTAGGACATGTCTGCTCTGTGGGGTCATCCCTCATCTGCTTCTCTGAAACCTGAATTTTGCTCAGAATTGTCCCTGGACAATCAGCCTTTCCCCCTAGAAATTAATGAAATAACTTCAGCATTTCTTAGGAATTTTTTTAAGCAGTCCCCCTTTGTCCTTGGGAAGGTTTGCACTAAAATTCACCACTTTGTGGATGGCAGAAGCGAGATTTTTACATACATGTAAAATGCCAAATGCACACGAGAGCTCGGGCCCAGCCTGGGCAGCACACGGTGCTCAGGCACCGCTCCGAGCCGCAGCGCGGTGTGGGAGCCTGACGATTAACTGGGAGCAACCAGGAGGCTCCATCACTGCCACCTGAGCTGCCTGAGATCGCGCTGCCTGCCCCAGACACGCTGTGGAGCAGGAATCATTGTGAATCACGACCTGGAAGCATTTTCACCGGGGCTGTGCATGGGGCACACGCCTGGTGTTTCTGCAGCCACTGGGCAAGTCCTCAATCTCCCCAGGACACTTTTCATGGTGCTGGGTGTCCTGGAGCACGGGGCACCTCCAAGGGCCAGCAGGTCCAAGGGGCAGTGTCTTCAGAAAATTAAAGCCCGGCTCTGGAGCTGTTTCGGGCGATGTGACGAGCAGACGGCTTGAAAATGGGAGAGAGCAGGAATGAGGGAACAGATCAAATGATTTCAATGAGGAGACGGGCGTTCGCCCCGGCCTAGCCTGGAGAGCTGACGGAGCAGCTGATCCTGGGCTCTGTGGTACTCCCGCCTGGCCCCACCATCCCTGGTGGGACAAACAACAGCGGTGCCAGTCCCCATCCCTGATCCTGGTCCCGATTCTGGTCCTGATCCTGGTCCCTGGCCATCCTCCACCCCCAGGCTGCTCCCAGGGGTAGCAGTGGTGGCTGCGGTGCCCTGTTCATGGTGGGGAGCAGAGGGTCCCCAGGCTACTATGGGGACTGCGGCGGGGCACCGGGGGCTGTGTGGAGGCGGTTGGGGGGGGGCGCAGAGCTGCGGAGCAGGGGCAGAACCACCCTGCGACCCCCTGCGCGCTGCCCTGGGACCCCCCTGCACCGCGGCCGCCGCCCGGGAACCCTTGGGGTCCCCCACGCCGTAGCCGCGGCCCGGGACCCCCCGGGATCCCGTGCGCGCTGCTCCCGCTGCCCCGCCGAGACCGGCGGCGGCAGCGGCGGCAGCCGCCGCGGGTCTGAGCGCGGCCGCCGGCGCGGGACGGCCCTGCCCCGGCCCCCCTGGGTGCGGGGCGGTGTGAGTGTGAGTGCGAGTGAGCGAGTGTGAGTGTGAGTGCGAGTGAGCGCGAGCGAGCGCGAGCGCAGGGCTCCACTCCGGGGCTTTGCGCGAGCCGCGCGCACCAGCGGTAGGAGGGGACAGCGGCTCCTGCGGGCAGCACCGCAGCCGCGCTCCGCAGGTGCCGCCCGGCTCCGCTCCGCTCGGATCGCCCGGCCCGGCCCGGCCCGGCCCGGATCGCCCCGGCTCCGCTCGGCTCCGCTCGCCCCGACGCGGCGCGGGCTGCGCCCCCACTAAGATGTGTCATGAGCGGTCCGGCCTCGGCGCCGACCGGCCGCTCCGCGTAGCCCGCGGGCCGCTGCGCGCCGCCCGGCTGCCCCGGGGGCCCTAGAGCCGCCGCTGCCCTCGCCAGCGATGACCCGACTCTGGCCGGCGCCGCGCCGACTGCTCTGGGAATACTGGGCTGCGGTCCTGCTCGGCGGCCTCTGGGGCCCCTGCTCGCATGGGATGCCGCATGTCATCCGCATCGGTGAGTGCCTGCGCCCCGGACAGCGACGGAGCAAGAGGGGACAGCGTCTGTGTGAGGGGACAGGGTCCGCGCAAGGGGAATGGTGTCGGTGCGACGGGGACAGTGTCGGTGCAAGGGGGACAGTCTCTTCAAGAGGGGGACAGTGTCTGTGCAAGAGGGGGACAGCGTCTGTGCAGGAGGGGGACAGTGTCTGTGCAAGAGGAGATGTTGTCCATGCGAGGGGGAATGTGTCGGTGCAAGGGGGACATTGTTGGTGCAAGAAGGGAGAGTGTCTGTGCAAGAGGACGGCGTCGGTGTAAGACGGACGGTGCCGGTGCGAGCAGCACCAGGAGAGGTGCCAGAGCCGGGTGGCACGGCTGCCAACAGGGACACGAGAGGGATGTTGTGTCTGTGCGAGGGGGATGTGGAGACAGTACCGCTACAGCAGAGACACGGTGCTCGGAGCAAGAGAGATGCTGTGCGGGAACAGGGGGATGCTGTGTGGATACAGCGGGGACGCTGTATGGGAGCAGGAGGGATGCTGTGCGGGAGCAGGGATTGCGGTGCCCCGGTGACCACGGATGAGGTGCTGGGCAGCGGCGCTGCCCTGACTCGGGACATGAGAGGTTCCGCAGGGACCTGCTCCGGAGCCAGCACTGGGATGGGCAGCGCCGAGGGCTGCTGCGCGGCAGCCGGAGCCCAGGCTGCTTCATGCGACTGCTGAGGTTTGGGGGCAAATTAATTTTTAATAATGTTACATAAAGTAATTGCACAGAAAACGCACTGGGAAGGAGTCTGTGATTTTTCTTTAGGTAATTAAAAAAGATGTTTGTGTTTAGCACGTCACGTAAAGCAAGTCTTGTGCTGTTACATCCCTTCTTGGTACATGTTCCCAGGGATTTGCTGCTTGCCCAGGAAAAGCAGCAAGGACGGGTTCACCCTTTTGCTTGCAAGGTACAAACCCTAACCCAGAGCAACTAGCGCAACCTCAGGAGATCCACAAGCACCGTCCGGTGAAAACCAGGTCCTGCCGGTGCCGGTGCCAGTGCCGCAGCCCCTGGTGACAGGCAGCAGGAGGAGGACGCGGGTCCCGTGCGGCCGCAGACTCCGAGGGGCTGCCCGGGGAAATGGGGCTGCGGAGCACGGACACAAGCGCTGCTCCTACGCGGAAATCCAAGCCTGGCAGACGACAAGTAACTTTCTAAGCTACCCTTTTATTTCCTGGGGAACTGTTAACAGAAACATGGCTTTACTTCTCCAGGGGAGATATCTAGAATAGCGAAGAAAGAGCCAAAAGCGCTGCTTCTCTCCCAAGTAGAATAGCAGTATTTCATCTCCACATACGAGCACAATCCCCACGCACACACGTTTAAAAAAACCTGTGCCTCCTTGCTGGATTTTTTTTTTTTAAATTGAGGAGGGGTTTGTACCTGTACTAATTCCACAGCTGTTTAATTACTGTGCAATCTGTGAAATATCTGCAAATATGGGAATTCCGGGAAGCGGCTGTGCCGCACACCCCGGCAGGTGCCGCAGCATCGGCTCCCGCTAAGCTTCGGCAAAGAGGCTGGCGCGCAGCTTATCGGATTGTCCTCCTTGCAGCCCTTTCCGAACCGTGCCTGCAAGGGAAGGGGTCAGGGCATCGTCTGGCTGCACGGCCGGCAAATCTCACCGAACAAGGGAGGCAGCCTGGAGCGGAGACGAGGTGGAAAAAATAGCTTCGATTATTTGGTATAAAGACACAGAAAACAAATCCTGTGGATAATTATCCTCCTTTGTGTGACTGCCTTGTCTGAGGCTTATTATGTCCGTCTTGGATTTTGTTTTGAGATGACCTTCCTGCATTCGACAAACTAAGTTCTATTGGAAAAACACAAAACAGGTGATTTTCTCGGCTGCGAGGAATGCAGAAGGGGCCGGGGGCGCTGGGGCAGGTGACACGGAGGCGCTCAGTGCGCGCTGGCCCCTGCTGCAGGGCTGCGCCAGGCCCCGTCGCTGCCCATGCCCGCCTGGGCGGCAGCAGCTTTGGGGCAGAATCACCCCAAAACGGGGTGCGCTGCTGCCAGCCCCGTGCCCTCTGTGGCTGGCGGTTCTCCTGCTTTCCAATCGCTCTGATGCCTCTGTGGCTTTTTCTGCATCTCCGTGTGTGTTTTGTGTGACGAGGGCTGATAAAAGTTACTGGTTGTCGGGAGACGCTGTGTGTATCGGGCAGCCCGTTCCAAGCAGTTCAGCAGGACGTGAGCACGGCAGCGTCAATCGTTTGGTGCTAAATGAGTTTGGAATACATTTGAATAACAGCATTACCTCTTTATTGCCGAGGACTCTAATTATTTGATCTCAGCAGCCTCCTGAGAGCCTCATGCAGGAAATTCAGAGCAATCTGCAGACACAGAGGCCAGTGCTGGTTGGTTGCGGTGGAGGGAGCGGGGCCGGTGGGGCAGGCCTGCAGTGGGGCAGTGGGATGCGCCGTGGGGGTCCGCACACTCCCGTGGGACACTCTGTGCACGGCCCGTGTGTGCGGAGGCTCCTGCAAAGCAGCCCGGCATGGTGCTCGGCCCCGGAGCAATGCCTGCGACACGGGCGCTCCAAACCCTCTGCTGCTGCTGTGCACCAAGCTTCCCCGTGCCTGGGTGCTCCCGTGCACGGAAGTCCGCCGTGGGGTTCCAGCGGTGTGTGGAACAACCCCAACAACAACTGCGGCTACAGCTGGGCCCGGCGGTGCCGGCCTGGCCCGCAGCGCTCCCGGCCGCAGCGGCACTCGCACCGGGCCCGGGCTCAGCAGAGGGCACTGTTCCTCCCGCCGCGCTGCCGGGCTGGGCGGCTCGTGCTCCCCGCGCCGCCAGCGCCAGAGCAGCCGTGCCGGGTGCTCCCAACGCCCCGGCGGCCCGCGCCACCCATGAGCGCCGGCCCTGCGGTGCTGGACGGCACCGCTGCAGCCTGCGCCTCTGCAGGGCAGCCGCCTCAAGGGACCCCATGTGCTGCCTCCGATCGGGATGCCTCCGATCGGGATGAGCGCAGGACGACGGCAAACATCGGCGCCCACTGTTGCTAAGGACAGATTGCAAGTGTTGGCAAACAACAAGGGAAGCGGCCACCTTGCTACGTTGGCACGAGTTGATCCCTGCAGCTTCTGCGGAGGGAAGCAAGGACGTGGAAGGAGAGCAGTGCTCCGAGGTGCCCGGAGCTCAGGGCTCTGCAAGGAGCACCTGAGCGCAGGCCGCTCCAACGGGCGCCCGGCGGCAGCGCCACACGAGCCGTAGGCGGCTTCCCGTGCTTTAATGAATAGATGGCTGTCATCTCTTACTTATCTCCCAGGAAGAAACAGTAAATAAAATCTGCTATAACCCACAAATTTAGCTGAATTATGACTGTCTATTGGGACTGAAGTGTTAGACTTGCTACGTAGTTTTGAGGTGGATTCAGAGTAAGTCCCTGCAGGGATTTTAAATTCCACCCTCGGATTGCAGGAGAGGAGCCTCTTGGCTCACAGTGGCTCCTGGGGCTCACATGGGCTGCTCCGGGCGAAGCCGGGCATCAAAACCTGGCTCATGTGATCCTGGCTGCAGCAGACGCTGTTGGCCCATGTTCCTCATGGGCTCAGGGGAGTCACTTCCCGGGAGGTCGGAGCTCGCCCGAGGACGCATCCCCTCTGTCCCCGCTGCCCACGGACAGGGTGGCTTTGGAATCAGGGCTTTTCAGCCGTCATGCGGAGTAAATAATGCGAGTGTCCCGAGTCTGCGGAACCGGGGCTGCTCCCGTTGTCATGTTAATGAAGCTTTAGCTACCGAGGTGCTGCTGAGTGTGAAGCCCTTGCTCACATCTCACCTTGGACACGCCACCCCGAGAAGGGCTGAGGCTGCAGGGTCCCGGAGCTCCGTGTTTGGCTTCGCGGGAGGCTCCTGCCCCGGGCTCCCCATGCGCCCACGTGGAGGTGTGTGTTTTACATGGGACACGTCCTGCTGTGCTGGGATGTCCCTGGTGCTGGTGCCAGTCCGGCCCCCGCAGGCTGCTGGACGCAGGGAGCTTCGCTCCCCCAGTGCTTTAATCGGTGCTTTAATACTACGGCAATTGGGGTGTTGTTCTTTCTTTGGACATGTGGCAAGAGGCACAATATGATTAACCTTAAAAGTATAAGCTTTTCTTTGCTGGCGTGAGATAGATTTATCATATTTTCTCCTTTTTTAATACTGGATTCTTAGTGCAGACAATGATGTATTGAATAATCAATTTCCTTATCTCCCTAATACATTAAAGTGATCCATCAGTGCCAGATAATCAATCCAGCTTGTGATTTTAAGTGTGTAGGAGTGTATGTGTGTGTACTCGTATTTATATTTTCATCCTGAATCACACCATATCATTGTCAGGCTAAATAAAGTCTCCCTTTCTCACTCTTTCTTCAGCGAGGGTTGTTTATGGCGTGTAAGAGGAAATCATGATGTTATATTACACCTTGTAAGTTTTACGGTACTTGAGAGGTTTATGCGCTATGAATGTAAAGGGCAATGCAATAATACAAAGGGCAGCGAGACATTTTTAAGCACAGAGGATACACAAGGCGCTGCAGAGATAAATCTTGGGTGGATAATCGTTCCAGGTTGTCGCTCCAGGGAGAAAGACGTTTGCAGCAGATCCCGCTCCACACTGGGGCTCATCAGGCGCCCACAGGCTTGGCGGCGCGCGCGCTCCCTCGCGTGCAACGGGGTTTGCTCTGCAAGGGCTTTGCCCACGGCTTGGCCACGGCCTGGCGCAAGAGGAGGCAAGAGCCCAAGGCTCCTAAGCTCCAGGATCCTCAGCTGCTCCCAGGTGGCTCCGCTGAGGAAGAGGCCAGGTCCAAACGCCCTTCCCGCCAGGAGAGTGAGCTGAGAGCATCTCCGTACCCGGCGCGCAGCCCGGAGCGCTGGGACATACGCCGTGCTGAGGGAGATGCTGGAGTGCCTCGCTGCTGTTAGCATTTCAAAATAGCCGCAGAATCCTCCGCTAATTGGAATATCCAGGACGCTGCTTGCCTAATTAGAGCTGAACTGGGGAGAAGAAGTGGCTGTGCCGCGGGTCAAGACATTTTTGTGCCGCGCGCTGCATCCAGACCCTGCGCTACGCGGCCGTGCCAAGGCTCCCGCGCCACTTCCCAGGCTGCCTCCACACGTTCCCTGCTCTGTCTTGCGGGAGAAGATCCTGCCTTCATTCTGCTCCTTTCTAACCCTGGCACAGAGACAATATTTTCATCGCTGGAGCCACCGCATCCGAAGCCGAGAACTCCGAGGGGGCGGGAAGCGGGGGCAGGCGAGGGAGCTCGCAGCGATGCGCGGGCAGATGTTCAAAAGGCGGCTCCTGGTTTGAATTTCTGGTCTACAAATGCTTAAAGACGAGTTGGCCTTTTATCAGGAAAGAAAACCACTTTCTTCCTCATTTTATGCACATTTCTTCTTACAAATTTTTACTTCTGCAAGATCAGTTTTTGTCGTCTTTACTTTGAAGAAATTCAAAATGGACATTTAGCTCCAGGGCGGAATCTAGGTTTAGCTCATAATATTTGAATGGGAATCGTATCTTTAGTTTCATTCCCCATTCATCTGCATCATGGGGAATGGGCTACTCAGAAAATGTTTCATGATCTTAGATGAAGCTAATAATGTTTTTTAAGATGCAGAGCTTGTCTTTACACAGCTCTCAACTTCATTTAAGATTAAAGCTATCAATACAAATGTTAAATATAAAAAATCCCACATTCTTTTAGAAGCTACTTTCAAACCCAGCGACATTTCAGTAGACTGGGTTTGTACACATGTACATCTGTTTATAAACTGATCAGTAAAAATTAGTTATCTCCCTATTTACTTCATTTTCTTGTGCATTAATGCAGTGGTAGATATTTGAAGTTTGAGGAGGCGCATGAAATATTTTCCTTTCTGCAGTGTGGTTTTATATGTTAAGTGTGGCAATTTCAGTAGCTGGATCCATTTCTTCCAATTAGAAGAAGAGCAATGGCACACTAAAACCCGAAACCCAGTCTGATTTGCATATCATTATCTTTACATTATGAATTCACATTTAATTTTAGTACTTTTTGGAGGTAATTCTAGCCTAATTAAATTTCCCCTTTTTCCTCTTACTCCTGGAATGTGGCACTTCCCCCCTTTGACTGATGCAACAACCGCAGCGCGGAGCTGAACCACGAGACACCCTGCGACTCCTGCTAAGCCCTCAACCCTGGCACGTGGGACCTGTCACCTGGTCCCCATCAAACAGGTCCCCTTCCAGCAGGGCTCCCCTAACACTCTCCTCAGCGTGGATACGGAGCTTTTGGGCAAGCTCTTTTCCAATAATTCCATTTTTTTTTAGGAATAGACCATGTTCACGGGCTTCCTCAGCAGCTGCATGGGAATTTTGCTTGGGAATGGAGCACCCAGCATGTTCCAGGCCCGACGCTCCCCACGACTGCGTGGGCTCCCCCCGCCACGTGACCTGCTATATTTAGTGCTGGCCTGTGCATCTGATGTATATTTTTTGACTGCATTATTAAGGTCACTCTATGTGGCTACACGGCTTTTTGTGCTTTGCGAGGGTTGGTGGGAAAGCCTATTTCCATATGAATTATGGAAGTTTGCGGCAACGGGACTGTAATTCGTAAATTGTTACGACAGCTGCATTTTGAAAAGAAACGCAGAGAAACCAGGGTAATAAAACTTGCCATGAAGAGGGTGGACTTGGGAGTCCTGCAAAGAATTCTTGCCCAAGGATTATTTATGATCATTACCCAACAAAATGTGTTTTTGCATTTTTATTGGTAGCAAATTACTTGTAAACCCACTGAGGAACTAACGATTTTGCCTCCGCGGCCATGCTGCTTTGATTTGCTTTTCCATGTACACATCTTTATGGCTAGCTGAGGCTATCCCAGCTGATTTATAATCGCCGTGATTCTTCCTAAGTAGGCGGCATGTTAAAGGGTTAACCACGCTCCCATTGCAGCTGACAAGTCCCACACATTGATGATAACAGATTTCGTAGGATCCCGGTTAGGTGCCTGCGCGCGGCTTTTCTTTGCATTGCTGCAAGTGCTGCTGCTTATGCAGAGCCCTTTACTCCTGCTCTTCAGGAGTTTCTCATTAGAGTACAGGGAATGTGACTGATCTCTTGTTTTCTTTATCAGCCAAATGGAGCCACTGGCGACTCCATTTCGGCCATCATTTTGGAGAGTTTTTAGTCTTCCCGTCCAGCTGAGCACAGTTGTGCTCAGCCTCGTGGCTCTGCCCGCCTTGAGCACAGCCCCTCCGGTGGCTTCTCTGCCCGCTTTGCTGCAGGGCCCTTCTGGCCCCGGTGCCCGCTCCCTTCTCCCAGCGCTGATCCACTTGCGCTTGGGAGCAGCAGCAATTTCCCGCGTTCCGTCTCGGGGTGCCCTGCTAATTCCCTGTAATAACCCGCGAGTTGCAGAGAGCAGCAGGAAGCTCAGATCAGGCTAATACGAAGGTTAAATGATTCCTAAATTATTCATTGCCATGGTTACCGGCGCCTCCACCTGTTGTTTCCCACGAGCTGGATCGGGCAGACCCTCCTGGGAGGGCCAGGGATGTGGGGACACAGGGACACAGGGACACGGGGCCAGCGCTCGTCCCTGCCGAGCCCTCGGCTCCCTCCTCGCCTCTGCGCTCTGCCTCGCCGCTGCCTTCGTTACCGGTGCCGCTGGCTGAACCCGCTAATTGTGCTGCTGAACAATAGCACAGCGATTTGCTAGCGCTGCCCTTCCTTTACACGCTTTCACTGCCCTATTTTTAGAAAAATAATGCTCGCTCTGAAGCTCCCGTTCTCCTCAGTAATAGCCCCCTGCACAGCTCTGAACAGACCTTCACTCTCCCGTGCCTGGTTTCGTGCCCATAGAAGGAGGCTGAGCTCTGCTCGCTCCCGAGTCAGCTCAAAGCCTTCCCCAAGCCCCGAGCGCGCTCAGTGTTCATTCTAACAGTTACGTACTGGAATCTAACAACTATTTACTCAATATGGGACTGTAAAGCCTTAAAAACACACTGAATAATCCCTTGGTATTTAACTAATGAACAATAGCATGTGCTATTACATCGCAATTAAATCCCTATTTGAGCCACTTAATTGAGAAGACGACTCCAACAAGCTCGCGATCGCTGGCCTCCACGTCGGCGCCCGGGCTGTGAGCTGTTCGGGTGCTTAGGTCTATAAACAGGGCCCTTAGGCGTTTGCTGACGCTGCCAAACAGGCACAGAGCAACTGGAGGAGCCTCCACGGCCACAGAGCTCCTGGGCGCCTTGGAATGCCTGTGGAAACAGGTGCTCCTGTGAGATCCCGGGCGCATGGAGCGCTCCAGGGACGCGGGGTCCCCATGGCTTGGGAGCTGCACTGGTGACGCAGTGGGGACACGGAGCCCTCCGTGACCGCGGTGGCCACTCGGGTGGCCGCTCGGGGCTGGTGTGCGGCGGGGCAGACCCATGTGGTTCCTCCTAGAGAGAATCGATGCTCCTGCTTGCCATGGTAGGCAGATAAAATCAAGAGGGACACATCTGCGGCGCAACAGCTTATTGGATTTTGCCGAGGATTTGAGGCAAGTCCTGATTTATGAGCAGCCCCTTAACAGAGTGCATGGTGTGTCTCACAAAAATCCCGTTTTCCCCATTTCAGCTCTACAGAAGCATTTCACTTGCAGGCCAAATCTAACAAGAGGCTCAGTGGGGATGCTGGTGGGGAGGCGCCTCCGTCCTGCACGCGCTGAGGAGGCGGCACCGTCCCCTCGGTGCAGCAGGGACGGGACGCAGGGACGCGATGGACGCGGCTCCGGGGAGGTGACCGGAGTGAGAACGAAACCTGCAACGTGCGAGCGTGGCACGTGCACCCGCTCCTTCATTTCCCATCCCAACCCCTTCACGACCACACGGAGATTCCTCGCCCTGCTCATTACACCCGCGAGCGCCCAGCGTTACTTCACGCCACGAGTGACGGACGCCCGATGACGCTGTACAAGAGAGGGCACATTTGTTTTCCGAGGCTAACTGCCCACAAGCTGTTATTGTGCAACAGGGAGCACTTGGAGGGCTGAGGCCTTTCAGTGCGGACACGAGAGCCCCACAATAACCCATTAATCGTTGTGCTCGGAGCCGCGCGCGGGACACCGCGGCTGCTGCCTTTGTGCTTTGGAAAAGCTCCTGCTGATCCTCCTTTCTTGCATTTTTCTTTGCTTGGCTTACATGGGAAAAGGACCTCCCAGCGCCACCAGCACCACTCCAGCATTAGCTCCAACTTGCTATAATTTCTATTTCTTTTAAACTCATGGACAGCTTAAAGGAGGGGAGGGGAAAGGAGCTGCACCTTGATGGGAGATGGAAACCTCACTCAAAGAGGCCTCAGTGCCTTTTCTCTCTCAAAAGAACTGCTGCGTGTCCTGAGCTTCAAAAGCGACGGCACCGCCAGCGGGACCCGCGGCCAGGCGCTGCAGGGTGCCGAGGGCCAGCAGCTCCAGCGCCACGCTGCCACGTTCCTGTGCGCCGCTTCCCAAGGCTTTCCTGGAGCCCCTCGCTGTGCTTTTTGCTCTGTCCCAGCTCACTGGCTGCTCCAAGCACACATAAGGACAGTGCCGGGACTGAAGGGGAGCTGCCCCGTGCGGGGCTCCCAGCACAACAAGGCATCTGCGTCCTGCCTCGATTTGAGACCAGGGAGACCTTGTTCCCAAGGAGTCTGCGCATGAGGGCATCGAGGCCGAGATGCGGTGCTAGGGAAGGCCTTTGTGACCCAGCTGCTGAGGAATGGTTTGGGAAATAGCTGCTAACCCTGGGCCGCAGGGCCCTTTCTGGTGCAGTTCTGTGCACAGGGCTGTCCCGGGACTGGAGCGGGAGCAGGAGGGTTTCTGTCTGCGGAGACAGGGTGGGAAGCACCGGAGAAGCCACCGCATCCTGGCGTGGGGACGGATGCACTAGTCCCTAGGCTGAGAAACAGTTGGCAGAGGAGGCCCCGGCCTCATCTGCAGGTTCCCTGTCCGGGCGCCTGCTCCCGGTCTCCAGAGGCGCATTGCAAATGCAACGCCCGGCAGGTCGGTGGGAAGCCCCGATCTGCCTTCGCCTCGGTGGCCCTGGGGACACCGACTGTCCCTGCCACCGCAGCCCGCGTAGTTTTGGCTTTAATCGCTAAAATTCTGCTGCACCTTTGCTCCAGAGAGCCCAGATGCCTCCTGCTTTGGGTCTGCTCGTCGCCCTCCAGGTCTCAGGACGCAGCGAAAGTTTTGGGGGTGGTTTGTTTTTTGTGTTTTCGCACTGTACGTTTTCAAATGCTTCATTGTCAAACTGGTTAAAAGCCCTTATTTATAAAATGTGTGCGTCTCTTTCAGCTTAACTGAAAAGGCATTAAAATAACTGCAGCTGTGGAAAGAATAATTACAGCGAGATTTTGTCAAGGACTCTCTTGTCTGATGTTGCCATCTGTGACATGGTGAATGCAAAGATCATTTTAAACTTAGGCGGTTAATGTAGAGAATGATTTGAGAGTTTTAGATATTTATGGTAAATTATTTAAATTTACAGTTCGGCTTTATGATTTCATTATTGCCCACGGGGAGGATTTGGACATTTTCTGTTGCTCCACGCTTTGATTTTCCTTTGTGGCAGAAAAGGGAGCTTCAGGAGAAGGGACACTTCAGGAGCCTTTTGGGGACACATCGTATTGCGTATTAACGGGGTTATTTCCTTAATGCTTTCTAAGGAAGTCTTTAGGGAAACATCCTGATTACGGAGCAGCGGTAAGAGCCTGTCTCTGGAGCAGGGACGGAGAGGTGTCACACGCCCCATGTTGTCACCCCCACCTGCTCCTGAGCGAACATGGGGAAACATTCAAAGAACAGAGTTTGCAACCCCAAAGGAGGCGGTGCAGGAGCAGCGAGCTGTGTCACGGACACAGCTGGTGTCCCTGGCCTCTCGCGCTTGCTATCCCAGCCATCACCACTGCAGCTGCCCGTGAAGCTTCCCGGGCAGCCGCGCAGGCTCCGGGTGCTCCGGCGGGGCCCAGGACGCTGTCCCGGCCAGGCATCCCGCTCGCCGGCCCCCTTCTGAGGAGGTGGCAGGGGGAAAGGATCCCGTGCTCAGGCAGGGGGCCAGAGCTTGCGTGCTCCTCGCCAGCATCCCCTTCCTCCAGCCACTGCACTCGTTAACTCCAATTAACATTCCTAATGCAAAATCTATCGGAATGTGCCTCCCGGACTCACAGACACTTTGTTATGGTCAGGATTAATCATGAGGGATAATTAGAGTATTAAATGAAATAATTATAACATTATGACTCTGCTAACCAAATTCATGGATATTAGCTTCTGAGAAAAGGCAAATACGGGAACTGGGCGAGTCTTGATGGATGTCTCTGGCTGCATCTGCTTTTCTAGCTAAAAAGCCCCAAACTGTGGCCGTGCGTGGCCAGGGCTGCGGGACTGCGACACCCGGTGAAGCTCTGTGTCGTGCCCTGTGCGGCCGCGTGCTCCTCTCTGTGCCCTGCTCAGAGGAAGAAACGAGCTCGCTGGGGTAGTAATGCAATTGGGAATGTTGAAAACCCCAAGTGCATTCATTTAGGTGAGCCTACATAGCGGGATCTAAACACGCTGTAATTTGCCATTCTGTGCCTGCACACATGCCCAGGCAATGGATAGCAAACTCAGCACTCATACAGTCTGCAAAGAGCAAACCCCAGCATAGTTAGCATGGTAAAAATGTGCCAAAATTCAGCATATCCAGGCTAAGCAACTTCTTATTTTCAAAAAGAAATATTAATTCTAGATAATAAATAACAAATTTTATCATATCCTTCTTCAGTGACTAAGAATACAGCCAAATTCATACTAATATTGAATATTTCCCCTATCAGGCAACAAAAAAGATAGTGCCTTTTGGTATCTGGAAGCAGTACCTGCCATCTGCAAAAGGAATCATCTCAGTGTGAACTATTAATACTCGGTATTTTGCATACCAGCTAGTATCTGTGTTTGCAGCCGCTGTTTGCTGGCGGTATCGCTCGGTCCCAGGAAGCTGATGCGACTTAGCAAGCGGCCGCGTGCAGCCCTGCACACGCCGCGCTGCAGACCTGTGCAATCCATGCTTTGCATCCAGGTGCTGCTCCGGAGCTCGCTGCACAGGGACCCCATCACACCCCTTCAGCTCCAGAAGTTCTTCATAATATTAAATGAAAACTTTTTTTTTTTTTTTTTGCACAGTTATGACAATGCAGTCAAAATCCAGTTGCAAATGCTATGCTGCTTATTGATAGCTCCATAATAACAGGCGAGGTAGGTTGCCAGACAGCTGCATTTCCTGGCATTTAAAGGGAATTCACTGTAATGTATTGTAATGCATTAGCATAATAATTGGTAAGCATTCGCAGATGAATAGTTTACTGACTGATAGATTTTGTACAGAAACTGTGAAGGTTACATGGAGGGTGAAAACATTTCCCTGTGTCAATGAACATACTTAATTTTTCTGGGAGTGTCATTGAGATGGCGCTGCCAGGACATTAGCATGACAAAGACGCAGCCCCGAGGTCCCTGTCCCGCATGGAGTGCCAGTGATTCCCGGGCACCCGTTGGCTCCCCTGGCTGGCACATCCCTGTGGAGCCCGCACTGCTCCCGAGTTCCCCCCCTGCTCCGTCCATCTGTATTGGGATAATTCGGCACGACTGCATTTGCTCCGGAGTGCTCTCTGGCTCTGCTCCGGTGTCTTGGCATGCGGAATGTCCCTGGAGAAGGGCACCCCCAGCCTTGCCCCGCTCCGCTCACGCCGCCAGCACAGCCGTGATTCGGCCACTCACTTGGAGGAAACTGGAGGGCTGATCCAGAGGGTCAGAGATGGATCTCTTGGAAGGAATGCTTGAGAGCAGTTAAAGTGAGATTTCAGCCTGCCATTACGGATGTTAATTCCATTGTCATTTGGAATAAATCGGGCAAAACAGATGTGAAGAGGAATGAAATATTCCTGCACGCAGAAGACAAAGCTTTTATCTCTGCTGCAATCAAATGGGAGAGGATCAGATGTACGAGACTTTCCTGCAAAAGGATCCCATCTTACCACGTGCTTCCCATTCATCTCTGCAGCAGACACCTGCTAAAATAGAGACACACACCCAGCAGCGATGCCCGGAGCCCGGCTGCGCGCCCTGTGAGCTCCGCTCTCTGGCTCTCATTGCTAATAAGGAAATGGAAATGCAATTTATAGGAACGGATTTCTTCCTCCTTTGCAGCCACAATGTGTTTCATTAACACTTCTGTGGCAATTTACAGTATTAGGGATATATTTGCTTCCAGTAATAAGAGATAAAATTTAACAATATGGAGCGTAATTATGGGGTCAGCTTTACATGTTTTGGTGCCGTTGTAACACACCGCGTTTCCAGCAGGGAGTTGATTAGCTGGCGTGACGGAGCCTCCTCTGCGAAATCACGTCCTGGCACTTTGTAATTGCAGGACTGCAGCCTCCGGAAGCCCCAGCTAAGGGCAAAGCCTCACGGAGCTAAGGAGCTCACCTGATGCACGCACAATTCCTGCGCACGGGAAGGGATGATGGCTGCTCCTGCAGGCAAAAGTTTCACCTTCCTCTAGTCTCAGCACCAGTTTAGGAGTTTGTAATCTTTATCTTTGAAAACTGGCCATGTTTCTAGAAGTGCATCAATAAAGATCTCACAGAGGAAATAAAATAATTTTTTGCTCCTTCCTCCACAAAGCCATTTCATAGAGCTGCAGGGTAACACTGCTCTTCTTCCATCCTTTCTCCCCCTTCCAAAGCTCGGTGCCATTTGCCAACGTGAGCCAAGGTGCAGATTTTGCCACACAACCCAGCAAATCCCTTTGGCCTCCTGCAAAAGCAGGGACCCCTGTGCATCCCACCGCAGCACCGCGCACGTGCTGAATTCTGCTTCTGCTTCTTTAAAACACATCTATTATTTAGATAGCTTCGGATATATTTAATAATTACCCTGAAAGAGAAATCTAGCAGCAGATGGGGACATTCCTGGGGACAATTTCAGTGCTGAATATGTCATTATGTACAAATGTAACTTCCAGCCTTTCGCTTTAGCCAGAATGAGGCTTGCAGACAAATTGGGAGGCTGCAAGTGAAAAAAAAACCCTCTGTTGTTTGTTTAATAATAAATTGGGCTTTATTAAAAACATGGATTTTTAAATAGTGCTGAGGAGCGTGTTCAAATTCCTGTCAACATCTTAATGTTACACTCCAGATGAAAGCAGCACTTCTGCAAATGAGAATGATGCTAATCCCTTGATAATGCAGGAAAAGCCCTCAAGAGCCATATGTGGTGCCATGACCATATTATTAGAGAAAGCTAGACTGTAGATAGCCAAATCTCAGTAAAGATGCAAGAACAGTCCACAAAGATTTTTTTAAAAGTTGAAAATCCAGTGATTTTCAAGGCAGTCTTTGCAAGTCTAGCTCCTGGCTCAAAACCACCCTGGCCCTTCGGTGTATGATGCGGAAAGCTCAAAACCGCCTGTTTGTTAAGAGCTGCTGGCCCCAAGATTCCCAACCGTGGGAGGGAAGGAGGTCAAGCCGAGGAAGGAGCAGGCGCTGCCCGGAGCGGGACCCCAGCACGGGAGAGGTTCCCCTGCCGCCCCCCACTCCTGCAGAGCCTTTGCTGCTCAGCGGGGCAGCCTGGAGGAGGAGGAAACCCCAGGGATAATCGTGGCTTTACAAAAAGGAAGGGAGCTCTTTGCGGTCATGTTAATCTCGCTACCTTTTCAGGAGCAGCAGGGCACGCGAGCCGCCATGCACCCGCAGACAGGGATCACACGCTACTGAACTTAATTAGTTTCTGTCCCAAGGGAGGAAAATTGAAAAGTCTCAGTCTTGCTTTTGTTACGTGGGGTGAATCATGCTATTGCTCAAATTATCAGCAGTCAAATAATAAGCAAGAAATGATAATGTGCCTGTTCGGCAGCAGCCACACGGGGACAATTGCATCTGTCTGCGGGACAAATCCTGCTCCCAGGCGGTTTCCTCAGTGCCTGTGGAGCTGGGGTCCCTAGAGAGCAGCGGGGCTGGTGCCCGCTGAGGAGCTGCTGCAGACACGTCCCAGGATCATCACGTCTTTGGGTATGCTCTTACCCAAAAATGTGTCCGTTCCATCCTCAAAATCGGACAAACTGCCACCTCTCCCCTTGTATTGTTAAAAATCCCTAGAAAATGGCATTTTAAAAAGTTAAATTGCATCTTACTGTGTTGCAAATTCATTTGAATTTGCCAACACTACTGATGGCCTGTAATTGCAAACTGTATAACTGCAAGCTGTAAACATTAACATCAGATCAGCAAACAAGGAAAAGCCCCCGCCACAGTTTAGGATCTGGGTATCAAGGACTGGTTCTCAAGGGAAGCGCTTTCCACTCTGGGGCTTCTCCTTGAGCTCCAGCAAGAGCTGCATGTGCGGAGGATCCATATTTCTAGTCCTAGCGAGGGCTGTCATTGATTTACTGGTCTCAAAACCCAGATGCCGTGTCCTGTGTTCCCGGCATTCATCACAGAGCATTTGGTAGAGGAAAGTGGGGACATAAATCATCTACTTGGAAAAAAATAACATAAACGCAGTACAATATCATCTCTAACTTGTGTTCATCAGCTTTCCCACAAGGGTCTTTACAATTCTAGCATCGAGGAAAGACAATAAAACGGTGCAAGGGCCGAGGAACCTCGAGCAAAGCCGGGCGCCCTGGGGCAGGTACCGGAGCAGGGAGCGGATGGGCACGCACTGCATGACAGTGGTTGTGATTCGAGATGCTCGGTGTGCACAATGCACCAGGCTGCCCCACATACACGGGATAATAAATGCCCCCTTAGTGGGGAAGACAGCATTTCATTGCAAAAGTATAAAATAATAGGAGGGGAAAGTGCTATCTCAGCTTGCTGCATAAACAGCTAAAATAAGCAATATGCAGGCATATCATTGGAACACAGATTAATAATTTCTGTTCTGAGTGGTGGTGGCTGCTTTGATTTATTGCGGTGATGGTATTATGGCCCCAGACTTTATTGTCCTTTAAATTATACTGCAGTCTATACATGAGGCAGACAGGACTCTAAATCAAGTATTATTGCCTGTAAATTTGGAAACAAATAGTAGTTTTCCCCCCTTTAAATCACGGAGTTTGTGGGTTTTATAAGGTGAATGTTATGACTTTTTATATGATCCAAGCTTTTTTTTCTCTCGTTGGCTTCTCCCACCTCTCTGGACCCATCCGTGTGCTCCGCTTCCCGCTCCCTCTCCCTGCCCTCAGCTCTTTTGCAGTCTCTGCATCTCAACGACTTTCTCTATTGCTCTGTGGCAAGAGGAGCTGAGGAATCCACCTCTCTGGGGCTTCGGCACGAGGGAAATAGGAGTTTTCGAAGCGATTCAAAACATGATTCCATCCTGCAAACGTTGGGTTTGCCAGGCCAGGTGCCCTGCGGGCTGCATTTTGAGCCCTAGCTTTATGAGCGGGTTCATAATTAGGCATCACACGAGCATTTCCCCCTCCTTCTGTCATCTATGAAAAGCAGAGTGCAAAGTGCTCCAGCAGGGCATCAACACCCGCATGTCGCCACCGCGAAAGCAATTTCCCTCCAGCTCCTATTTTTAAACAGCCTCCTGGAGTCCGTTCTGCCCATGCTGGGCGAGAGCTCTCCAAGGCTTAGCAGCTTTGACATTTTCATTTGTTTTCCTCGCACCCCTCGCACCATTGATGCAGTTTTACAGTGTGTTTGTGGGTCCCCAAGCCTGTGAGCGCTCAGGGCCGGGCGGGCACCCCAACCCCAACACAGGTGCAGAGCAGCCCCAGGCTGGAGCCCCCTGCCCCCAGGCACCCCCTCATCTCCTCAGCCAACGCACCGGGCACCGCGCACTGCCTGTCACCCAACAGCAGCTAATCCTGCCAAAAGGAACACGGCGACTGCCATCGCCGGGGGGTTCTCGCCTGAAGTGACGGTTCGGCAGAAGAGTGACAGATGACGCTACTGCCAGCGTCCCCTTCGCGGGACATATGCTGCGTGTATGTGTGCATTTGAGATGCGTTCGCCTCGGATCTCTTTGCTCTACGCGCTCAGCTTGCGGATGCGGGCGCACACGGCGGGATGGCGCCGATGGAGCCGCCTCTTTGCTTCACTTGGTGGGGGGCTGGAGACCCTGCGGCTCCAAAAGCCCCCCCAGCAGCACGGCAGCGAGCTATCATCTTGGGAGGCAAGATTACAGCTAGCACCGAAAATTGCACAAAATTCCTCCCCAACGATGAAGATTGCAGAAAGGCTGGGAAAATTACCTTTTTCATTATGTCTTAAAAATACTGCAATCTCAACCTGTGCCTCGGATTCCAGGAAGCGGCATGTGATTGAGAACAGCACCGCCGGAGCAGGCTTGTGGAGAGCGGAGCAAATGGAGCCTCGCTCAGACAGGCACCTCGGGGCCCCTGACGGCTGCCTTGGATCCCAGGACTTGGGGTTTGCCAGGGCTGCTGAGCAGCTTCTACGGCTCCCACTCAACAGCAGCAGATGCTCTAGACACCAGTGGAGGAGCTTGGAAGGCTGGGAATATGGAGCAAGTGGAGGCTTCTGCAGGGTCTCCGGGGGCGCTTCCCAGTGCACAAGGTCCCCAACCGCCTCCGGGACCGGGTCTGGGAGTCCTGGAGCACCGATCCCAGCACCCTGGGCTGCAACTGGGGTGAACGTGCAACACAGGGCTCAGCCCGCGCCTCTCTGTGCAGCAAAGCAAACCTATTCACGACCATACTTGCAATCTCTGAAACGACTGTTTCTGTATAACAAAGCAGCATCTTTTCACTCTGAGCTTGTCCCAGAGGAGGGGCGAGCCCCTTCCCTGCCCTGCAGCACTTGGCATTCGGGCTCAGCTCCAAGATCTGGCACGGAACACCCAACACCCCGAGGTGCCTCCCCAGCTCCGGGTGCTATCGCAGACCTCACCACGCTCGTCTGGGTGGGACGAGCACGTTTGCAACAGGCGGCACATGGAGCCAGTGCTCAGAAAGCAATCCTTTTTCTCCCAGACCTTAGGGAAAATTTAGAAGGAGAAGCGTGCACAAAACTCAGAGTTCCAGAGAACCGTCTAGAATATGGAAATACATTTCCTTTGGCAAATCAGAGGAGAAGATAGCTTTGGCTAGGAGCCTGTCCTGGATTGCTGCTGAGCTGAAGCCAGTAAATTAAAAATCAGAAACAAAACAGTAAAGACATAAAGAAATGGAAAATTAAGAAATTGCCAACAACCAAGATAAATTACAAGCTATGCAATGTAGAAAATTTAGAATATGATATAAATTTTCATCAGCCATGCAAAAGTAATGCTCAGAAAGGTTTAATGGACATCTCTGATCTCTACGCGATCTCTACGACGTCTTCTTGTGCCCTAAGTGAATTCTTGCCATCAGGTACTGAGGGGGAGCCTGCACTGCTGCTAGGAGAGACTCCCAAAATCCCAGTGCCCCCGGAAGAGCTTCCCTTGGATGCCGAGGCGGGGGAGAGCTCTGCTTAATCAGGGCCAATTTCTAACGAAACGCGGAACAGCAGGGAGGTTCAGGAGGCTGGAAGGCAGCAGTGTTATAAAAAGGAAAGCGGGACAAACCGTTCATTTAAGCTTGGCAGAGCTGCCAGAAGAGTCAATTAATGAGGCATTTAAAATAGTACTAATTTAATGCCTGTCAGTGCGTTTTTATTGAAAACAGTTGTCAAATAAAGCCGACTCCTTCCCTGATGAGATTCTGGACCCGTGTGACGCAGCCTTCCCTATTACTCAGCGTCGGGCTTTAACTGTAGTGTGAAGGGGAGCCCGGGCAGAAAGGAGTATCCGAGGGGACTGGGTGGACGCAGAGCTTGGTGATGTGGAGCTGCAGGGACCTGGCGGCACACAGAGGAGCCCGGCATTTCTTGGATTCTGGTCAAATCTCAGGAAAAGTCTCAGTGAGTCCAAGTCTGAGACCTCCCTAGAGAAGCCACCGCCTTGCAGAATTACACACGTGCTGCCCCCCGAGTGCTGCCTTCTCAGTTTAAACCAGAATTACATAAAGATCCCACCAGCTCCCCCGACGCTTGCAGCAAGCGCTTTCCCAAACAACAGACAGTTTTGCTGTTCTAAATGTTTTCCAAAAAAAAAAAAAAGAAAGAAAAAAAAAGGCTTGAGATTGTTATTTTTCAGTGAAAAAATGAAAGCAGAAAAATTACTTAACAATTTCTCCCCTTGGAAAACTTATATATTTACTCCTCAGAATTTGCCACTGCTAAACGTCTGAGTGTTTCTCCTACCACAGCATTACTGGTGCTGCTCTGAGCACAGTGCAGCTTTCACACTGTATTGAAAGCAAAAAGGCTTTTCTGCTCAGAGAGGCGCCGGTCTCTTCGGTGAGGCTGGAATAGATCAGGACAGATTAATTGAAAAGGAGCCTTCTCCCCCTAAAGTATTAAGAAAGACACACATCAAAGAGCTGTCTTGGTGCCACACGGCTCTTAACGCATTTTGTCTGTGTTTTGGTGTTGCTCATCTATAAGAACAAATGACCTGCCAGATTGGTTTCCAAATACCTGCATTTACTAATGCTGCACTACTTCCATGCACAGGTAATGGGAAGGCCTGGAACAACTTGGGATGCAAGGGAGGTTCCCAAGGCTTCTTGGTGCGCCCGCGCTGCCTTTCCGTGCCCCTCGCTTGCTGCCCTGCACTCGCATCGTGGATTCAGCGCCGCGCAGGGCATGACCTTGTCTAGCAACCTGCCCCTCTGAGTGTCTGAAGCACAGTTCAAAATAATGAATAATAAATGCAATCATAAAAATGTACTAATGTAGAAAAAAACAAGGGGAAATAGAGAGCCAAGCTGAGAAGTAAGGGCCAGGTTCCCCAGTGGTTCCCCAGCCTTCCTCTCGGAACCAGCAGACTCAGTGCTCACAGATCTGCACAGATTTGTGGTGCTGCAGACAGGGAAAAGACTGATATATTATTGGCAGATGTATGGATTCAGACTATGAACAAAAGAATCTATTAAAAATTAACAATAATAGCAACAGAAATTTGCTTCTCAGGTTCTCAAGGGTGGGATGTTCCGGCTGCGGTTTCCCAAATATCGGCCTTTTGCTGCCGGGTGCCAAGGCGGCAGCAAATCGGCGGCTTTCCGAAGGCTCCGCATTTGAAGCCTGCATCTCCTGTCAATCCCGTGCGTCGGCAGGACGTGCTTACCAGTGATTATGCATTCTCATTAGATGCTGGGGTTAATTGAAGATGCTGTTAGGAGCCACGCAGTCTGGCTATGATGCAGCCGAGTGACCTCAGTGAGATACCAAGAAAGGAGGTTTTTCTTTTGAAGAGCTCCAGGAAGAGATGTCTGCAACGAGATGCCTCGAAAGCCCGCTCTGAAATGCTTTGTTTCAGCAGAACAGGCCTGGGTTTTGCACCAACAATGCGGAGAGCCTGGCATGGGTCCGGGGCTCCGGCGGGGGGCCAAGGAAGGCTCGTTTGGAGGGTGCTGGCCCAGCCTGTGACCCGGCCACTGCTGCGGGGTCTTCGCCCCGGACACCTTGGATGGCTCCCCATGGCTGCATCCCCATCGCTCTCTACTTGAGGGGAGAAAAGCAGTTGAGGGATTTTTCCCCCCACCAAGTCATGAATTCTTAATTGGACTGTAAATTCCACTTTATTGTGTTTTAGGATGCTATTTTTATTTCCAACAGAACTGTCTCTTCTTTGATGAGGGCATAAATTTATTACCCAATTTCCAGTTTTATGTTTTCCCTTTGGTGCCTACTTTTAGTTGCTTCCTGGTTATACAGATACCGCGTCTTTTCCAGTCCTTTCCTAGGTGAATTTCCTCAAATCCTTATTCCTGTGCATCCCAATAATGTTCTTTTCTTCCCTCCAGCCTTGCGTGGCTTCATCTTGGATCCCTCTGTAGAACAACTGCACTTGCACTTCACAGCTGGGGCAAGTGTCCCTGAGGCACCATAATTTGGTGCCAGGTTGTGCAGGGAGCGAGGCTGCCGGCTCCCGGATTCCCAGTACGTCCCATGCCAGGCGGGATGTGCAGCCGCGGTCCCGGCTGCGCGCGGCCTTGGCACGCGCTGCTCCGCAACCCGGAGCGCTTAGCGTGGGCCGCGCATTGCTGACCTTTCCGCAGGCATTTGCTCTGTTTGCTCAAGGAAAGACTTTCTGGCGGCTGAGCTGAAGAAACCACCTTCATCCTCCAATATTGGCTTAGTCATCTTCTACAAACTGTATCTCGGCGCAGGATTCAAAGGTCACAGGAAAACTGGGAGTTAATTGGCCCCGCTGTTTCCAATGAAATTTTGGGCATAGGTTCTCCGATATTAAACGTGGAAAGATTCTCCTATTGGCATTTGGGCTTTGCTTAAAAAAATGGCAGTAAGAAAGAAAACCTGGGAAAGGGAAAGAACGGGGCTACGTCTCACACCTACTGCCTTGTTTTAGCGGTGTGTTAATGAATTAAGTTCAGACGAGCTCCTGCGAGCTCCAAGTCTCAGCAGGAGCAGGCAGGTCAGCATGCTAATCCAGTGAAGGTTTCCATGCTCATCTTGGAGAGGGAGCGCAATATCATTATTGCATTAAGGCGCTGCCACAGAAAAGAGAGGGGGCAGAGGTTGGACCGGTGGGATTTGGGCTTCTTGGAGCCTGCCGGCTCGCTGTGGTTGTGCATCATTTTCATCTCCATTTGAAAGCATTAATAAAAATGTGTTTGTTCAACGTGAACGCTCTAGGAAGTACCTCCCAAATCCCTAAATCTGAACACAGAGCTTGAATCCACCCAAATTAACTCGTGTTTACTGTAGACGTGAGCACTCTATTACTACCGCGTGGAGGGGATTACGGCTGTTAGATGTCTTGGAAGGGAGCACAGGAGGGGAGAGTCACGGCTGGGCGACGGGATGTGCGAGGAAGATTCCCCAGTTATTTACCTAGGAGCTCTAGTCTGGGTAGGAGAGGAGCAGCAGCTGGAGCTGGAAGGAGCCGGATCTTCCCTGTGTCTCCTACCAAGGAAGTTCCCACCAAGCCCAAGCTCCGAGCCCTGCTCGCTGGCTCCGCGGCACCGAGTGAGGGGCCTCCGTGCCCATCTCTGGGAGCACCATCCACAGCACTGCACGGGGGTATCGCTTGGTGTCGAATAAACTGGGAGAAACCTGGGATTATCACAAGACATCAGAGCTTCCTTTGGGACAATTAAGCGCTTAGGTCATTGCCGAGCACAAAAGCGGTGCAGTGAAATCCGTCACTTAGGATAAAGGTGTGAAGTGCTACACAATGACTAACGCTCGCTTTTAATTGGATTTGAATCTATTAATGAAGTTTTCCAATTCCACCTCCTCTATAATTGGAATGTTCTTGAAATTTCCCCTTTTTCTGAGCTACCAAACTGATAATTTACCCACTTTAATTCGTGATTCACTTAGTCTGTTTAGTCACAATAATGAATATTCAGCCCCATTAGCCCAGATTTGGTTCAATTCATCCTCAGACCGATTCAGTTCTGTCAACGTGGCAGTTGGATCAGCGCAAGGCAGCGGCTCCCGGCGGCCGTCGCGGTTCCCACCGGCCACCCCTGACTCACGCGGAGGGGACAGAAGTGACAGGAGCCGCAGGCCGTGAGGTCACAAGACCCGCCACCGCGGCCGGGTCCCCCGCAACCACTGCCAAAAATGCAGCTTGCAGCTGCCTGTTCATGGGCATCATCATCTTCTAAGCAATGGAAAAGAATTTTAATAGCTGGATTTGATCATTTAGGGGAATTTAAAAATCCTGCCCATGTTTTCAGGGCCGGCACTGGGCAGTTCCCAGCACGTCCCGTCGCGCTCCCTGTGCTCTCTGTAGCTGTTGGTAAATGGGGAGCAGAGATGACAGGAGGAAAATGAAAGCATTTCTCAGAGCATCTGAGAGCACCTTTCATCTTCCCCTTTTTCTCTTTGCTTCCCAGAATAAAGTGCTGCTTTTAGGTCCCCAAATCTCTGAGCTGCAATTACGCTGGATGTCCAGAGCTGGCAATTAAGAAATGTACAAAATAAAGGAAGGGAAAATAACCATTCATAAAAAATGTTGATCCTCAGAAAGATCCTAAAAAACCTTTGCCAGACCCATCCTTCCACCACTGCACGTGTCAGTCAGTACAGGGAGGTCCCTGTCCCCTGCCTGGGGCTCCTGCGGGGACCGCATGGCCAATGCACAGACTAATTTTCCACAGGACTCTGGGTTTTGTTTTTTTTATTTTATTTTTCCTTTCTCTCTTTGCTTTTTGCTGAAAAAGAGGGGAAATTGGAGACCAGACACGAACAGACAGGACCCTGACAGGCTTTGGGACTGCCAGCTCCGTCAAGGAATCCATTTTGTCAATCACAGCACAGAGCCAGTTTGAAAATTCAGCATCTATCAGGAGCAAATTCACAGCATGTGGCACAAGAATCTCATAAAACAGAATTGTTAAATATTTAGGGCAGATGACAAACAATATGTCATAATATTTGCAGAATTGCATTTGTTATTCAATGCCTCATCTCACTTAGAGTCCTGATTTTTGGAGGCACCAACACAAGAATGAGAAACAATCAGTTGCTGCCGGTATTTGGTTACATTGTCAATGAAGGATAGGATTTAATTTAGATTTCTTAAGTCTAGTATTATATGCTGTATGCCAGGTGGATATCAACACTTATTAGCTGGGGCTTAGCAATGAATAATTAAGTAGAATTTAATTAACACACACTAATTTTAATTTAACTTGAGTTGATTTTCTATTTGAGGCTTCATTTCAGTACAGCTTCTCTTGCCTAATTACAGTGGGTTTTCCCTGCAAAATGGCAGGCAACAGGCGCGTGGGAATGGAACCGATGGAAAGGGCAGGAGAGCCGGGCCAGGCTGCCCCGATCCGGGGCGCTCAGGTCCTTCTTTCCCTGCCTCCCAGGTCACCTACAGCACGCGCCAGATGGACATCATGGACACCAGATTATGCTGCAGGCCCAAGAAACGCCATGGAAAAATGGAGTACTTACAGCTGCGTTGCCTAAAACCTGTATTATAGATCCTTAGTAATTTTAAGCTTGCAAACAGTTTGTTCTCCCACGCGTTACAGCTGAAAATGTGCTTACAGCCCCAACCATGACTTTCAAAGCGACATGCGAGCGTGCCTCATTTATTCTGCTATCAGGGATAACCGGGACAAGCTTGCTGGGCTTCCAGAGCCAGGATACAATCTGCAGCAGGGCTTGGCGCGGCGGCTGCCACCCGCCCCGGCGCTTGGCGGGATGAAGGGCCAAGCGGCACCGAGCACCGCGGAAGCGGCCTGGCCAGGCCGGGAACGTCAGCAAACGTGGCTCTGTGCCCGAGCGGAGCTGCCCTAAAGCAGAGGCAGGAGGCAACCCCACGTGCCGGCCCTGCTGCGGCAACCAGGCCAGAGGAGACCTGTCCTGCTAATTAATCACAGGAAGGGTCGGCATTGGGGTAGTTCCCTCTAAAAGCAACCCCAGCGCACACAGCAAAGTTTGCAGGGTGGCTTTTCCCAGAGAAACCAGTCCCCTTAAAGGCTGTGCGGGAGCCCAGGGGAGCCATCCCGGCACCAGCGGCAGACTCGGATGCCCCTGGCACCACCGGGCCTGCCGGCACAGTTTGTCCTCGGGTGTCCCAGTCCGTCACCAGTGGCCAAGGCTCAGTGCCCTGGTGCCTTGCAGGGAGCCCAGCTGCAGAATGATCTGCTGCTTTGCAAACCGAGTTTCTTGGCATTTTCGTCGCCCTTATCTTGATGGGAATCGGCTCCTAGGAGATTATGATGCGGCTTTTTTTTTAATTAATTGAGGCTGCTTAAAAAGTAAAAATGCCCATTACATTTTAATCATGTATTATGCAAATTAGAAATGTAAATATCATTAACAAATCTGTTGCTAACTTAATTTATTTCTGTTGTAGCAGTGCTGACGGCCTTTGATCTCAGCTTAGCGCTTTGATGGGCTCCCCGGTCGGGGCTGCGCGGCGGCCGCGGCTCCCGCTCGGCTCCGGGGCCGGCAGGATGGCAGCGGCTGCTCCGGAGCGCGGAGACCCCGTGCGGAGCTGAGCTCTCCAGGAGCTGCCAGCGGCCCCGGACGGGTGGGCGAGTGCGGAGACATGGCACAGCCGAACACGGCACAGTCAGACACGGGGCACAGCCACACTCGGCACAGCCGAACACGGCACAGCTGGACAAGGGCACAGCCGCACACGGGCACAGCTGCACATGGGCACAGCCGAACACGGCACAGCTGGGCACAGGGCACAGCCGCACTCGGCACAGCCGAACACAGCACAGCCGGACAAGGGCACAGCCAGACACGGCACAGCTGCACTCGGCACAGCCGCACATGGGACAGCCGGACACGGGGCCCGGCCCAGGTCCCGTGGGGAGTTCCCGGTGTATCCTGCCCCATCCCTGCTCTGAGGAGGTGGGATGCTCGGCTGAACCCGACATGTGCCACAGTCGCACTCTCCTGTGAAGCCGCCCTGCCCTTTCAGACCATCCCTATCTACTTTTCATTAAAAAGCAAGCCGCCTTATTCCATTAATTTCTCATTTACTGCGAGCAAAGTGCTGATACGGACATTTTACCTACGGTGTTTTTAATCAGTTAATTTAACCAGAAACATTAATAATGTATTTCTTTGCCACTTGACTGCTCATCTGTTAAACAGCTTACACATAGAGAAGAGTGTCACCCCTTGTGACATGAAGTACCTGATACAGTGCAAATGAAATAAGATTTTGCATATTTAATGTCAAAATGGAAAAAGAAGAGACACTGTCTCTTGGGAACGCACACTCTGGAGTGGATCAACCTACAGCTTAACCTTCCGTCCCAGCAAACAATAAAACCCATCCGTAAAGGACATGGAATTTTGGGCACCGGTGCCCAGGGGGCCGGCGCGGGAGTCGCGGGGGAACCCTGGCCGGCTCCAGCCTCTGAACAAGCTATTTCACAACCAGCGCTTCTGCCAGGATGTCACATGGAAAGTGACTGTCAGAAAGCTGTCTAAATGTGTTAACAACACTGTCAGCGGGGGAGAGGAAAGTGTTATCAGAAATGGTTTGTTCTTCAAAGCTAAATAACTCCGTGATTTTGCAAGGAGTAGAAGACAGGAGATCACAACCCAAGTGCTGCTGAAAATTTCCTCCCGTGAACGAAGCTGTTTGTTTTGTTAAACAGGGGAAGGGAGGAGAAAACAAAATTTAAAATACCTTGAGCGGCTTAACTCAGCGCTCTGCAAAGCTGCAAAGGGGCGGATTGCACGGGAGAGGAGCAGGGCTGGGAGCGCAGCCAGGACCGGAGCCCAGGAGCCGGCCCCGCTCGGGTCTTTCCTGAGCACCAGGGAGCAGAGCTGTCCCGGGCTGCAGGCGGCTGCTCTCCTCCGCCTGGCGCCTTTGCTCTTCGCTGGGTCCCGTCCGACCTGACGGCTGCTCTGGCAGGGCATGAGGCTCCCGCGTCCCCTTCCTCCCACCGCACGCCGGGGCCGCTATCGCCTCTCTGATTTGAGACCTCAGAGTCCTTTCAGATTTGCTCTAGATTTGCATTTTGAATTTTGAAAAATCCCCACTTCCACAGCAGCTCCAATGATGATAAAAATATAAAATAGTAAGATGTGAGCCTGCTCCAGTGAGTGCGCTTTCCTCTCATTTGCTGATTGACATTCTCTGGAGAGCAATTAGCTCGCTCTAAAGCAACATAGTAATTGAGGAAACATTGTTTTTGACTGCTAACACTCGGTGACTTAGTGTCCCATCCTGCCGCCTGCGCCGGCAGCGTCTCCCCATCCTGATCCTGTCCTGCAGCCTCTCGTGCAGCACGCGCCAGCACCTGGGCTCCAGGGCCACGCTTTAGTGTCTCGGTTAAAGCTTGTTTATAGACGGGATATAAAAGCAGGGACCGTTTCACTGTTGACTTTTTATTGCCCATTGACTTCCTATATTTTTATAAGAGCGAACTGCTGGTAAGGTTGTTGCCAGCAGAGCCAGGCTCGGCAAAGAGGAACGGGGGTGGGCTGGGGACCGGTGCTCCGGGTGCTCCCAGGGCTGTGTGAGTGCTCATGGGTGCTCATGATGGTGTGTGGGTGCTCCCAGGTGTACATGGGTGCTCGCAGGTGCTCACAGGTGAGTGGGTGCTTCTAGGTGCTCATGAGTGCTCGTGGGTGCTCCTGGGTACGCGCAGTGCTGCCATGTGCTCATGGATGCTCATGGGTGCTCACAGGTGCTCGTGGGTGCCTGTGGGTTCTCCCAGTGTGGGAACCCCTTTGGCCGTGGCCCTCGCTGTGCATCGATGGCTCCCGCTGCTCTCCTGCGCTCCTGTCCTGGACAGGTACCTGCCGCCCCCTCCTCCTCGCCACGGCCCAGCCCACAGTCTCCATTTTGCTAAAATGGAAAAGCTGCAACAATTATTTTCATAATTAGCCGGCTTTTCAAATTAATGCCAGCTATGGCATGTAATCATGATGGAGATTATGCATTAATCAGTTGTTTCAAGCCAGTTATTAGGCTCTTTAACTAATGATGGCAACAAAGGCGCTGAAGGAGCGCGGCCGCGCCAAGAGCGGGGCTGGCGGCGCTGCCGAGGGCCGTCGCGCGGCCCTTTTCCTCACGGAGAGTCTTCCTCTCTCCAGAGAGACCTGCTGTGCCCGGACAGGGGCTGCGATGGCAGCGTGCTTGGCACCAACCCCATCCTGTCCCCAATGCCCATCCTGTCCCCAATGCTCATCCCGTCCTTCCTACCGGAGACACAAGCGGTTCCGGACACATCCATGCGCCTTGAGCGCAGGTTTTCCAGCAGGCTGCTGGGAACAGAGCTCCTTTCCCAAGTGTCCTGTGCAGCACAAGGACAAGGGCGAAGCTCACGCACATTTGGTGTCTGCTCCTGGTTTCTGGCGTAATTTCTACGGGAACTTTCCCTGCTCCAAGGCATTCAGACTGTGGTGCCAACCTTTATGAGGGATAATTTTCCTTGTGCTGATCAATAACTGAGCATTCGGGCACAATCCAGGGAGGACCAGGCACTGGGACAATTGTGCTGGGCTCCTGCCTACTTTTTTAAGCATTCTAGAGTGAAAACCTGGTGACAGGTGATTTGTGGAAGATGACAAGGCACTGAGCAGCACCTGCAGAATGAGCATTCAGCGCCTTTCTCTCCCCATCTAACCCATGTTATCACTAGTAATACCTTTTCTCTAGCAGACACGCCGTGAATAATTCAAATGCTTACTTGGATTTTGGCTGGGTTTTTCCTTTGGATGTTTATGGGTGTATATTAATGACACACTCCCTTTGCGGCTGGGGCCGGCGAGGCACAAAGTTTGCAAGACAAGAGGAGGGAAGAGACTGGCCGGGGTGCGGGAGCCGCAGCGGAAAGCGGGAACATCCCCTGCCCTGTCCCACCCTGATCCCTCCGAGCCCGTCGCGGACGCGGGCAGAGCGACGCGGTTGGTTCCTGCAGCTGCCTGAACGCGGCAGCGCTGACGAGACATCTGGTGTCTATAACAAAGCATTTTAGGGCTACCTTAAATTGAAGAGGAAGATTTTCTTTCTGCTAATGAACCCAGAGACCATCTGTTACCAATTGCACTTGCTTATCTCACTCATCAATTAATTTGGGGTTGCTTTCTAATAAGACAAAACAAGGTGTGCGTGTCTTCCCGTGGTTCTGCTAGTAGCACAAGATTGTTCCCGCGTCTCGACAGCAAGAATAGACAATTACATAATTTACGCATGCACTGAGTCACTTCAATTAGCAAGGCCGCCATGGGGAACAGAGGACACGACTCAGAGACACGGAGCCAAGGATGGCGACACAACGTGATGCGAGCGCGCTGCCCCACGAGGTGCCACGGCGCTGACGACCTGCGTTCCTGAGCAAAGAGGCTGCAGGGGAGGCGAATTGAGGCGCCTGTGCTGGGCTTATTCAGAGCTCGGGTAACACAACCTGAGGAAGGTCTTTGGAAGCGGCACTAGGGATGGCGAGCGGCCTCGGCGCATGCCACAAGGTCCGGGAGGGCCGGGCACGGCCGGCACGTGTCAAAGCGTAGCCTGGCAAGGCTTAACCCGGCCAGGCTTAACGCAGCCCGGCAAGGCTTAATGCCGCCCATCCTGGCCCTGTCTTTCAGGAGGCATCTTCGAGTACGCGGATGGCCCCAACGCGCAGCTCATGAGCGCTGAGGAGCAAGCGTTCCGGTTCTCCGCCAACATCATCAACAGGAACAGGACGCTGCTGCCCAACACCACGCTCACCTACGACATCCAGAGGATTCACTTCCATGACAGCTTCGAGGCCACCAAGAAAGGTAAGAGGTGATCGCGCGCGGCGCCGCCGCGGCCCCGTGGCCTCCCCGCTGACGGCCTGGCCGCCCTGCTCCGCTCCGCAGCCTGCGACCAGCTGGCACTCGGCGTCGTCGCCATCTTCGGGCCCTCGCAGGGCTCCTGCACCAACGCCGTCCAGTCCATCTGCAACGCGCTGGAGGTGCCCCACATCCAGCTGCGATGGAAGCACCACCCCCTGGATAATAAGGACACCTTCTACGTGAACCTGTACCCCGACTACGCCTCGCTGAGCCACGCCATCCTGGACCTGGTGCAGTATCTCAAATGGCGGTCGGCCACCGTGGTTTACGACGACAGCACAGGTGGGTGCCGCTGCCCTGCGCCCGGGTTGCAGCTCTCCCAGCTAAAAGCAAAAGCCGTTTGGGAATGCCCTTGTTTTCTGGCTAATAGTGGCAAATTCTGGCTAATAAAATGGAGCTGACAGAGACCTCCACGTAAAGGGCATTAACAGTGAAGTGAAGCCGAGCACTGCACAGCGCCATAGACCGAAAACAGCCCCCTAACAAAAGGCGCATTGGGGACCCTGTCCGAGCCCATTCCCCAGCACCGAGCGCTTTCTTCAGGGGAGGGCTGATGAAAATGCAGCCTGACACTCCTGTTCTGCTAATGTGGGTCACAGTATGTTCCCTTCATGGCATATTCTAATGCGTTTCTTCTGCGGTGCCCAGGGACACGCTGCAGTCCCCGCTCCTCCTTGCACCAGGCTCCTGCTGGGTTTCTTCCCACAACGCTAGATCCCAGCAGCTCCCACTCGGTGCATCCAGCAGAGCTCTGCACCCTCTGCACGGGAATTGGGTCTAAGGGAGCAGGACATTTCTGGGTGCTGATTAAGCAGCCATTGCAGACCATTCTGTTCACAGCTCAAAGTAAATTTTGCTTCTTTTCTTTTGCTCTTGTGCATGGCAAATACCGTGGATTTTAATTTATTGTACAGCTGGTTAGCACACTCTGTCCCTTCCTGTAGTGCATTTTCTTAAGAAAATGTGTCGTGATTCCTGGGATGTCAGAGATTAGGGCTGCTCTAAGTCACATGGGGACCTGTGGTCTGTTTTGGCTGGATGTGGAGGAGAAGGGAAATGCCAGAAAAAGCCATTCTGCCTAAGGAAAGCTGCTCTCAAAATAGCTGGGTTTTTAAAGTGATTGACAGATGACAGCTTTGCTTTGATATCTTTAAGACTGGTCATTGGCGGGAGGGAGGAATCTCACGGCATTCCATAAATAACATGAGGAAGATGCAGCTGCAAGCAGGGCACAAGGGCAGAGCCCGCAACGCCGCGGCCTCGTCTCTGCCTGCAGGCCTCATCCGGCTGCAGGAGCTCATCATGGCCCCGTCTCGCTACAACATCCGCCTGAAGATCCGCCAGCTCCCGCTGGACTCGGACGACGCACGGCCGCTGCTCAAGGAGATGAAGCGGGGCCGCGAGTTCCGCATCATCTTCGACTGCAGCCACGTGATGGCGGCTCAGATCCTCAAGCAGGTGAGGTGGCCGGGACGGGCATGGGGACGGGCATGGGGACACACGGAGATGCCGGGGTAGCCGGGGACCCAGGGGGACAGGGCAGCCCTGCCGCTTGGTGTCGGCCTTCACAGCTGCACTAAATGCCCAGCACGTAACTGCAGGTTTAGACCTGGCAGCACCTGGAAACAAGAGGCCACCTTAGGAGAAGGTGACGGTGGCACCTCTAGGCACTAAAAAATTACCACACTGAGGATTAGGGGCACAGCTCAACAGCACCACGGAGAAGCACCAAACCCGGGTGCCTTGGTGTCCTACTGCTTTGGCAGTGCCCGCTGGAGCACCGACATGGCTAGGAGGCAGGTAGGCACCAAGCCTGCCCACCCGCTGTCATCCAACCCTGCACTTGTCACTGAATTGCATTTTTTAAGGATGCTACTGGACTTGTGCAGAAAACACAGCCCTCATCGGTAACCTGGAGGTAGCAAGAAGTCCCTGTGCCCAGGACCCTGTGGCTCCTCCTGCTTTTCCTGCGTGTGATCTGGAGCATCCCTTTCCCTCCCGTGCCCGTGTGCCCTGATGCCTGGAAGGGCGCAGCGCACGTGGGCGTCCTGTGAGCGCTCCCCAGCACTGCGTGTAGTTCTTGGACTCTAAGCCAGATGTCAGTGATTTTCCACGGATCGGCCTCTTCCCGTCCGCCCTAGCTCTGCCGCCGGCCCTTCTCAACGGGGCTGCCTCCCCGTGCCCGGGGCCATGGAGATCGGCAGGACGCAGGACGGGATGCAGAGGACGCGGCTCCCGCAGGGAATGCTGACCACGCCAGCACACTCAGCAGGATACGGACCGGACCCGCAGGCGGCCACAGAGTGGCTTCGGGGTAGCTCCAAGCGCCGGGCAGAGGCAGCACCGACCCTTGCCCGTTATTCCTCTCATCTTCACTCATCACACGGTTTATTGCAGTTTCTGGCACCATCTGCTCTGCCCATGGCTGCACACAGACCAGGGGGGATGGAGGAGAGCAGGACGAGAGGAGAGAGAGTTCCCTGAGCCCTTCGGGCTGCATCTCTGAGCACGGCTTCCTGCACGACCCAGCATGCGGATTTCTGTTCTGCAGCATTAGATGGTGCAGTTCTGCTCAGGAAAATAATGTCATTTATTTTTTGCACTAAAATAATGTTATTTAATGTAACACTCTACCGAAGGCGCGAGGAGCATCTGGGTTAGTGTTTGTCCGTGACACACGAGCCCTGACATGGCCTGGGGCAGGAAGGGCTGCAAGCGGCAGGGTCACCTATTCCGCAAGGCCAGCTTTCACGGAGTGACTGCAGTACCAAACAATTCCTTCCTTTACCCTTCTGCACAAATAAATCACTTCAGCAAACTCTTACAGAAGTGCTGGGCCTGCTCAGAAGACCTTCCCACATTATCCAGGTTTCTCTAGCCCGTTCACTCCCTGTCAGTCTTTAACGTTTTCCCTCTGTTCTCAAGTTCCTGGCTCCCCTCTTCCTCCGACAGCTGCTCCTGCGCCCTGCTGCTCTCTGCACCGTGCCGCTGTGCCTGCCTCAGCTTTACGGAGTTCCCCTCTCCTCCAGAGCCTGCCCGGGGCTTATCCAACAGCCTCATCATTTATATTTATCCCCCTGCAAACCCAGATGTATTCCACGCGCAGGCTGCAAGGGCTGGGAAGTTGGCGTTTGCTCCTTACAGCAAGACTGGACCTTTATGCGCCCAGAGATGAGTCAGCTCTGGAATCAGCAGCACCTCGTGAATCAGAGGCTTGTGCTTCTGCCTCTCGCGACTGGTTCTGCACTGTGCACGGCCCCGTGCCAGGACCCCGAGTCGTGGCCGCGGCGCCCGCACGCGGGGCTGGTCCGGAGAGGCCCCGCGCTGCCACATCCACGGATAGCCCTGCCCGGGGGGACTCCTGGCCACAAACCCCTCTATGCTGTAGCACTACAGTGACAGCATCCGGATGTTTTCTTTTTCCCATGTTTTTTGCCATGCCGTTTCTTTTCAAACTGCCGCTTTCTTCCTCGAAGCCAATTCTGAACCTAGTAATTGCAGCAAAACCAAACAGAAAGCCAAGGGAAACAGATCCTTCCAGAGGGCCCTTAGAGCTCTCTTCCTGTCAGTTAAAGCTTTTCCCTGGCTCCCTAGGCCAGCATGAAGGCAGGCAGCCGTGCGTCCTCCCGCAGAGCGGCGGGTCCGACGGCGATGCCGGAGCGTCACAGAGGGCAATGGAACCGCCCTGCGGGTGATGCTGGGTCCAGGCAGGTGCTTAGAGCGCTGCCGAGCGCCCCGAGTCGCTGCCGGGCACCACGGGCTCCTCTCTGGCCATGTGGGATGTGCTGCCCTGCTCTGGGGTCCCTTGTGCTGACCTCCTGTCCCCGTCTCCTGCAGGCCATGGCGATGGGGATGATGACCGAGTACTACCACTTCATCTTCACCACGCTGGTAGAGTATCCGAGCCGGGGGCATGGGGGGACACGGGGCGCCCTGCCTGGCTCCGGCCGTCTCCACGCGGGGCTGGCGCACGCGGGTCGCCCGAAACCCACCTCTGCTGGGGGCACCACGCTCCGGCTTGCATGGGGAGAGCCCAGCTGGAAACTACCTCAGTCTAACATGGGCCACGACTGCCGCGACTCTGGGAGGTGTTTTGGTTGCGAGGCTTTGGCGTGCCACTTTTATTTCCATGTGGGATGCTATTGTCTAGTATTCTGCTGAATTCTGTGCGATTTTGAAAATCCAATTTATCTTTTTGCCTTCAGGAAAGAAACAGACTAAACTAACCCTTAAAAACTGCAACATTTATTTTTCAAATGCAAAAGACATTTTAATTACCCCTGCTGCCATTATCTATTCCAGGCAGCTTTAAGCATTTCCCAGATAACCTCCTATTAATCAGCCCCAGCTGAGCCCAGAGTACATTTCATGTGTAGGTACAGCCTGGAGGTGGAAAAAAAAAAGAATTATAATAAATTAATAGATAAGCAATCACAATTAATGCCACTTTCCTGAAATAACAGTTATATCTTGGGAAAGATATTTTAATCTGTCATTCCTTAAGGCGATGTTTTCCTAGCTTGCAATGCATGTGCTTCAGCGTCTACAGTACTAGACCCATGGGGTGCTAATGAATTAGTCTATTATGTTATACTGAATGTTTCTAAAAGGTCCCTAGTCAATACTGAGTACAGTGCATCAACACTTGGCATGAAATGCTTCAACACTGCTCGGCAGCAAGGCCGCCTGCAACATGAAAGGCCTTATCTTGTAGCTTCCAACCGAGAGGAGAAGCCCTTGCTTGCCCGTGGCTGATGCATGCGGCTGCTGCGGCCGACAGAGCCCGAGCAGCGACAGCCCCGCTGGGCTCCCTGCTCCTGGGGCTGCAGGACGGAGCCCCTGCAAAGCCAGGGCTGTCCCTGGCGCCTGCTGCCCCAGCTGGCGCAGGGCAGAAGGGCTGCAGGGCCTCCCCCTGCGCCAACGCACGGCCTCCGAGGCCAGCTTCGTTGCTGCCGCTGTGGCCGTGCCGCTGCGCTCACTGCTACACTGTGCCATTCCGCTCACCATTACAGCTGTACCATTGCACTCACCGTTAAACCTGTACCATTGCATTCATCGTTACATCTGCACCACTGCATTCACTGCTACACCTGTACAACTGCGCTCACTGTTTTACTGTGCTGTTACACCCGCACCATTACTCTCACTGTTACACCTGCACCTGCACTGTTACACCTGCACCACTGCTCTCAGTGTTACAGCTGCACCACTGCTCTGGCCACAGCCTCCGTGCTGCCGCCGCTCCTGCTGCTCAGCCCGCATGGGAGGCAGCGCCTCAGGGCTGCAAGGGGAGTCACCCCGTGTCCCTGTCAGGCACCGTCCCTGCCCCGGCCCCACACAAACTCATAAACACACAGCAAAGGCAAAGCCAAGCTAGGCAAAATGTTGAAACTGGTTTCTCTCTTTGAAGGATCTTTATGCATTAGACCTAGAGCCATACCGCTACTCCGGAGTGAACCTGACCGGCTTCCGCATCCTCAACGTGGAGAACCCGCACGTGGCCTCCATCGTGGAGAAGTGGTCCATGGAGCGGCTCCAGGCAGCACCCAAGGCGGAGCTGGGCCTGCTGGACGGCGTCATGATGGTACGAGCAGCTCTGCCAGGCGCGGGGAGGCGGGAGCCTCTGGCTGGCCAGCCGCTGCACGCGTGGCCTGCCAAATGCATTGGAAACACCCTGCAGAGCCACCCCACACACATGCCACCTGTGCAGGCTGGCTTTTAAAAGACAATTACAGTCTTTTGGGCTAAAGAGGCACAGAGCAGAGGGGCACGGGCTGGCTGTGCCGCACGGGGGCCATCCCGTGGCAGGGCTGCATCCTGCTGTGCGGAGCCCCGCGGCCAGGGAGCCGTCCTCCACACCAATGCGGATCCCCTTCATTTTAGACAGATGCTGCCCTGCTCTACGATGCCGTTCACATCGTCTCCGTGTGCTACCAGCGCGCCCCGCAGATGACCGTCAACTCCCTGCAGTGCCACCGGCACAAAGCCTGGAGGTTCGGCGGCCGCTTCATGAACTTCATAAAGGAGGTACGAGCACGACTGGCAACCCGCCGTTTTTCAGCACGTGGTGCCGCTGGCACTGCAGTGCCCGCCACCGTTTCCCTGCCTGGCACCACAGAGCCCCAGGCGGGACGAGCTCCTTTCCCTGTGTGGGCACACACGGGAATCGCTCCCTGGGTGGATGGGAGCTGGCCCCAGTGCCCACAGCAGGGGTAGCCCCGGGCACTCTCAGATCCGGCACGTTCATGCTGGCCGTGCTGCTAGCAAACAGCTTCGTGGCACAAGCGCGCCGGGTGTCCCTGCTCTGGGCAGCGTTACAGCGATGGGAACGTTCATTACTGCTGCTTTGTGGGGGGCCAGGAGTTGGGGAGAGCGCACTGCACCGTAGCGAGCAGGGGCGATTCGTGCCCCCCATAACAGCGCTGCCGCCTTCCCCCCCGCGCAGGCCCAGTGGGAAGGGCTGACAGGAAGGATCGTCTTCAACAAAACCAGCGGTTTGCGCACGGACTTTGACCTGGACATCGTCAGCCTCAAAGAAGATGGGCTGGAAAAGGTAGGCAAAGCTGGTGTCTCACATGGCACTGGCGCCAGCCCGGCGCGGCGGATCCGCTCGGCACTGCCTGCCGGCCCCGCCGCTCCCGCGCCTGCTGCGCGGAGGCGAATTCCCTTTGTGGGATTCCTCAGATCTGTTTCCATGCCGGGGCCGTGACTCATGGGCCCTGAAGCACGGCGCGTGGGCTCCTTCCAGCTGTGACGCTGCCCGCGGCACTTAGCTGGGACACGGAGAACGGAGGCAAAACGACCCTGAGCAGCCACCAGCACCTGCAGGCCCAGGGTGGGAACAGACCCATCCCCACCCGAGTCCCAGTCCCGTTTCCCCGGGGCTTGGCAAAACACAGGCATCTCCCAAGGAGGCAGTGGCTCCTGCCAGCACCATCCTGGGGTGAATTCTTCCCATAAAAACTGCCTGAGCTTTGGAAAGGGCATGGGCTAACGCAGCCCAGACTTTGTGGCAGGACCCGTGGGTGTCCTTGCTTAGGTTTTACTGCAGGAGCAGGAAGAGAGCAAAGTGCCTGTGCCAGCTTGGCTGCCACGGGGTAGAACAACCGGGCGCGTGCAAGGGTTTGCACCCCGCCACGTGTTGGTACAACCGCAGTGCCGCTCCCCATGGCGCTCGCGTCCCTCGAGCCGCACGTGGGCTCCGGCTCTGTCTGCTCCTCGCGCGGTCACACGGGCCGGGAAGCCGCCGAGCCCCGACACGATCCCCCTTGGCGCCGCCTCTCTCTCGGGTCACAGGTTGCTCTGGTCCCACTATTATTTTTTAAATAAGCTCCCTGTCAACTCTAGAGGGATTTGAAAGCATCGATGTCAAATCTCTGTTGATGCCAGGCTGCTGTCAATAGTTAATCTACAATAACAAAATGCCAAACTACAAACAAATCCCAGGCGGATGCTGCATTATGTATAATAGCTTATGTTTGTTGAGCTTTAGGATTGAACTCCTGATCCTTCTACCTCCTGGATGTTCCAGGGATTACCACAGTATTAACTAAACATAATTACATGTAGTCCAACTATCTGACTCGCACACTCCTCTCCATGCACATTTTTCCTTTTCTTTCATTATTCAAAACTGATTTATTCAGTTTTATGTTCCATGTATTTCATTCTCCTAAAGAAACGCAGCTGCTGCACTTGAGAGATCTCTTGGATTCCTGTTCCTCTTTCTCCATGCACAGCAATAATCTTCTGACTTTGCAGCTGTTCCATGATGGAAGGGAGACATGAGGATTGCCTGAGTTTTACCTGAAATATTTAGAGCCTTTCACATAGTTCATAGAAATTCTTTTAGAATTTATGAGGGTTTTTTTTGCCAAGCAGCATTCCTCATTACCAAGTCTCTTTTTGGGGATGCAGTAAAACCAACTTCCCTGGTTGGAGTATCTTAAAAATCGGCATGAATAAAACAGCGGTGGCCCCCGGGGGTCGGGCTGCAGGGGTCTCCCCTTCCACGCTATTTTGCCCTTGCCCAGAGTTGCCCTTTCAGCGCATTCTGGCCGCTCACACGCCGCAACCCCCCTGCCAGCTGCTCGTTCTGCCCCGGCCCATGGCTGTTGTGCTCTCCTCGCACAACCAGTATCCTGCCGAGGGAGCACACGGCTTGGCTGGTACATGCATGCGTGCGCAGCGAGCAGCAACTGCAGGGCTAATGCAGACCTTCCTCCCAGCCGATGCAAGGCGGCAATCCCAGATTTGCCTCTGTTTCCTGTAGATGAGGGAAACAGCTCCTTTGTCCCAGGGCAGCAGGATGCTGAGAGTGGCTCCATAGCGAGGAGGCTTCATAGCGAGGCAGGTATTGATTCATTTGCTTGCTTTGTTCCAGGTCGGAGTGTGGAGCCCATCAGATGGCTTGAACATCACGGAAATTTCCAAGGGACGAGGGCCTAACGTCACCGACTCGCTGAGCAACCGATCCCTGATCGTCACCACTGTCCTGGTAGGAGACTGCAGGCCTTTCCTTCCATCTCGGTACCAATCTCGGGACTGGTGACAGGCTGGTACCAATCCCGGGACTGGTGACAGGCTGGCAGGGCTGTGGGCGCAGAGCTCCAGGGATGCTCTGCCCTGGGATGTGGGATGCGCCAGCATCTCCCCCTCGCACAGAAATATCCTCAGCCCTGCCGAAAGCAGCCGGAGCCCTTTGTGTGGCTGTGACAGTTGTGTTTCTCTCTCCTCTTAGGCACATAATTCATAAACTAGCTAGCAGAAATGCTGTTATCCAGCAGACCGCGGTTACTTAGCCGGTCCCCTCCGCTTCCCTCTGTCACTCTGTGTTTTGTTCACGCGCTCGCTATTGGATTTGATAGCAGACATGAGATGAGAATGAATTCTTATCTAACCTAATGACAAATGACGAGTGGCATTAGTTTGTGTATGGCTGCACTAGGCAGCGCGGGCTTGTGGCGTGGCCACGGGAAGCAGCACCAGCGCTTGCGGCCGGCGCTCAACGTGCTTGTGCCCACGTCAGCTTTCTGCCCCTTTTACACTGCGTATTTGCAGGGAGCCTCAGGGCAGAGAGAGCAAGGAACTGGCAGCCCGGCACACTGCCAACCCTCACCATGCACCTCCTGGAAGGCCGTGTCTCTGTTCAGAGCATGGTTTGGCAGCAGGAATTGCAAGGCAGGGACGTCCATCCTCTCTGCTTCTCACTTGCTCCTCTGCTTGTGAGGAAGAGCTTCTTTGGTGTGAGGGTGCCAGAGCTCTGGAACAGGGGCTCTGGAGTGCTCTGGAACAACATAGGTGCTCCAGAACAATGTGAGTGCTCCAGAACAATGCGGGTGCTCTGGAACAAGGCGGGTGCTCCGGAATGCCACGCTTTAGAACAACGCGAGTTCCTGGCAGAATGGTGGAGCTAGGAGGCAGCCGGCTGCCCTCGACAGGCTTCCTGCAGGCAGCCTTTTCACGCCCTACCTATGAGCACGTGTGAATTACAGAACGTGCAACAGCGATATCAGCTCCTGTTAATTGTGTGCAGTGGGGTTGCTACAAAGACCACATCTGTCCTGTGCTTCTGCTGCCGGCAAGGCTGAGAAATGTGCTTAGACACAAGTTTTGCAATAACTGCATTTTCATACACAACCCTAAGCTTCATTTGCATTTGCAACTTCCTCTTGTGCCTTTGCATTGGTGCAAATGATTGCAGAAAAGCCATAGGAGGAACCTCTAAGAAAAATGCTTGAGAGGTTATTTTCCCCCCTTTTGCACATATTGCAGTGACTTGTTGGAAGAGAAATATTGCCCCAGCAGCCAATGCCACTCTCCCCAAGCAATATGGGAACTGTGAAGTTATGAAATTGAGGGCACCTTCACTGAGAAATCGATTAGCAAACCGAGAGAGCTTGTGAATTGGATGTCTGGCCATTTTCAGTAATAAATTGTGAAATAGTCCGTGAATAAGTGGTTCACAGAGTTCAGAATTACCCCCTAGGAAATGTCTGAGACCTGCAGATACATTACCGAAGCGAGCGGCGTCCTAATGTTCAGCGCTTCAGCTGTTAAATATGCATGTAATCCCTACTGCGCTTCCCAAAATTAATAGCGCTTTATGGCTGCTCTGGAGCCGGGTGTTTGTATGAAGATCCGCAGATGCAGCCGGGCCCTAAGCGAAGCGCTAATTCCGTGGCGGAGCCGAGGGGGAGCGGGCTGGGCTGAGCCGCGAGCGCCGCGAAGCTGCGGCCTCTCTGGATGCGGCGGCGCCGGCACTGCTGCCCGGAGCCCTCCGGAGCCGCTCGCGGCCTCCCCGCCTCCCTGCGCCCGCCCGCCACGTTTGGCCATTTCCATCTGTGCCCTCCATGTTTTGTCCCTCGGGCTTCGCTGCGGGGTGGCTGCGCTCGGTGCTAGTGCCTCGTGAAGGGCAGCGACGCTCACGGGCTGCGGGCGCCTGGCGGATGTGGCAGCGACCTGCGCGCTCAGCTCCTCTCCCTGGGGCCACGGGGTCCCTGTCCCATCCCCGGCTGCTCTCACGTCCATCGGCTCGAGGGGGAAGAGAGAAGAACGACCCAATCCAAGGGCGCGCTTGGGCTGGCCCGAGGCCAGCTCCTTCCTCCTGCTATTCCAGCAGCCTCTTCCCCGCTGCTGCGGCACCGGCACTGGCACCGGGCAGCAGCCGCGCCGCCGAACTGCCCTGCCTGGCCCTCTTCCTGTCCCCAGCACTCCTCATTTCCAGAGCATGAAATGGTTATTTTTCTCCCTGAAATCCTACCAAATGGAAAACAGTTGGCTGCTCAGAAGAGACCAAATTAAATTTTGTGGGGTAAACAAGGTTGCTAATTAGCTGCCGCAGCGTGCAAAGTTAATTCATTCTACACGCATCATGGTGCCAAGGCCGGGGCTCCCTGCGTCCGGCGCCTGGCTCCGCGGTGGCCTGGCGCCCGGCCCGCAACGGGCTCTCTGCTTCCACGCAGGAGGAGCCCTTCGTCATGTTCCGCAAGTCGGACACGGCCCTGTTCGGCAACGACCGCTTCGAGGGCTACTGCATCGACCTGCTCAAGGAGCTGGCCATCATCTTGGGCTTCAGCTACGAGATCCGCCTCGTGGAGGATGGGAAATACGGCGCGCAGGACGACAAGGGGCAGTGGAACGGCATGATCAAGGAGCTCATCGAGCACGTAAGCGAGACTGGGGCTGCGCGCGCTCTGCGCTGCGGCTCGCCGGGAGCTGCACCGCTGTCGCCGGCCGGACCCCTCACTCCTCTAAACACTCTGTTTGGAGACAGACCCCCAAAGCTACCGCACGTTCTGTGAGACTACAGAGTAGTCTAAATCCAGGGCCAGCCAGCACTAAAGCATTTCCCGGCTGGGGTAAAATGCTCCTGAACGCACACAACGGGCAGGACTGCACGGTCCTCCCTGGCGCTGCAGGATTCGCGGCAGCAGGCAGTCGGAAGGCAGCGTGGCGGCAGGTGAGGCTCAGAGCCGGCCTGCCGGTGATTTACAGCTAGTGCCCAAACCCCACACAAAGGCATCTTTTTTTTTTTTTATCCCCCTGTCATTGCTTTTTATAGCAGTGTTTATATAAAGCATTAAAAGGCGGCACTGGGAGCAGATGGAGCCGCAGCAGCGAGGCCCCGCAAGGCGCGCGGGCAAGAGCCTGGGCGCTCGGCGCGCACAGCGCTTGGAGCTGCGCCGCTGCAGACGGGGCTGCTGCGCTCACAGCCCGGCGGGCAGGCTGCTCCCAAGCCCTGCACCAGGACAGCACCTTCCTGCGGTGGGAGCGGAGGCCAAGGCAGTGCCAGCCAGGAGGGCTGGAGCCGGCGGAGCACCAGGCACAGACCCATGCAAGCTGGGATGCAGGGAAGCGGCGACGGACAAAGGCCGAGCGGGACTGCGGAGCAGGTCCCGAGTGGGAGCTGGTGCCATACGCAGCGGGTGGCTCAGGGACTGCAGTGTCCCTGGGAGCTCCGTGCGCCTGGGCGAGGACCGCAGGTATGGTGGAGCCCATGGGTTGCCCAGCCCCACAGAGCACACAGGTTCCTCGGCCCCACTCAGTCCCTTGGAGCACATGGGCTACCCAGCCCCATGGAGCGCCCGGGCCGCTCAGCCCCGCAGCACTCACTGCTCCTCCTGCAGTCGGGCAGCCTCCTTCCCAGCCCTGCGGCTGGCCCGGCCCTGATCGCCACCTGCAAACATGGAGCCGGAGCAGCAACTCCCAGCGCCAGCCCGTCCGCGTGGCAGAGGGGCAACCGGAGGAAGGCCTCCCTCATCATCACAGCCGGCCCCAGCAGACCCTGACCGCCCTGTGGCATTTGGGCAGCTTTGGGCACACGGGTGACGCCGGGAAGCTCCCGTGCTGTGAATCCGTAGCAAACAGAACTGGCACCTGCTGCATCTCTTCCCTTCATCGATCCTGAACCGCTCCTGCTGCTTATCCCAGAAATTACTCCTGGTACCGGTACAACTGCTGTGTGCATTACAGCCCAGCCCTTCTTATTTATAAATTCAAGCTGTCTGGCAAAATAACTCCCACAAATCTCTGCTATTGTTTGTGGGCAGAATCCCATAAAACCGGCAGAATGAGTTGTTCTGGAAATTCTGCACAAACTTGTTCACAAATAAAACTTGCCTTGCGCTGAGACAGGACACATCAAATTTCCATTCAGTCTGAAACTTCATGTGGGAAGAAGAATGGCAGAAAAAATAATAGGGTTCTAATGGAAATCCCTGTCAACTGGTAAGTATAGAGAAGATGTAATATCTATCCTTAGGGACGATTTATGCTAGTTGATTTAACGCTTTCACAATAAATGGGCATTTATTGACAGTAAATTCTGGCAGAATTACATATTGCACCACCCCGCCACATCCCCATTAGTGCTCCTGTGCCGGGGCATGGTTATTGTGAGTGCAGGATTCAGCTGGAAGCCAGTGCGCCCAGAACAGGAGCTTGGGATGCAGCAGGAACAAGTCCCACAGCTCAGGGGCTGGTGGAGCTCAGCAGGGCAGGACAGCAGGGAGGCATCTGGAGGTGCCTCCACTTCTGTCTTGGCAGCTTTAACAGGATTCCAGCTTGTCACTCGCAGTGACACAGGGATGGCAGCAGAGCCTGAGGTCCCCTGGTCCCCGCAGCCCCCTTGGACCTGCCCGCTCTGCCTTTGCCCTCACTGGTCATGCCAAGGACAGGACAGGTCTCCAAAAACACGGCCGCTACCCCGGAGCCTGCACCGCGGCCGGGCGCATCCTGACAGCACCACAGACAGGGAGCATCCCCAAGGAGCTCGCACGGGCACCAGGACCCCGACAGCCGCGGTGCCACCCAGACATGCGGCCATGGGAGCAGGAACACAGAGGAGCGCCAGGCACAGGGGCACGAGGCTCAGCGCTCCGCGCCGTCAGCACGCAAAAACAATCTGCTACATAAATAAAACATGCACTATTTACCTGCCTAGCAGTCAACACACAGGTAATTAGTTTATATAAATATCTAACTCAGATTGTCAAAATAAGCACCTAGGCAGCTTGTTTTCTTGGCTAAATATTTAGCATGGAGCTGGAGCTGCACGTGCTGCGCCGTGGTGCTGGCACCGCTGCAGCCGCTGTGGCTCCGGCCCTGCTCAGCCCAGCACAGGGACCGGGGTCAGTGGCTTTGTGGGAGCTGAGCCTTAAAGCGCTTGGCACTTGCTGTAATTCCTCCTTTTTAATAAGCAGTGATCTCTGCACTAGAGCAGACACTTAGGCAGATGTGGCGCATAGGGCCCCGGGCACCCCAGTGCAGGCAGCGCCTGGCCGGGCACAACGTTTACTGCCAAGGATGCGGCTGCCGTCGCGTCGCAGGAGCTCCTGAAATGACACGGTAAAATTTTATCTCTGTGCTAAAAGCATTTGGATCCTTGGGCATCCATGCAGATCTTTCTCTTCGCTTTCAGTGTTAAAGCATACATTCCTACCTGTTATTTAGCTCTCTATATCATCGCAGCACATTTGGCTCAGGATTTTTCACAGAAGCGGTTACCGCCGCGTAACTGTTCATTTATTTACTTTTTCAGCAAAACGAGCAGCCAGACCCTTGGGAGCCTCATGGAGGCCCCAGTCAGAGCCAGGACACGTGGGCAGGGAGAAGATCAGCTGGCGCTCAGGTCCTGCCCGCCTTTGGCCACCTCTGCACTGCAACCTTAACGCCCACCAGCCAAAATTGCCAGGTTTCCTCTAGCTTGCCCGGAGCCTGAGCTGCCCAGGCAGCTGCTCCCTGCCTCCCCACAGACACGAGGAGACGCAGGCTCTGCTCCCGAGCTAGGACTCGCCGTCTCGAGCCGGACAGTCAGCACTAAGTGTCCTCGGTCGTCACCAAGGTCACCCTTGCCGCAGCTGGCACCAACCATCTCGCTGGGAAAATCGTCTTTCTATTTTCTCTACGTTGTGACAAATGCCAGCAATTCAAATGGGCACTTTCTGTACCAAGCTGATGCAAAAATATAATTCTATTTTCATTTGGAGAGTGACAAAGAAAGGGTTGGGAACATTCAAGCAGCCACAGCTCAACTTAACCACATTAAAAGAAAATACATATTTTTGCCCTTGTTAGAATATTCTTGAAATTCTTCCCTTTAAGACCTCTAAAACTGTGTTATTAGGAGAAGAGAACCATTATTTTTATATGCTACGGATAAAAGCTCTTGTAGAAGCTCTTGCTATAGAAAAAAAAAAGAAAGAAAAGAAAAAAGGCAATCAAATTCCTCTATTTAAAAGTATTCCACTGACTTTCTTCACAGATTTTTAATGTCAAAAGAAAGATGGTCAGTCTGACATTCCTCCCCAGCGCAGGCCACAAATCTTCACCAGTTTCTACAGTAACCTCTAATTTCTGTTCGAGTAAAGCATATTCTAGCAAGACAGCTAATATTGATTTAAAGGTTGCAAGTAAAGACAAATCCACTATATCTCTAGGTAATTATCTCCCATGGTTAATTTAGTATTTTAATTTTCAGAACCAGATGTTAAATAAATCTTGCACGGGTTTGTGAAGCACCTGCAGCCGGGGGAGCTCAGCTCAACGTCAGCAGTATCATTTCTGAGCCCGCGTTTGCTCAGAGGGCAGGGACAGCAAAAGGGCGACTGGGAGGCGCAGGCAGAGCAGCTGCCACTCGCAGCCCTGACGCATCGACCTCCTCGGGTGGTGCAGGGCAGTGGTGCGGCTGGCGGCGGCTCTGCGGGTGCCGCGCGCTCTGTATGCGCCTGGCTGCGCATGCAGCACTTGGATGCTCCCCAAGCCTGGGGAAGAGTCCAGTGAGAGGCGGGAATGGGCCACGCGCCCGGGGCAGATGGCAGGGCTGCTCCAGCGGCCTGGCCTGCACGGGAAGGCTCCCGGTTCCCTGGCTCCTGCCTCGGGAACACTCCGCCTGGAGCTCCCGTGCCAGGCGCGAGGTGCAGCTCCCCACAGGATGCAGAGGGTTCCTGTCACTGCCAATGCCCCACTCCTAACTGCTTCTTTCCTTCTTTCCTTCTCTCTCCCCGTGGCTCCTGCCCGGTGCTGCTGCCCAGAAAGCGGATCTGGCTGTCGCCCCGCTCACCATTACCCACGTTCGGGAGAAAGCCATCGACTTCTCCAAGCCCTTCATGACGCTGGGCGTCAGCATTCTCTACCGCAAGCCCAACGGGACCAACCCCAGCGTGTTCTCCTTCCTCAACCCCCTGTCTCCCGACATCTGGATGTACATCCTGCTGGCCTACCTGGGCGTCAGCTGCGTGCTCTTCGTTATAGCCAGGTGAGGGCCGGGCGCGGGGCCGGCGCCGGCTGCCGCAGCGCTGCCGGCACCTCACGCCCAGCGGGAACTGCCGCTTCCAACCGGCCGCTTAATGAAATTATTCTTGGTCCATTACCCAAGGGCTGCTCGCGTGGGGCGGCTCGCGGCTGCCAGCCCCTGCTCTGCTCCTTCCCTGCCTGCAGAGGCACCATCAAAACCAGGGGTGAAGCAGCTTCTCGCGGCTTTTTGTGATTTGCAGAGAGCGCAAATGGCTTTTTTTGCTCAAGCGTGGTGTTGCTCTGCGAGTATTGAGCTAAATCGGGTCTCGTTCAGACCCTCCTGTGCTCAGGTTGTACAGCGGGCATTGAAATCAATGAGGCTACTGTGAGCACCGTCCAGGCATCGTCCAGGTTTGCGGTCGGAGACCGGGTGCATCTCCCGCCCGGTGGGTTGTGCTCCGGGCTGGGCTCACGGGGAGGCTGCTGGGAGGATGATGAGGATGGCAGGACAAGGTGCCTGGCCAGGTGCCCTTGCGTGCTCCGCACACAGGACGCTCCGCTCTGGGAACAGGGTCTTTCTTAGGCCGGGCCAGCAGTTCCGGCACAGGGCTCCGTGCTCGGAGCTTGCTCTGCGCGAGGGCTGTTATTTTAAGGCCTCGGCACAACCACCTCCCTTTTAAATGGAAACAAAGATTCTGAAATAGATTTTGCCAGAGGGCAGCAGGCTGCTGAGCACACGATCCAGATCGCAGAGCGGCTGCAGAGGTGAAAGAAACCCTGTAGTGAAAACCAAAGGTGGGCTACGCACGGGGGAAATGGGGGCTCTTCACTGCTAGCCTGAGCCTTTGCCCTACTTTGCTGGAGAGCAGTTTTGCATTTCCACAAATTAAGGGTTGGTTCAGCAGCAAAAGGAATTAGAAAAGTGCTTTTCTTTCCATGGCTTCAGCAAGTCTGTTGCCTTTCCAATGCACCGGCACCTCCCTGGCGTGGTGAAGGGTCGCGGGCCCCTCGCTGTCCTGCCGTGCATCGTCCGCCATGGTCGGCGCTCCGCTTGCTCCCTGCTGCTCCCGGCCGGCTCTGGGACACGCGGCTCTCCTCGACCCTCCACATTCCCGGCTCCCAGCCCCAATTCCGCCCAAGTGAAGCTCCCTGTGGATCGGAAGGGAACTCACTGCTGTGCTCCTAACAACATGGCTGTTTACAGAAATTAACACGCATCTAATTAGCGTGTTTAAAACCTCTATATTTAAAAGTAGCCTCATTTGCATACATTTGCACGCGCTATTAAGTTCATCAAGCCTTTGATGAGACGCAGGGTCCAGGCTACTCTGAGGATGCCACTCAAGCCTCACAAAGGCAGAACGAGGCACTTGGTTCCCGCTGGCACGAGGCGTTGCAGTCCTTCTGCAGGACACACGTCGTGTTCCAATGGAAACCCTTCAGCAAGCGGCTTCTCTGCCCTCCGCCTTTAGTTGTCCTTTCCAGACCAAGCGGGACATGGTCGGATGGGATCCGCTGCCACAACATGCAGTGGCCATAAGGCTGTAAGGTGCTGGGCTGCTCAGACACAGCCTCACTGCTATGGGGTCGTTTTATCCAGCTCTTAGGAGGACCGAAGCCAGCCCAGATCCAATACCAGCTGAAACCCAAACATGACGGGTCCCACAGGGAATGCAGAGCAGAGGCACGAGAGGAAGCGCCAGGATCAACCCGGGGAGAGCCGGGGAAAGAGGGGCCCATGGACACCGAGCAGCTGAGACTGGACATGGGCAACGGGATCCCGGGATCCCCATGGGGATCCATCCTGAGCCCCGGCAGGGCCACACGGCAGGAAGCCAAGTGCCGAGGCGAATTCCGCCTCTCCGGCTCCATCCCGACCAGGATGCCGATGCCCACTCCTTCCTGCCTCCATTTTTATCCTAGCATTCATCTCCCAGTTGTCAGCTTCTTTCACTCTTTTGCACGCTGATAAAACGAGCTGTTCTGTGGCAAAATTGATGTCCTAGTTACATCATGGCAGTTGCAATGTAATGGAGCAAGTTTTCTTTTTCCTATCAGGCTACATTTTTGCTGAAAAAATGCAATTACAGTTTCTTTTTCTTTCATTTTCTAACTATTGTGATTTGCTCCTGCCATTCCTCCTGCCTTCACATATTCCCTTAAATATTCAGCGTAATTAAGGCTGTGCAAGAGCGATCCTTTACCCACTGAGCAAGAGATTTCCCCAGGAAAATACAGGTTATATTAACAGCGTTCAGCGTGATGGAAACACCCCGTGCTCATGACTCCCGCAGGACCGGCACAGCTCAGACCTGGGGAGAATCACAGAATTGCACAGAATTACAGGATGGCTGAGGTTGGAAGGGACCTCTAGGGATCATCCAGCCCAACCTGCTCCTGCAGGGACACCCGGAGCACGGGGCACCCGGGCACATCCAGGTGAGTTTGAAGATCTCCAGGGAAGGAGCCTCCCCAGCCTCCCCGGGCAGCCTGTGCCAGGGCTCGGGCACCCTCACAGGGCAGAAGTTCTTCCTCACGTGGAGATGGAGCTGCCTGGGTTTCAGCTTGTACCTTTGGCTTGTCCTTCAGCCAAAGGATGATCCTGAATGGTCTCCTCTTGGATCGCCCCTTCCTGCATGTCGATGGGCTCCGCTCCCCACTGCGGCAGCCCCGGAAAGCAGCAAATGAAGAGGGTGTTGCGGGACAGCCTGTGCTTTGCTGGCGTCGTCACCTGCCGGCCCAGCTCCATCTTCAAACCACGGCCTGCCACTGGTGCCTGGGGCGCCGGCGGCCTTGACAGGCATTTTGGTCACAACAAGCCCTTGTTCATCCATAAGGGCCTTCTCTGGAGAGGCACTTCAGGCTCAGAAGTGCCTTGTGCCCAGCCTTCCGGGCCCCGAGGCCTCGGCCTCTGCCCGCGGCTTGCCCAGCAGCTCGTGCAGCTCCTCACTCGCAGCCCTCCGCGTGTCCCCACGTCAGGCTCGGTTCGTCTCCCCAATTCCACCTTCCACACGGCTCCGGCACAAACCCAGGAGTGGGCAGACATGAAGCTCCAGTTCTTCCTCCCCCTTGGTTTCCCCTTCTGATTCTTCTCCCTGTAAGAGGCAGCGGGAGGCAGGAGGGGCTCTGCTCTTTCCCCCAGTGCATCTGCCTGCCTGAGGACTCCCGCGATGTGGAGGACACGAGAGCTCCTGCCATAGCAGGAAGCCTGGCACAGAATGAGAGAACCACCTCCCAGTGCCAGCTGTGGGCTGGGCTTCAAAAGAGGGCTGTTGTGGAGCTACAGGCATTTCACAAGGAAGTAGAGATGATAATTAATGCCTGGTTCAAAAGCAATTATGACAATTAGGTTTTTAATTTAGTCTCTGCAAAAATTAGGATTCCTAGAAAACATAAACAAATGGCTCTAAATCCATTAGCTTCTCTCCTGTCAAGCACCCGCCCCAGATCCCAGCAAAACAAGCTGCACTAGAGGCCTCCTTACCTTGGGCAGCAATGGCAGAGATGATCACAGAAAGCTCTCTCGGGCTGACCCAGGAGCTCCAGAGCTCTCTGGGAGCTCGGGAAAAGAGCTACCCCAGGTGCCAGGACTAGCCTGTGCGGGACGCTGTGCACGGTGCCTGTAGCGGTGGAAATATCCGCTCCTCACTAGCGGAATCTTGCATGGATCCCTGTGCGCTATGGAAGAGTGCCCAGAAATTCTGGGCTTTGGCTTAGCTAGGGTTGCAATGCCTTCTTGGTCAGTGGAAAGGGTCCGTTTTCCTGCATCGCGGTGCTGTTGCGTCCCGGGGCGAGGGACGGTACCAGCTGTGACTGACGGGCTCTCGCTGTCCGTGTGCCGCTGCAGGTTCAGCCCCTACGAGTGGTACGACGCGCACCCCTGCAACCCGGGCTCTGACGTGGTGGAGAACAACTTCACCCTGCTCAACAGCTTCTGGTTCGGCATGGGAGCACTGATGCAGCAAGGTACGGTGCCTGCCTCCCCACCTCGCCCCGCACGCATCTTTCCTTGTTGCTTTCCAGGTCTAGGTTTCGTTCCTGACAGTTCGTTCGAGAGCCTCCGTCCCGGAGAGAGGCCGGGAGCAAGCCCCTCCGCAAAGCCTGCGGTCGCCCTGGACAGCCGAGGCAATGGGCAATGAGCCTCCTCCGGCCTTCCTGAGGCACCTGCCTTTACTTGGTGCCTTCCCGGCGTCAGGGATCAAGCACCGAGTGGGATCAGCGTGTCCCATGGACATGGGGCAGGTGCCACCGTGACGCGGCCACCCCGGAGCCTGGGGACATGGCCCAAGGACACTGCCCAAGGACACTTCCCAACGCCTCCTTCCTGGCTCGCTCCGTGTTAAACAAGCTCCACCAGGAGCCAGGCTGCAGCCCTCGCCCAAGGGTCACTGCTGTAGGACACGCCAGCGATAGAAAGCGCAGGAACCAGACACGCCAAGGGAACGGAGTAGATTTGCTGGGAAAGGAGCAGGGGGTGAACTAGCAAGCAACTCTGAACACAGAATAAATTCAACTGTGATCTAATTACAGAAAATTCAGGAGCAGCAATAAGCGGAAAATGTCAAACGTTTGTCACGCTAATTCCACCCTGTAGCGGCGGCTGCAGACAGGGGAGCGCAGGCTCGGCAGCCCCCTCTCCCGGCCGGCTCCGCCGGGAGATTCACCAACATCCTGCCCAGCCCTCAGCTGTCCCCGCAGACAGCGGCAGGGCCCAGCAAGGCGGTTTGGCAGGATGAATCATCCCCTTATTAGATGCTGATAAATGAAACGAGCTGCACGCTTTGCAACTCCCCTCTGCATGTAAGAGGAGGAATCTTTCAAAGCCAGCCTGATGTCCCACCTTCCCGTGCATCAAAGGGCAAGAGGCGGAATGGGAAAGGAGCACAGAAAAATCTCCAAATCCAGCACAGCTGCTCTGCCTCCTCATCGCGCTCGGACCGGAGAAAAGCTCCACTCCGTGCTATGCTTTGATGCCATGCTGTTTAAAATTGCTTTGCAAAACCAATCTTCGTTGCAAATTCCAGGTTGGATATATACTCTGAATGCAGTTGTTTCAAACTCAAAGCACTTTCTTGGCTTGAAAAAGTATCTTGGGTGATTACAAAAATAGCACAGCCCATTTAGCCCTTCATGTCTGCTCAGTAAAAGTCATTCCAGACCTGTTACACCTTTTATGCTGCAACATCTCCTGCTTTCCTGCTTCCAACCGCTATTCAAAGTACTGGACCCTGATAGTTCCTTTCTCTCACTGTTTGATTTTCTGTTTTAAACCTTGTGTATTTGAACACAATCCCTAGAGTCATTCCTTTGAAAAGTAATCCATAAAAAACCAAAGCACTTTTTAAATGGCAGAACAAAACACTCATAAAAGTTCATAAATGGCTTGCTATTTAAATCTCATAAAAGCAAGCTAGTTAATTACTCCAGTTTGAACGTTTCCTGTAAATTGTGCACCGTACCCAAGGTCGGCAATAAAGGGAGAAGCTTTTTCCACAAATGCTACAAAAAAAAAAAAACCTTGATTTCCTTACGTGCAAGATGTCTGGATAATTTCCCTCTAAAACAGTTGGCTTTAACTGTGTAGCTGTTACAGCTTGAAAGTGAAACCTAGTCCTTGAATATATATTTCTATATATGAATGTGTATCTATATAATGAACACATGCACATAAAATATAGATCGTTTCTGTTTCCTTTTCCATCCCTCTCCCACCGCAGGCTCGGAGCTGATGCCCAAGGCGCTATCTACACGGATCATTGGTGGCATATGGTGGTTCTTCACCCTAATTATCATCTCGTCCTACACGGCCAACCTCGCCGCCTTCCTGACGGTGGAGAGGATGGAGTCCCCCATCGACTCGGCAGATGACTTGGCCAAGCAGACAAAAATAGAGTATGGAGCAGTGAAGGACGGAGCTACCATGACCTTCTTCAAGGTGAGCGGCCGCACGGGCTTTGTGCCTCCCTGGCCAAGCAGGGCAAGGAGCCGAGCCTGGGATCCATGCCCAACATGGGGCGCTTCCCTACACCCCGCTCCCATGCGGAGTCCTTCCCCATGTCCCGGCGGGAGCCTCTGCAGTGGTGCTGCGTTTGCAGCCTGCTGTACCCAGCACCGGCTCGGCTAAGCTGAGCACAGCGCAGCACCGTGTACAGGGCCCCAGGTGCCAGCAACACCCCATGCAGGGGACAGCAGCACCTATGGACAGGGACAACCCCAGGCTGCAACGCAAGCTCCAGCCCAGCCGCAGCATGCGCTCCCGGCCAGCGCTTGGTCTGGGGGGTTGTTTTACAGGTGAAAATACCCTTCTTTTCCTTCAGGTATTTGCAGTAATGTCACTGGGCTTTATTAAGCAGCACTGTTCAAAGAAGAAACCAAACCCACGCTGGATAACGCCGATTAAAAAAGCAGCAGGCGCCAACGAGGCACTCAGATTATTTTTTGCTCACGCTGGTGTTCTCTCAGAGCTGCTGGGAAGAGGCAAGCCTTGCACACCGAGAGGCTGCCGGTTTTATTCTTTTTTCCCCCATTGTTTCTATTCACTCTTTGGTCATTATCTGTCTCCTTTGATATGGGGCTTGTCTGGCATTTGTTAGCACCGATAATTAAAACGAATGATCTTGTATTGCTACTAGGATTACACGTACATAGAATTACGTCCCTTATAAACTAGAGCTTAATTAGCAGAAATAATTTGAGGGGAAAAGTTACTTATGTTCAAACATAACGGAGAACAGACCTACCCGAGTTACTCAGAACCAAAGAGATGGCAGAGACTGGAACGTGGAGCAGAAGAGAGGAGGAGCGAGTGGCTTCCCGCTGTGTGCCTGGAGCACACTGGGAAGGGCAGTGCCGGGGACACGGGTGCCAGGGACACGAGGGTTGGGGCACAGGGAATCGCAGAGGCCAGGACGAGGTGCCAGGTCCAAACCCGATCCTGCTCCCGGGACTCGATGGGGGCTTCGCACTCCCTATTGCTGCAAACAGGAGGAGAAACCGAGAGACGTGGCGAGACCTTTGAAACCACAGCGGAGCTGTAAAAACACCCGTTAAAAAAGGGCAGGAGAACGAAGGAATAGAAATGAGGGCGATTAATCTAAGGAACAACCATGGTGGCAAAAAGGAGGCCTGGAGGGGAATCTAAATCCAAAACTGGAATTTTGAAACCTTCCTCCACAAGGCCCTGGAAGGGGCCGCGGGAAGCGCCAGCCGCAGCCGCCCCGGCGCAGTGGGACGGAGCATCCCGCTCTGCAGAGCAGCCTGGTGCTGCAGCAGCACAACGGGTCAGCAGTTGCACTGTAATTGGAGCCACGTTAGGCAGGCAACAGTTTAATTGACAAGGCTCGTTAACAAGAGCCAACGTGCTGGGTGCTGACAACAAGAAAGAGCGCGGTGCTTTTCCGCAGATCTGTAACTTTTCTTGGCTGTGACTTGGCTATAGAGCCATTACTCTTCCCAAATCCTCAGGCTTGTTTTGATGGGCAGTAACAGAGATCGGTAAGGAAACATGGGAGATTTTGTTTGGTTTTGATTTAATTAATCCTGGGAAATGCAGATGCGGCATGGACTAGCAGGCTGCCGCTGATTAGCTTGCTCTTACAATGGAGCTGGTACATGCAATTCCATCCTTGGTGTGGGCAGGCGCAGCCGGATCACCCTCCAAAAGCAGCACCAGCCCAGAACGGCTACTGGGAGACCGACGGTTCCTGTCGCAATTTAACTACTCTTTCCAGCAACAGTTTTATATGGATTAAAACAAAACTATCTCTTTTTCTGCATCATCAAGGACACGGTATCTTTATTGCTTCATGTCATTCTCCATCAGAGCCATTCTTCAGGCTTCTAAGAGGCATTTGGTAGAGTTTATTTATGCAGTGCATTTTCCTTTTTTTTTTTTTTTTTTTTTTTTTATTATTATTGTTGTCCAGAGATGAATTACCAGGGATGTCCCTCCTGACAAGCGTTTCAATTACTGGAGCAGCGAGTGCACTCCTGGGGATGCTCTGTTCATTTGTCCTTCATGTAAAGGGAATCACAAGAGCGCAGGAGAAGCTGCTTTTTCCCCGGGAACACAGGTTGGGTTACAAGAACAAGTGCAGATGGATTAATTTCAGAAGAGCACCTAGCCCCATCATGGATCAGGCCAAAAACCTTTCCGGTCTTCCAAAGGATGCTGCCTCTCCCTAACAAAGACTAGGCTTAACACGTAGTTTGCAGCATGGGTGTGGGCATGTGTGCACATAGATATCCACTCACACAGAAACGCTAAATCCTCGCAAGGAAGTATCTTCAGTTGGTGAAAATCAATTTTCTCGCAGAGCCTGGAATTGAAAACCGCCAGCCCATAAGTTACTTTCTTGCCAATTCTGCTGATAAAAAGCGTATGTGTCTTGGCAAGGTGCCTTCCATTGGCTCCTCTAAACTATTCCATTAATTTATTTGGGTGAGTGCTCTTGAAATGCCGGGTTTTAAAGGCAGCTTCCAAGCTCCAACTCGGGCAGCGTCCCCTGAGCCGAGCGGCTCCAGGGCGGGACACAGCACCCCGCGCAGCGCTGTGAGCAGCGGGCACAGCCATCTCCGGATCCATAAGTTACTGAACATATAAAATCAGAGAGGATGAAGATGAAGCAAAATAACGCCCATTACGCACGTACTCTGCCACTAATTTCCACTGGGCAGATCTCAGTGGCTAATAAGTTTTTGCTCCATCCAGTTGCACGTTCTAAGGCAGCACCATCCAGCCCCCCTGGAGTGTCCCATATAAACAGCCCCGGAGCGACGGGAGCTGCAGCACTCGAGAGGTGGGAAGGGAGCTCAGACTTGCAGGCTGCGGGGACAAGGGGCTCCTCAGGAGCGAGCGGCTCCTTAGCTTGCGCCAGGGCCGTGGCAGGACGGGGCGCAGGACGGCGCCGATCCGTAAAGGTCGATCAGACCTTTAGCAAGCAGCCAAAGCAACGAGAGTGCTGCTATCCCGGCTCACGAGACTCAGTGGAATAAACCCCCGGGAGCAGGCAGCAGGTCCCAGAGTGCTGTGAGAGCCCTGGCAGCGGGAGCCGCACGGGCACGGGGCACCCCGGCCTCCCAAACACCCGCTCAGACAGGCAGGAGCGCGACTCAAGAAGAGAAAAATGCCTTTCCCTTCCAGGAGCCCTGTCTCGTGTAATTCAAGCTGCCTGAAGAGCTCATGCAAGTCCTATTAGCTTCACTAAATGCAGCCTATCGATTTTTTGCCAGTTTATTTTGCTGTATGCTTTAAACTGGGGGAACGCTGATGTTGTTTAAGAGCTCTGTGTCAACACCAAGGAGCTCCGAGAGCCAGGAGAGCCGCTGAACTCGGCCTCTCATGTGAACTATATAAATGTTAAACAAGTCGTTATCGGCAAGTCCAGTACGTTACTCATTTCAATTACCCACCGTAATGTACAGATATTTAATAATCCCTTTGGAGGCTACTTTTCTTGCTGCTCTTTGAGGTTTGATGGATGCCACAAATCTACCTCGCAGGCACCGGGGCGGATTTTCAAGCGCGGGGGATTATCCGGCCTCCCGAACGGTGCTGGCTCCAGCACCTCCACCCCAGCAAGTTCATCAAGCGGATTAGAGCAAGCGTGAATTTCAACCAAGAAGAAATAAGGCCACGGATATCTGAGGCAGGAGCTGGAGCCGGCCGCGTTACAGACAGAGAAAGAGCCCTTGTTACTGCACAATACAGACCGAAATCGCTACCTGGCAGCTGCCAAAAAGCGGCTCACCTTCCACTGAACACATAGAAAACGGAGGAGGACAGGCAAAGCATTTCAAATACAAAATACTATTAGGGATCTTACATTTTATATCTATCTCTTAGTTAATTTAGCATGCATTATAGAGTGATTTTAATCATAAAGATACTCTGATGGCATTGTACAGGCGATACCCAAATAAAGGGCAGCAGATGTAACTGCAGCTGAGGTCGGCTGCTTTTTGGTTTATGTGCAAGAGCGGCAGGGCTGGCACTGCCACCAATGCCAGCGCGTGCAGAGGGGCCGCCCTCGGTCGGGAAAGCAGCGGGATTTGGGGAGCTACAGGGCCAGTTCCTCCCAGAGTCCACGCGGGTGGCATCTCCGGGCCGGCACGCGCAGAGCTCGGTATTCAACACATCATGGAAAGAAACAGCGCGGCTCTGCAGCATCCCACCCAACGCACTCCTAATGAAAAATGAAATTTCCTGATGAAAAATGAACATTTCTAATGAAAAATGAAAAAAGCATTCATATTAATAGCAACCCAGAAAACATGTTCCACTCTTTCCAATACACTGCTGATAGTGGAAGAATATCCAGGGTTATTTTTAGCGGTAACAAAATCTTCTCGAACATTTCCATGCCTCTGTTTACGTGGATATGTTAAATTTGTTTGGCAGTTGCACATATCTCAGAGGAGACATGTTTCCTTGTGAGGCTGGGAGGATAGACAAAAATATAATCTAGGGTGCGCAAAGAAGAAAAACATGCCCTGCGAAATGTTCTCTGTCTTCTTTCATTGTGCAGAAGCACCACAGGATAAACAAAAGCCTGAGTAGGAAACTAATAAGTTGAAGCAGATTTACGGATGGACTGTCACTCCAGCAAGTTCTGCAGGGCATCAAGGCAGGGTCTTGCTGCACCTTATGGAGGCAGATGTATTTTTTGCTTAAACTATGAGGTCTCTGGAGCAGTCCCGTGTTTTTGCTCGGTGTTGGCACAACATGAACTGCCATGGGATCGTCTGCTCCTGTTAGGGCAGGCTGGTGCCAAACAGCACTGGGCAGGCCAGCAGGGAGATATTTAAGCCACAGTCAAAGTGGTAATAGTTTCATTGTACGCGAGAACTATTCTCAAACAGACATTTCTTATTTACTACAAAGATATTAGGTGTTGGGCTTCTTGCAGCAATAAGAAGATTAATTCTTATTTTGGGTGTGGGGTTATTGTTTTTCTAGAAATCCAAAATTTCCACCTTTGAAAAAATGTGGGCTTTCATGAGCAGCAAACCCACGGCACTCGTGAAAAATAACGAGGAAGGAATCCAGCGCACGCTGACGGCCGACTACGCGCTGCTCATGGAGTCCACCACCATCGAATACATCACGCAGAGGAACTGCAACCTGACGCAGATCGGGGGGCTCATCGACACCAAGGGCTATGGGATCGGCACTCCCATGGGTGAGCAGGGCACGGGGACACGATCCATCATCCCCTCCCGAGGGCGCTTCCCGTGGTGACCCTTTGGGGTGACCCTTGCGCTGGTCTCCGCAGGGTCGCCCTACAGGGACAAGATCACCATCGCCATCCTGCAGCTGCAGGAGGAGGACAAGCTGCACGTGATGAAGGAGAAGTGGTGGCGCGGCAACGGCTGCCCTGAGGATGAGAGCAAGGAGGCCAGTGCCCTGGGCATCCAGAATATCGGCGGCATTTTCATCGTGCTGGCCGCAGGCCTCGTGCTCTCTGTCCTCGTGGCCATGGTCGAATTCATCTACAAGCTGCGCAAGACGGCCGAGCGGGAGCAGGTACCGGCTGCCTGCGCACCCTGCAGCGCTGCCAGCCCGGGCTTCCCGAGCTCCCTGTTGGGAGTCCAGAGGGCAGGGAGATGCTGGGAGGCGGTGGGAGCTGCGGGAAGGTGGTGGGAGCTGCTAGGGGAGGTCTGAGCTCTTGGGAAGCAGTGGGAGCTGCTGGGAGGCAACAGGAGGTGATGGGAGCTGCTGGGAGATGACCAGAGCTGTTGGTAGGTGGTGGGAGCTGCTGGGAGGTAACTGGAGCAGCTGGGAGGTGACCGGGGCTGTTGGGAAGCAGTGGGAGCTGTGGGGAGGCGGCACCTCGGGGCACGCTGTGCGGAGGCCGTCTCAGCGCGGTGCCCAGCGGGCAGGACGGCTCCCGCAGCAGCGGCCGGCTCCTCTCCCGCAGCGCTCCTTCTGCAGCGCCGTGGCCTCGGAGCTGCGCCTGGCGCTCACCTGCCAGCGGCGCGTCAAGCACAAGCCCCCGGCGCCCGTCATGGTGAAGGCCGACGCCGTCATCAACATGCACACGTTCAACGACCGCCGCCTGCCCGGCAAGGACAGCATGGCCTGCGGTACCGGCCTCGCGCCCGTCTTCCCCTAGGGAGCCACGCCGGGCGCTGGGGAAGGAACCGCTGCTGCCCGCGCTCCGCGTCGGGGGAGAACGGATTGAAAACTAAAGAAAAAAACAGAAAAAAAAAAAAAAAAGGGAAAAACAAGCCTGGTTTGGTTCACTTCAAGAACAAGGCCTTTAAAACAACTGCATCATTCACCGGCATTGAAGCAAGAACTTCAAAGCATAGACTGCAACATGGGTCTTGGGGCTTTTGGGTTATTTTTTGTTTTGTTTTGTTTTTTTTTAAGCTTTGATCCTATAAGCCTCATGGAGTCTAAGCGTACCCGCAGCACGAGCCTGAGGTTTACATCCTGGAAACAGGCGGAGGCAACGAGACCCCGAGGCAGAATGCCTGCGCGGGTGGCAGGATCGGCCGTGCAGAGCAAGGATCACCCGCGTGGAGCAAGGATTGCCTGCACAGAGCAAGGGATGTCCACGTGAGCAAGGATCTGCCGCACAGCGATGGAGAAGCGCCCTGTCCGCAGAGAAGCAGGGCCGCGCGGTTTGCCCACCGTCGCTGCACGTCCCCCGAGCAGCTGCCATGGGGCCCTGCGGGACCGAACGCCCTGGGGAACCAGCACCACAGGCAGCCCCCTGCGGGAGCGCAGGGACCCCGCACAGGCCTGGCACGGCAGAGGAGCTACCAAAGACCCCGCGCGGAGCAGGGTGCAACGGAGCCGGGGCCGCCCCCATCCCCGCCGCTGACCCCGTTTGCCTCCCCTCGGCTGCCTTTGCCCAAAGGGACAAACCTGTTCACAGCTAGGTAACATTTTCTTTCCCCACCTGTTTCTTTCCCTGAAGTAGCAAATTAGCTCAAGGGGAGAGAGCTTCCATCAGGGAGCCCCGTTTGTCCTTATTTTGTCTCTCCATAACGACAAGCAGCCACGCAGCCATCTGAAACACAGCAGCGGGTTTGTCCTACACCGACTCCAGCAATGATATGCAAGGAAAGGATGCGGCATTTGCCCTTTTTTCATACAAGCCATGAAAAATGAGAGGTGAAAGCTGCCAATTCAATGGGCGTCACATTCCTAATAATTTGCTGAGAAAAAATAAAGCTCGCTTATATCCCCTGCAGCTTTCACACAGGTTTTAAGTGGCACAGGTGGAGGACAGAGCCTTTCTACAGATTCCTGCAATGGGAAACGAGAAGCTGAGCTCCAGTTTCAGGCTCCCGGTCCCGCTCCTGACTGGCAGAACCCTGGAATTCCTAACAGCAGCAACGCAGCCTCGGTGCTTCCTGCGCTCGCGCTGCTCCGCGCAGCAGGCATGGGAATCCAGAGCCGCTCAGGACACGGGTCCCCATGCAGAGCACGAAACGGAAAAGCCGGACCCGCTCCCTGATGCTCCCCCAAGCATCTCCTGCGAGTGCCAGGGGAGCAGACCTTAGGGTTTCCTTACAAATTTCAAAGCTTGTAAAAACAGATTTTTACAATCAAGGCAAAGATACAAACAAAGCCCCAAAATGGCTTTAAATGGCATGGGAGGAAAATACCAGGGGAGGTCGCATTCATTTCGCTTCTTGGTAGAATTTTCTTGTTTTTACACAAACACCATTAACAGCACAAGTCCCATGGCTCCCTTTCTGCCAGGCCTGGAGCCGCTGCCAGCCGGCAGGAGCGGCCCCGCGTGCGGCCCGTCCTCCCTGCACGGCCCGCCGACCAGCCACGAAGTCCCGGCCACCCCCGCGGCCCTGCTAGGGACCCTGCTAGGGACGTTCGTCGCAGACCCCGATCGTTGCCAGGCTGCGGCTGCCGGGGCAGGAGGTTGCTGGAGGGTCCGGCTGCACTCTGTGCCCTATGGCAGCTCCTGGAGCTCCCTGCGCTGCTGCGGGCAGCCCGGAGCAGCACTGGCACAGCCTGGAGCATTGGCATGGCTCGGAGCGCGGCATCGACGCCGCGAGCGCCAGTATCAGCACAGCCCAGAGTGCCGGCATCGGCACGGCCCGGAGTGCCGATATTACAAGCCTCCCGCGTGCCGTCCGTGCCATCCGAAAGGAGCAGGGCACGAGGCCCAGCAGCTCATGGCTATCCGGGGGTGCCAGAGCTGCTGCCGCTTCTCTGGGCAGCCCCTTTACTCCCCAATCCCATGGGTCCCGTCAGGTGTCCCTGAGCAGAGCTGGGACCCCAGGGCTGCTCTGCCCTCCAAGGAGCTCCAGGAGGTAGCACTGGGCACGAGAGCGGAGCCGAGGCCGTGCTGAGGAGCTGGGGCGCAGCTGAGCACCCTGGCCTGGCTGCACCTTTCCTGACGGGTTTCTCAAAAAAACATACAAAAAAATCCAAAAAAAAAAAGAAAAAGAATGGGAAAGAAAGGAAAAATACTGGTCTCCGTGACATTCAGGGGATTTTCCTTTGTGGAGATGCAGAATTTCTATGAATATAGTTTTTTGTAAACATTTTGTAACAATTTTGGTTTCATAGTAACTGTGTTACTTGCGGATCATTCTAGGCTGATGTAAATAAAATTTCCAAAAAAAAACAAAAGAAAAAAATTCTGATTATTTTCCTTTTTAAGACACTGTGATATATCAAAGTGCACAGTTTGCTGTATGAAGTAATATGGTTTTAAATTTTAAATAAAATAATTTCTAGGAAAAAATCAAACCAAAGCAATGCGTGCCTGTGTCCAGTCGGTGCCGAGCGCTGCCGTGTCGCGCATGCGGCCGGGATGGCTCCCGCGCCCGCCGGGTGCTACAGCTGCACAGATGCTACCTGAGGCCAAAAAGATGCTTTTGCCCTCAGGTTTGCAAAGAAAAGTTGAACATGAGTCCGGCCTGCAGCCACACTGGGCAGGCTCCAGCTAAACCACCTCTGCAGGAAAAAGCAGGGCATTTCCAGTACCTAATTTCTTATAACCAGTGAGACTAATTCATACAGTATGCATTTCCATCAAAACGAATAAATAAAAATCATGCCCATTGCTTATCAAAAAAAATCCTTTTCTTTTTCTTTCTCGAAGCTGTAAATTCCCAGCCAGCTAAGAAAATAGAGAGCAGTCTTTAAACGCTGCTCTGGCAATAAAACCCTCATCTCTAGGAAATGGAATTCCAAACACCGGCAACCGGCTATACATTATCCTGCCCCAAAACCCCCTTGGGAGAAGGAGGTTATCTAAACTTTGGGGACCTTGATGCAAACACTGTTCTCTCTCCAGCACGAGCGAGCAGGACGCAGGGCAGCGATAGAGCACTTGGCCCTGCTGCAAGGTGGCTGGTTGGACTCTGACCCTGCTGAAACAGCCCCATCGCTGCGGTCCGTCACCCGTGCCGCAGGCACTGCTCGGAGCGCGCTGCTATTTGGGGACGGTTATTTTCTCGCTGGCCTTCGCGCGAGAGTGCAAGTTACTCTGGAGTTCACAGATGGGGCTCATGTCAACAGTATGTTCAAATTAGGAAAATCATTAATAATCCTGCCGGAGAAAAGGATCCAAGTGCCAAAAAAGTCCAGTCTGGAATTAATTCCCAAGCCGTTGGCGGTGCGTGCCTGGAGCCAACAGGGAGGGGAACAGGCACCAGCTCTGCCGCGAACGCGGCCGGGCAGGACAGGAACCCCCAGAGGAGCCGTGCACCAGCCTTCCTCATCCCTTCAAAACAGAGCTTTCTTTCCTGGCCTCGCAAGGCGCATTAGACTTCCAGAATATCAATCCAATTCCTGCCTTCCCACAATTTTAAATTAATCCCCCTGATTACAGCTTTATTTACTCACTGAGGTCTACTTAGTCCTTCCTTTGTTGCCGTAAAAAGCTTGTTATTCTCTTTAATTGAACTGCTTTTGTAAACTGCATGCATTCCCACTAATTATTTTTCCTTGATGAGAGTGCAGCTCCTAATTGCTAATGTTCTCCCGAAATCCATCATCTGCCAAGGAGCATCACAAGGGCAGGCGGGCAGGGAAGGAGGGACATGGCTGGAGGCCGGAGAAGCTGGAAAGGGCTCTGAGGAAGCCCTGGTGTCCACTGCTTAGGCCTTACTGTCCCTGTCCTGTCCCTCCAGGAGCACCAGAGCTCTGCACGGCAAGAGAAAATCCAGATATGCACATTACCATGAATTGCACTGTATTTATAGTCTTCAGTTGAAAGGTTAATTTGATAAAAACATTTCATCTATATGAAAAGTACTGAAAATCTCACGTCTCTTTGTTGAAGGCATTTGCCTTTTAAATTTATTTTTAAAGAGTCAAAACATAGCAGCTTTTTAATGAAATTTTCTATTTCAATAAGATACTTTGAGCTAATTTCCCTTAGTCTAATTCTAATGCAGCATTATCAACGTCAGAAACATTTGTTTCAACTAACAAAATGAATGCACCATTTGATCAGAAAGGCTTTTCTGTAATTTTTCATTTCAGCAGGAAATGGCTTTCTCAGTAGCACATTCCTAGAGGATTTTTATCTTCAGCTTAGCCAGTGCCAGAAAACAGTTGTTTACAAGAAAATAACTGCATTTGCAAACGAGCACCAAAACGCAGCCCTCTGAGCAGACCTCAGGGTAGAGCGGCAGCAGGGCACAGCAAACGGGGCGGCAGCGACGGGCGGGAGGGCCATAAAGCAGCAGCTGCAACGGTGCCCGATTGCCTTGATCGGCATCCAAGGAAAGGCAGAGCCATGACCGAGGCCGTGCAAAGCTGCAGAACGGGCAGCTTGCAGCCGCAACAGGCTGGAGAGCCTGCAGCTTGCAGCAGCTCTGTTGCAGGTACTGTCAAAAGCCGTAAATACCTCGTATGTGCTTATTCCCGTTTATCCACTTACACGTTTGCTCTTCTTCCCCGCAACTGCTGACCTGAAACCCATGTAAAAGTGTTGCAGCATTTGGTGAATGGGATAAAGCAGCTTCTCTCTAGTCTAACGTACGAAACATCAATATTTCATCTTTGTCTGAATATGCTACACGGGTCTCTTGCAGAACGGACGCGCTAACCAGATTAGATGCCATTTGAAATCTCTGGAGAGCACTCATAACTACATTACCGGATTTGCATAACAACAGGCGGTTTAAGTGGCACACAGAGGGAACAGATGATGATCCGCCAAACAAATCTGCCTGTGTGGGAACCACCGGTCGGGCAGCGTCCGCAAGCAGCGAGTGCCACCAAGCAGGGCCCAGAGCAAGGGGCCACCAAGCAGGGTGGGCAGGAGGTGGTCGAGCAACTGCACAGGGCTAAAAACAAGCAGGATTTTGGCAGAGCCACAGAGAGACGTTTCGGTTTTTATGCATCGTGTTCTTTCACTAGAATTATCCCCTCTCATCCAAAGGTGCATTCATTTTTCAAAGAAAATCCTACTGGAAATGACATTTTTCGCTGCAACCGAGGACAACAACCATGCAATTACATGTCCCCCTTTGCAGATGTGGCTGGAAAATGCCATCCTTGGCACAGGGAAGCAGCTGGGTGCCATCCCCGGCCTCCTCTCCGCACAGCCTAATGAGTCGCTATCGAAAGGGGCGCTCAGATGGCCCAGCACGGCACAGCAGGCTCAGGTGGTGCCCGCAGCAGCAACGTTTCAAGGATCCAGCACTGTCCCCATGCAGGGATCACCGAGCGGAGCCTTCACCATTGGGGTAGGGGCCGAGGAGCCTCTGGCGGATTCGCAGCCTGCAGGTGACAGCAGGACCCGCACGCGGATCCAGTTCCAATTATCTGCCAACTGCTCTCCGCTTTCCCCCGACCGGCTAATGGGCCTGCTTACAGCTACAAATGAAGATAGTTTGGTTTTAAATTGGAAGCAATACTTCTCCGTGCGGGGTTGGCCGGGAACAGCAGAGGCACAAAGAGGAGCAGCAGGTCTCAGCTGCGCTGGCAGAACAGACAGGAACAAAATAGGATTGCCACACAAGCCCCATCGGAAGCGACTAAGGCGTCGCATTCACCACGAGAGCCTGGGCGCCCTCCTCCCAGGAGCTCCCATGTGAGCCAACAGCGTGGAGACCCCACGTGGGGCAGCAGCCGCGGCCCCAGCTCTGCCACGTGGCTCCCCAGCAGCCCAAACCCAAGCTTGAACCTGCCAGGGCTCCGGAAAGGACAAGGACAGAGCCGGGAGGGAAAGGAAGAGGCTGCGGGAGGATCTGCTCCTTGCCCAAGAGCCCACGGGGATGTTCCCAAACGGCGTCGGAGAAGCAAGGGGAGGAAGGCAGCAGTGCAAGCGGCTAAGGAGCGGGGATCTGATGGAGCAGGGACCCGATGGAGCTTCCGGGCAGGTAGGCGCTCCAGGCTGGCTCCGTGCGGCACCAGAGGGAAGGGCACCAAGGCGATAAGAACCATCAGTGTCAGCTTGGCACCCACACCCATCCAGCCCTCCGCCTCTATGTTAATCTATAGCCCGTGATGCACGGGATGAAACGTGGCTGCAGGGCCCCGGAGCTGCTTCCCGGCACTGCTAACAGCCGCCACAGGCAGAGCCACCAGCCAGGGCGCGATGCCATGTGGCCGAGCAGCCACAACGCGCGGCCTGGGAATCCAGCCCTGGAGACCCGGCAGCACCGGAGGAGCCGGCCCCCGGAGCACCGGGACCAAAGGCAGGCCGGGTTTGCTGGCAGCCAGACCCACCACACACCGCCGGCTACCTGTGCCCTGTGTGTGCGGGGCCGCATTCGGCATATTTATAGCTGGCTAATCACAGCTTAATTACAGCAGCTCGGCAGGCCGCGTGCGGCGCGCGAGGCAGCTCCACCAGGAAACTTTTTATGCGATAAGCAGAAGCATCAAATTACCACAGATGTGCGAGAAAAACCTATTCAGTGTTAATTGGGGCAATTACCTTTTCCTAATTTACATGTGTCATGAATATTAAAGCCATAGCAAAGAGGAGAGGCGCTTGCTCCGAGTGCTGCCGGAGGAAGCCCGTGCAGGGAGCAGGAGCCGCAGGGCCCGGCGGGTCCCAGCGGTGCTGGGAATCCCTCCTGGGCGGCAGCGCGTCCCAAGCTGGGAGGTCCCCGAGGCCTCCTGGGCGGCCGGGGCTGCGAGCGGCTCCACTGACCTCCCGGGCGCTCCTGTCATTTACCTCTACTAAAGAATAACAGAGCTATTTACAGCAGCCATTAAATAAGGCAATATTTCAGCATCGATTTTGTGCCTTTCCCAGTAGCGCACACCGCTTTTGATAACTCAAACCTTATTGATTTTTCTATAAACAAAAAATTAATATCTGCAGGAAGGGGGAGCGCACGGCTGGTTACAGCAGTGACAGCCCAGCAGCCGTGTGGGTGACAGCTTGGGGACAGCAGCAACACACTCACGGCCCCACTTTGTGCCACAAAAGCGGCCAGAAAAGGTGCTTGGGGAGCAGCAAGCGGAACAACCCCTTCCGTGGGACCTGGGAACGCTGCTCATCCTTGGAGACCCTTGGCATTGCTTGAGTAAATAAGGGGCTCCGGGTAAACAAGGGGCACCAGGTAAATAACCGCCAGCCACGCTTCCCCAAACGCTTCTGCTCGAAGCCATTTGCAAACGGCCTGGTTTTTGGCTGGATTGCTTGGATCACACAAGTTCCTTTCTTTGACAGGAAAGACTGCTGGGAAGAGCAGCAAAATTTTAATAAATAAAACAATAGGAAATTATAAGGCAGTTCTGCCATGTGTTTGGGGAAAGATAAAGGGTCAAGGGAAGCTACTGCATTAATCATGATATGCGTTTTTCTCTGTGCTGTGCTTCATGTGAACTGGTGCACAGCACTTATTGCAAAACAAACAGTTCTGGGTTTTAAGCAAAAGGAACCAGCTCATGGGATCTATCACCCAACAAAAACCTTTCAGCTAATTCAGACATGTTCCTTAACGAGGCCAAGGGAGGCCAATAGAAGCTTTTCCAGCTCCCTCAGTTTGGGCGTCTTTTTTTGATTTTTTTTTTTTTGACATTTTGTATTAGCCCGATTCCATGAGAAGGAGTTAAAGTAACAGGCAGATAAAGGGATCCAACCCAAATAGAGATAACCGGGTTTTTCTTTCCATTAGCCAAATGGTTTGACAGACAGTCACGGATTGCACACCCGCCTACGCAAAGCTCCTATTAGCCTGCGGATTACTTAGCGATAAGCGTTTATCACCGCAGAGATGGCAGATAACAGAAGCCATCCGGCGCAGCCTCTCGGCGTCCTGGGCCGTGCCCATCCCCTGTGATCCCGTCGCGCTCCGTGCCCGGACAGCCGCAGGACTCCTCGCCCCGGCAGCTGCCAGCTGTGATCCACAGCCGGGAGCACATGGACATGCGGCACCAGACGCTCATGTTTGGAATTAAGATTTCACGCTAGCCCTCGCTGGAAACCTCTCAAACGTGGCAGAAAGTCAGCCCCAATTTAAACTGCACTCCTGATGCAAATAAATACAAATTTCCTTTTAAACACGTAAACTAATCTAGGTAGCTGTTCAAACAGCAGCTAGTCCGGTGTGGGACTTGGATTAGTAGGTTATGCCTTTGTTAAAAGATCAGTGGGACTCAACTAAGCTGAGGGTTAATTTGAAAATAAATTTGCATCTCTGAAGATACATAATGCAAATGCACAATGTTCCCCAGCCCACACTGCCTCCGCTCTTGCGATTCCATTAGACACATGCTGCAGGCCCCACAAAAGGCTTGGGCAGGGCAAGAGCTTTGTTCCGAGAATGCAGATTTCTTCCCGTTACGGTTTCAGTCCTCACTGCTGTGGATTCAGGGCAAAGAAACACCAATCCCTAGAAAGCAACAGACCTGTCATGTCATCCCACTTGTGACCAGCTGGAAATGCGCTTAAGTATCACCAATTAATTTCAAACTCCTCCTTCTTTGGGAGGCTTTTCCAGGCTTCCTCTCCGCCAGCGAGCACAGACCTACTTGCTCCTTTCCGATCTGAACTACATAATTTAGCACCCTCGTTACTGCACTGTCCTCCGGGCTCTTGCTTCGGGCCAGGTTTGCCCCGGCCGCCCTCCCAGCCCAGCCAATTCTCCACCCAAAGCTTCCTGCACTTGCTCATTCCCTTGGCCACGTGCAGCAACATCCACCCAAAGCTCCGCTATGGAAAGGCCCCTCAAAACGCACAGCTCCGTTTGTCATCTCTAACGCCGTTCCTCCAGCTCGCACCCGTATGCATGCTGTGCAAAGCATATAAACAAACAGCCAGTGTCACACAATTCATCTTCATTTGTCGGGCGCGCCGGGATAACTCACTGGTGACTGCCCCGCTGCACCCTCTCGCGGCTCTGCGAGATGGATGTTCTTGGGGCCGTCCCCACCACGCACATTCACGGCCGGGCGGCCCCTCGGGCAGCGCCAGCCGCCCACCCGCACCAGTGGGCTCGTCCTGTGTTATCAGCTATCACCAGAGTTTCCCCATGGCAGGCTGCCCTGCCCGGCTCTTCATCACCTGCCAGGCTCTTCATCACCTGCCAGTGCCTCAGTTGGAATGGGGCTGTTGGGAGCGATGGGTGGGCAGCAGCCCCCATCGCTGCACGGAGCACGCGCGGTCCCGTGGGGCAGGGAGCAGAGCGAGGACCCGCAGCAGCACGAGCCCCTGCTGGACCCTGGGCTCAGGCTGCCCCTCCGTGCCCCCTGCTCCACACTTCGCTGCAGGGGACACTTTGTCCCTGGCGCTGCGTCTTGGCCCCCGAAGGAAGGATTTCCCTTTGCAGCTGTGGGGCAGGACGCGGGGCAGAGCAGGGGGCCGCTTAAATCTGCTTAAACCTCTGGGTTTTCTGAGCATGGGACAATCCTGCAGTGCTGACTCCCAGCACCGCATCCTGGCGTGGGGCTCATCCCAGAGGAAGGGCTGGAGCCGCCTACGGAGCAGCACTAGCCTCAAGTCAGCACCAAGGTTTCTACAACGACAAGATTACATTCCTCATAATGAAATAATAACTAATGGAGGTGATGGGGTTTCTCAATCTTATTTCTAGCCCATAAGGATTGAGTTTGCACCAATCTCTTTCCCTGCTCCCGCTTATTAGGCAGGATCCTGCTTGAGAGCACTGTCTACAAGGCCAAGCTTTTCCATTACCTATTTGGCTACTGCATTCTTCCCATTAGAAATTAACCAAAACTTCAAGTGCTGGTGTTGTAAATACCAAACTCACATATTAATCATTTTCCTTAAAAATAGAAGCAAGTTCTTCTTTCTTTCCCAGGAAAATTTGCTACAGGTTTCAAAACACAGTATTTTTTTCACTGTACTAAGTTTTAAAGCAATAGATATTTTTAATGTTACATGACTGCATCTTAGCACATTTATCCAGCTCCTGCCAGGGCTGGTTCATTAGCCATTTCCACCAGCCAACCATTAGCATTTTTACCAATGCGCTTCACTTTCCCATCCTCCCCCCCCTTCACTTGTGGTTATTTTAACCCTTCCTTGTCCCGAGGCCACTCTGCCCATCACGGCTGCTCCCGGCCCCGCTCCTGCACGTTACATAACTCCAAACAACCGCGCAATAACATTACCTTTTATTGCTAATAATCAGCCACGGAATGAGAAAGATCTTGAGATGCACTAGGTGGGAGGTCGTGATAGCTCCCTTTAAAGAAAATAAGGTATTTACCTTACAAATATAAAATGATCAAATAAGGCAATTATGCAATTCTGGGCTATGTGAGAAGTGCTACGCCTCTAATTGGGTTGTTCTGGAAGAAGATTAACTTTGAAATGAGGAATGTTAAAAATAGCAGGACATCCTAATTACCACAGATGAAAGAGTTTGGCAAAGGTTAACCCAACACTGACCAAAACGCACGCAGAATATGAGAAGAGCGAGCCTGTCCTGGGTTGCTTCATTCCTCATCTCCGGCCAAACCGGGAGGACTGGAGAGGCTCCTCTGGGAGCTCCATGGGAAATGGAACTCGTCCCAGCAGCATCCAGCCCTGCTCCGGGTCCTGCTGCTCCCTACACTGGATTCAATCCGATGCCACATCCAGCTGCTCTCCCACGTGCTCCCACTGCAGCCCTTCACTGATGGGCTGGCAAGGTAATTAAAAAGGAGGCCCCTTTTCAAGTCTTGTATAAACACTGGGAGAATAAATCCATATTATTTCTTTTTAAACTTTTAAAGAAGGACAGAGGAGAACATCCTCACGGTTATAATGTTCTTAAAAAAATCTATTAAAACCAACAGTGCCACATATATCTTGTGTTATGAGTGTATTAATATTTATAAAAAACTATTACATATTAATAGGAGCTCACATCTAAAGGAGGAGGCTAAATCTTATTCTTAATTAATCCAAAATTCACATCACCTCTAAAAATACTCATGCATTTCATTATTTTAGATCAATAGACAGCAGCATTTAGCTGCAAGAGCATCTTCCAGGAATGAACACAGGCTCAGCCGCCTCTGCAGTGCACGCACAGCAACCTGCAGCTCCCCGTGCCCGGCGCACCCTCCTCAGGCCCTATCTCCTGCACGCTCACGGCCCCCATCCTGCATACACCCTTCTCACGGGCCCCTATCCCCTGCACCCCACTCTGTGTGGCTGCACAGAGCACCGGCCCATGGAGAGCAGATACAGACCGACAGCTCCACCTGCAAGAGGCCAGCACAATGAGCTGCACACACACAAGTTTTGGGCACTATTTCACTGGAATGGCTTTGCTTTTGTTTAAAATGTTCTCCTAGCTCCTCTTGCTGCTGAACTGGTCTAGCACAGGAATCTCGCCCTTGGCCATGAGTTGCACTCTGCCTTTCAGCACCCCAAGAGACCCATTGCCTTCAGCAGGTGTATGACATTCTGGGGACACGTTGTGTCCTTCAGAAGGGGATGATCTGGTGGATGAAGCTTGTCCATGCATGTCACACATGCAGCTCAGCTGCTCGGCCGAGCTGCACTACGGGACTCGATGGATTCACAATGAATTTCCCTTGTGCCATTATTATATGTGCCATATATATCCCTTGCGTGCCATCAGTTTTGTGACATTATTATAAATATTATAAAGAAAATATTATTAACCAGTCCATTTCTAACTGATTTTAAGGTAAGTTTTAATTCTTCATTAATCAATAAGAAAGAAATCTTAATTGCAACCATGGGTAGATTTTAACCGGAGAGCAAGTGAATACAGAACTTTTCTTAGAGCAAAAGCTATTTATTACAGTATCGACTGTTCATATGCAATTTATATAGCACTTACAGGAGAACATCGATCTGGATTTTACCTGAGTTACATATCTTACACCCTTTATGCAATCTAAAGGATATATGAGTATGGCAGTTGTGCTTTTTCTGACAATATATCACTGCTTAAGTATGAGGACACAGAACTTGAAGTTTTTAATCTATCAGCTTCATAAAATCAGATTAAGTATTAGAAGTTGTATAACTTTTTATAGCAGTATAGGCTAATATAATAAAAACTGCAAACAGTAGAATGAAAGACCATAAATAAAATATTTTATCTTATTTGACCTACTGCCAAACCTATGTATTTTATTTCACATAAGCTGGGGATGTGGTGTTTAAAAATTAAATCCCCCGTCTCCGTGTGAGTCACCGTCTCGTTAGCTGGTGACCTACTTAGCGGTTGGGCTTTACCGCCGTTTCGCTCTGTGTTCCTGATTGATCAGATTTTTGCTGCAAGCAGAATCGCCAAGACCTTCCTCCGGGTTCACATTTAACTCATTTCTTGCATTTTCCATGGGTTATTCTAAGAGGCCCTTTCACACTGTCAGCCCAGGCAGAATCTGAGGCCTTTCAGTTGCCAATTGAAGCATTCTCCCTTTCTCTATACCTGTCCTATTATGCCTAATATAGCCTCCTATTAGAAGTGCATTCAAAGCCATTTACAGGGCTTGAAGATCATTTCATTGAACCACACACTATGAATATACAGACACTTAGATGTTCCACTTTATCTATCAAAAGCTGTCAAATAATTAAACATGCCCATGACGAGGTTAAACAAGCTTCCTAGCAGTAATTTAATTCACGGTTCCCAGCAGCCGCCGGCGCTTCCCGAGTGCTGAAGGTGCCATTGTGTCCCCGGCCCATGCCACCGCACAGCTCCAGTTTCGCATTTGGCCTGGGGAAGGCGGGAGCAGAGGCAGGAAGACCCTGCGGCCGCTCAGGGAGCATCCTGACCCTCTGTGCCCATCTCAGATGCTCCTTAGCCCTCGGTCTCCCAGTGCTATTGGATGCAGCCGCCCCCTCCCAATGGGCACCTCTGGGTTAGTGAGTCCCGCTGCTTTGGGAGACGGCACCTATGGAGAGCGCTGAGCAGAGCTCCTCACGAAGACCCTGCTGCTCTGCAGCCCTAGACATGTCCCACAGCCACGAACAGAGAAAATCCAGCCCTGCCGAACCTGCCAGAGGTTGCTCCCCTAGGGGAACTTCTGCCAATTATTCGGAAGGCACCAACTCGTTTCCAATTCCTATTATAATTTCAAAGCTTTATTTCCTCCAGAGGCCTTATTTTAAGAGGAATGTGTTGTATTGTTAAAGGATAACATCTCCACCGCTTTTCCAGGAAGAGGTTCTCTAAAAGCCTTCCTAGGGATCTGTGTGCCTAAACCCTTATGCAGGTGAGCATTTCACCTGCCACGAGTCACTCACATCTGCTGAATGCCACTTCCTTAAATTCTTCTAATGACCTCCTTACAGCTCTCTGCTTTCCTTGGTATTTTGGGAAGATCCCTCAGTCCCTGGGGGAGAGGGGAATTGAATCCCTTGCCACAGCTCTTCAGAAAGGCGGCCCATGAAGCTCCTCACCTCTCCCACTCCGGGAGACCCGGCTAAATGTCACCAAGGAATTTCTCATCTCTGGAGGCAAATTAAAGAGCTGGGGCTCAGGGGCACATTTGACAGCTGCCATTCAAGTCTGAGTCACCCCTCTACAGCCGCTGCGTGGACTCACTGCCTCATCTTTCATACATTTCTTTTGGTTAAGTTTTCTTCTTCTTTAAAGTCTTATTTCCAAATAAATCATTTCCAAATGCCACAATAAAAACTCTCCTTTTTAAGTTGTAATTGCTATTTACCTTTTTCACTGTGCAGGTGCAAAGACTATTGTTCAACTCCTATCGAGTCTTTTGCTTCTCTTTGCCCACCGGCGCGAGGCGAACAGAGGCAGCCACCCGCAAGGACGGATGCTCCGCACCTCGGGCTGATGAACCTTGGGGATTTTGGTTAATTAGTGTTATGTTAAGCAGGCAGCAGTGGCACTGCTTGCTCTCCACGTCTGGAGGACCGAGTAGGGGCTTTTCCACAACCCATCAGCTGTGGATCAAGTCTCACCTGGTACAGGGGGACTGGGAGGCACCAGAGCTGCTGACAAAGCCCAGCCCAAACGCTTGCCCAGGCAGGACAGAGCCCTGCTGCCAACTGCTTCCACAGCCCAAAGCAAAGTCAGGCAACCGCGCCCCCATCCCCTCAGCTCTGCTGTTCTCCTTGCAAGGAGTTTGCTACAGACATTACATGCCTCTTGCTTTAGAAACCAAATTCACCTATCTGCACATTGCAAAGGTTTCTAGCGGTGATAGCTCCATCCTAGGAGTGTCCTTGGAAATCTGGGACTCGGTCATCTCCCTGGCAGGGCCCAGCTCCCTGTGTCACAGTGACACAGCTGAAGCTTGCACTAATTCAGCAGTATATCAATCACTCGACTGAAATACCCACAGACACAGAAAACATGGTTTATACCTGTCATATTCAAGGGTAAATGCCTCACTCCAAAAGCTGCCTAGATAATTCTCGAATCCAGACAGTTGTGCTAACCTAGTGTCTAATCAAAAGAAAAATTTGTTGTCTGTTTAACAATACCAACAATTTGAGACTCCTCAAAGCAGTTAACCCATGAACGGGCATCAAAGGCACCTGAATTTCAGCTAAGAGCCTGTATGACTGAAAGCCCATGATGTAAATTTTAGTCATTGAAAAGTCAGGCTGAGCCATCACACAAATAAATAGTGTCTATATCCTGACATATCAGGGAACAGAGATTGTACTTCTCAGGTGATAAACAACCAGGAAGCTCAAGCTTCACATCACAAGAAAACCTCATACTTTATGCTGCAGTCTCACTTATCAATAGGAAACTTCAGAGGAACTTTATTTTAGGGTATTAAGAGTTGAAGGTCATGCTGCATATCCTGAGAATGAAAAACATTTATTTCTGGTAGAAAGGCCTAGAATCATCCCTTTTGACTGATGCTGCAATTACGGTGACTGGATTAAGGGACATCGTGTGAAAGAGCCGATGAGATCCTGCCGGTGGGGAATGGAATGGAAGCCAATGGAAATCATTCCCTTTACATCCTTCCCCTAAATAAGACAAGCTTTTGAGGCAGCAGCACCAGCGGAGGCAGCACATTAGTCAGTACGGATGGTCTGTGCGCTCCCCTGCCTGTTGACGGGCATGAGGGAGATGGGCATGAGGGAGATGAACACGGATCCTGCGCATGGGTCCCATTCCTGTCCCCTCAGATGATGCCCCAGAGCAGCCCCTGGACATGCAGCAAGGCCCAGGCGGCTGCAGCCCCTCGCCCTGCACCAGGGCACTGCGGCCTCCTCCCCGCTCATCCCAGCCCTTCGGCCGGCTCCTCAGCGGAGCAGGAGGCACCTTCGCTCCGTGCCAGCCCCTTTTCCTCCCCTCCTTGCCCTGCAGATTCAGGTCACCCACCCGTTTCAGCGATGTCGAGCTCACAGCACAGCTCAGGACGGGGCAGAGGTCTGGGAACTGGAAGAGTGGCAACAATGCCAATGGGTTAGGCTCTTGCTTAAGCCTTGCTCACACACTGGAGAGCCAGAGCAGGGGACACCGAGTCCTGCAGGCAGGAGAGAGGCTGCGAGCGGGAGCTCAAGCCTCGTTAGACAGCAGAGAACCCAGGCCCAAGATGTGCATCTATAAACAAGGATCAATGCACAGGCCTCGTTAATTCAGCTCTTCATCAACAACATGCTTTCATTACAGCTGTGAATGAGGATTTTCCTGTCAGAGCAGCCCGCTGAGGATCAAGGGAGAGCTTTCCAAATACAATCATGCCAATGCCCGAGTCAAGGCTGCAGGAACACTGTCAATAAAACGGAGGTCTGGTCTGCTTTCTCAAACTCGGGTTGACATCTGCTCAGTGGAAACAGGACAGGCCTGACACCGTGTGGATTAAAGCTCTTTCAGACCACGCTGCAGAACAGGGAGCATTAAAGAGACTTAGGTAGCAAGAACCAGGCCCAGGCTGGGTTTAACAGGAGCACCACAAGTAAAAGGCTCTTTGGAACTGCAAATCATCACCTCTTTGCTTTATTAACTGCAGCTGATTGATACTTCATTGGCAAATACTATATATTGGAGATGCAATTAGGTACTAGCTTGATTTAATTTGCTGTAAGACTTGCCTGTTTAAAGCTATGTCTCTTAAGAAAGCATTCCTGTAGCTTTGCAGGCTCCCTGGGGAGCACTAAGTGTAATTATTGCACAGCCTTCCAGTCCCCAGGGAAGGAGCAGAGCTTCGAGGAGCTGCACACAGCTAGCTCGGTACCAAAGCACGAAGGGCAGGACGTAAAATGCCAGATTTAATCTGCATTTCTGACCAGTGGGAAAGTCTTTTGATGGGGCAGGTGCTGGTGACAATGTGCAAACTAACTCAGGAAGGGCTTTTCCCTTTGCCTCTATAGAAACCCGCCCGTCCCAGCACGTCATTGTGCCAACACATGGCTGGATGCAGTTGCATTTACTAACCTAGTTTTTATTTCCTAACAGAATTTTGCATCTATGATAATATTTATAAAAGTTGCACAACAATTCATTAAATTCTTCATAGCAGTAGTGTTTTCTTCCAATTTAAACTGCCAACAGCCTATTTTTACACAAACAAATGTTTCCTGCGCAGCTTGGAGCTCCCCCGTACGCTAACGACACAGGACACGCGCACAGCAGAACCTCACAGCGCATCTGCTCACTCCTTGCGGGGTGAGCGGCGCTTTGAACCACGCACGGATGAGCCACGTTCTACCTCTCCGCCTCTTTGGAGGAAAGGAAGGGGCATTTTCTCCAAACTAACTAAGCAAATCCTATGCTCTCTCTCAAAAAAGGCCCTGGATAAGCGTCACGCTCAGGATTTGAAGACAACCCCTCATGTGGGGGTTCGATCCGGCCTCCCCATGCCCTGTACAGTGGCACAAGGCGCTTCTGGAGCCGCGGCAGCGCGACTGGGAACAACAATGCTCGGACGCAGCTTTCCCCCCGCAGGCAGCAGGTGCTTTATAACCTGCCACCCTGTATCCAAATACGCCTTTCATCTCACAACATATTTTTAGGCACCCATTAATATTTAATGAGACAGCCCACAGCAAGCTAGATAGCAGAGCAATTAATTTTTAAATGGTGACATTTATTACACCATGTAACCGCTACCTAACTTGCTGTGGGCTATCTGGATAAATGTCAGCTAAATATCTAATAATTCCCTACAATTTAATATGAGTGTTAAAAAAAAAGAAAAAAGCCCTGTAATTATCCATTATTTGCAAAATTTAATTGAGGTTTTAATTTTGGCATGTAGGTTTGTCTTCACCCATGCCTGCTTCAGCCTCAGAGGCTAAGTCATTTTTGGTAATTAATTTATACATTGACTAATTTACCTTCATCTAAGGCTTAGAACCACGAGTATAAGGCCTCAGACACAGGAGAGAAACTGTCTTAAAACAGGTTTGCCCATTTCTTTCAAAAATAACTCCAAAAAACACTTATCAGCCACTCGGAGAGGTTTAGGGGAAGGGAGGAACGCTCGGCATCCTGCATCGTTAGCAGCCAGCTTTGAAGAGACAAGACAAATTCATTTAGAAAAGAACAGTCTTATCACAACTAGCTGGAAAGAAAGGAAAGAAATAACATTAGCGAGGTGCAAGTTTAAAGAGCTCATAGATAATTAATCCATCTCATTTGCAGGTTTTTAAACCCCTTATTAAATAAGTCCACCTGCCTTTTTTTGCCTCTCAAAGTCTGCATTTTGCATAGGGAACGAGAGACCACATTATGGGCAGAATACATTAACAGGCTGCTTCTTCCTTTGAGATAATGTCCTCTTCATGCAGTATTCGGGTTCAAAAATATATTAATGGAACAAAATGACTTGGCAGCTTTGAAAGGTAATTTCATGGGCTTTTTTGTTTTGCATGTACCTCCAAATTGTATCTGCATGCGTGCACACATCCACTTCCACGACAGCCTAAAGACTTAGGGTTTCCAGACACCCCTCAAGTTTGCTGTTCCTATATTCTCCTCTTTACAAGACACACTGCTTTCTGCACTCGTTTCCCCACACTTTCATCCTGCTTTGGAGGCAGGCATGGATACGGGTAGCCTGGAAAATGATGCTTGTTTTTTCCCCTTCCTGGCCGTAGATGTTTGCAAATGCGCAGTCCGAGTTTTTGGGGTGCAGAGGGCAGCAAGAGCAGCCCCTGATCTAAGCACCTCTGAGCTTGCCAGGGCCTGCAAGGTGCAGCAGCCTCTGCAGCTCCTCGGGCTGCAGATCGCGCAGCCCTCCCGCACGAAGCAGGGCCGCAAGGGAAGCGCGAGCGGTTGGGCTGGGAAAACAGTCGGAATTGGGGCTTTCGCACCTCCTTCCAACCGCTCCCAGGGCTGTTCTCTCCTCCCACTGATGCTTTAAGCTAAAAAGAGCTTTGTGACAAGGGCTGCTCCCACTCCCCTGCACTGGAGGCTTTCCCTTGTCTCATGCCCGCCTGCGGAAGACCTTTCTACGCAGAAATCCTATTTAAAACCAGTGCAAACAGCAGAATCGGCTGCTTTCCCCATCACACTGCTTGTGTGCACCCTGATCTTGCCTCGCACAACACGCTGCAGCATAAAGGAGGCTCCACGGAAAACACACCGCTTCCGAAACCATTCTGCTTGTACATCATACATTTCCCTGTCATTTTTATTCCCCTGGTACTTTATTACTGAGGGACATTTGCATGAAAATAGAATCTTTGTTTCATAAGAATTCATCTGCTTCTGCTACTATGGTCCTGGAGGAATTTACGGTGCATGAACACGCTGTATTTCTCATGTTCTCACATACACACAAAAATTGCCAATTATTTAAATTATTGTATCTTCTGGAGGCCTAATTTCCCACCATGAATCTTCTGTTCAATCAATGCCACAGTGATCCCGAGACATGAATGGAAAGGAATGCACTAAAGAGGCTGTTGCACAAACCAGACAGATTTGTGTAGAGACCTGTGGCTCTGGGAATGCCACATTTAGATTTTGTCACCAGGATGGGACTGCCAGGAGACACTGGGGGCTTTGGGAACTGGGCTGTTGTCACCTGCCAGAGCTTCCAGTGCCAGGAGAAGTGTCCCCGACCCTAGAGAGCCCTGATCAGCACCCCAGAAGGCAAAAGGTTTAAATCAACATGTGGCTTTTTCCTGGAGCGAGAAGTCTGGGGACACAACTTGCAATGGGAGTTTTGGTCTAAAACCCAAGAAAACATTGCAAAGAGAAAGCCACGACCCGCATTCCCGTCTCCCCTCGCATGCACAGGCACCGGTGCCCAAACTGCACTCAAGCCGAGCCAGAGGCAGCTTCAAAGCTGGACTTCTGACACGAGCCCATTTGGGAGGGAGCGCTAATGCACAGGAAAATGCTTCAAATTGCAGCAGCCGCTCCTGAACCTCCATCTTCCAGAGATACTGCCGAGCAGCCTCACTCTCCTCTCCCTCCGCTCAAGTGCCCAGCCTGCTCTGCCAGGGCTGTATCCTTTATTTTGCTTCCCCATTAACTGCTGCAGGTCTTTGTTCTTCTGGGTGGGCTCCTCCCCAACAAAAAGAAATAATTCCTAATCCCTCAAACCGATGCATTTATTCTTGCCCCAATCTGGATAAATTAGAGTGAAACTTCAGTGTATGATACATTTGACTAAGCTTTTTGTTCCTTCATCTTTACTGAACTGAAACAAATGCAACCATTTAGATCTATATATCTCCAACATTTTTAATACCTCCTGTAATTCACAACAACCTTACCACTTGAAAAAACACTCAGGTTCTTTCCCTGCCTAATTGTTTCACTCGCTCACAGGCAGTTTAGCCCCTGAACCATCAGCTCGCGCACATGTTCATTAGCCTTGTTCATTTAGCTGTGCGGGCAGCTGTGCTATTTAATGGAGCCGAGCGCCGCCGTGCAGCACGGCCGCGCACACGGATCCTGCGGGATCTCCCGCGCACAGGGAGCTCTCCCCGAGGCACAAACATGGGGGACAGAGCCCAGCCCGTCCTTCCTTTCAAAGGCCTCCGCATCCGAGCAGTGTTCAGCTTCTCTGGCAGCAGCTGCCAGCGAGCGGCTCCGTTCCCCTGCGCGGTGCCGAGCGGCAGCTTCACCGCGCGAAAGGGGAACAAAGAGCAGCCAAGCAGCACTCGCCGCTACTTGTCAGGGCTTTCGAGCCTTTCACAACTCCCACGTCACTGAGGCTCTCCGGACTTGCAAAAGTGAAAATATTAGGGAGATATCAATGGTGGAAGCGTGCCGCAAGATAAGCCTTTGTCTCAGCACGAGGCGGCAGACTGTCAGTCTGGCCCCTTCAAGCTGAGCTGCTTCCCGGGCTCCCAGCACCTCGCTGCCTCGCAGAAGGGATGAGAGCGGCAGCCCCACAAGTGCAGAACTCGCCATCCATGCGCGAAGGGGAGCGGGGCCACCCCAGCCCTGCACGCATGCGGGCGCTCAAGTTGCTCGCCCTAAAACACCAGCTCTCCACCCTGCCAGCCGCACAGCCAAGGGTCACGTCCCGCGTGCCCGTCAGCATCTGGAGGACGAACCAAAGTCGCACAGATCTACACGTGCTGCCCAAACCCTGCCAAGCACCAGCACAGCTGGGGCAGCAGGAAGCACGTTTAGGCTGAGATAAGTTGGTGTAAGAGGGGAAAAGCTTCTATGAGGAGCACGCTACAGGGAGGGTTTTGCACAAGCACCCGAGGGGACTGCGTGAGCTGAAGCAAACCTCTGCAGCTACGGGGCAGGGCCCAGGCCCATCCGGCCGCACGGCCCCATGTTCCAGAGGCGGCAGCAGGACTCAGCGCCGCTTCCCACCAGTTTCCCCAGGTCCCCTCCCTACACACCGGCAGGGCAATAAACCTGCAGCAGCCTCAACCTTTTCCAAAGGGCACAGCCCCATCACACACATTTTCAGCCACTGGCAGAGCCAGTCCAGGGGAGCAGGAACCAGCCATGTGAGCGGTAACCTTTGAAAGCTCCCAGGTCTGCCAGGCCCACCGTGGGGCTCCTAATTACCAGCGGCCCTTGCCCTCGAACAGGCAAATGCAGCAGGTGAATGGGATGAACGCGAGCTACACAGGACAGGTATTTGGTGTCCCGCAACTCTGACACGCTGCAGTTCAGGGTGTCTCCATCAGAGCCATGCAGGGCTGCAGCTCGGGGAAAAGAGGACCCCAGGACTGACAGGCCTGACACACGCAGGGGACACACACGAGGCTCCCCTCGCCCTGAGGTCCCCCGTGGCCGCAGCCTCCCCGTTCAGGGGCTGCAGCAACTACAGAAGCAAGAAAACTTTTTGCTTCTGGCAGAGCGCCCCACAGCTCTTCTTGTCCAAGTGCAATGGGGTGTTTCTAGAGTGGTGCATGCAAGGTCATCTGGACTCACTGAAAAACTAGGGAGGTTGCCAGTCTGGAGGGTTATTTAAAAAACAGCATCTAAGGAGGGCGTAGGATGGAAAGGACCTACAGCTCTCAGTAATTCACACCACTCTCCCTTTGCTCCTTTGCTGTTTAGCCAGCCGCACACATCACTTAAGGGAAATCAGGCTTTCCACGCATGCCACAGCATTTCCCTGCAGGAGATGCCAGGCCATGGGAATGGATAAACACCTGAGCACGAGAAATGCAGACAAGTGGGACAGGAGGTGTTGGCAGGCCATCGCTTTGCAGAGGTTTCCTGTGCTAGGCAGCTGTGAAAAACTAAGATCTTGAAGGGGAGACTACACAGAGCTTTAAGCTGCAACCTGCAGGGACAGGAGGACCCATAGGTGCAGGCACCAACCAGGGCTCCAGTGCTCACCGGTCACTAACCTGACCCCAACACGACTGCTGCAACCAGCCTGTTTAGAGCTGCTGCAGATTGATCCATGTGAAATATTTGTCAGTGGGGGAGTCCTCCCAGACAAACGGCACAGCTGAAAGCCAATACAGGCAGCAAACCAGGGAGAAAGCCTCTTTCAAGAAGGCATTTGAATCCTTCGTGGTGCATTCCAAGAACCACCACAGCCACAAAAACAGCCAGGGAAACCAGAGAGGAGCCACTCGGTGTCCAGAGAGGAAAGTGCCTGTTTACAAACAGGTATACAAGTGCTTCCACCCCCCATTCAATCCCAGCCTGACCCTGCACCTGATTAATTGGTCTAATCACTTCAGCTGGTGCTAATCAGACCAATGAATTGTTTGCAGTCATTAGGCTGCATGATTAACAGGGCTGCCGTGGAAGGCAGCCACCAGCACCATAAATCCACACAGGACATTCTGAAGCATTTGCCAATGGCAGAACGTGAAGAGTAAAATATCACCCTGTTATTTATCTTCCCCCATTGCACAAGAGCATGGTGAGCACTGGAGACACAGCTATGGGCTCTGTTGATCTAAATGATTGTGAAACCACCAGTTTAATTCAAGGATTTATTTTTACAGATTTTATTCAATGAGAACATATCAAAAGCTAATATGCAGCCTGTCCCTTAGGCCACCTTGTCCTAGGGCAGAACGCTGTATAATTGGCCATTAGAGCATACTCAGAGGCTTCAATGTCACTGTTCTGAGCAGGAAAATACACAAGAAAATTGAAATGGAAGCAAGGGACAAAGTGCCCCTGAACCCGAGCTGGACTCTTCCTAGGAGGGAAAACAGCAACTTTGGACAGAGTCTAGAAATGGCCACAAAAGCTGAGGTTTGGGCAAGGAATGTTCAGTGCACTGGTTGGTCCCAGTCTGGGACACAGCAACAGGTACTGGAGAAATGGCTCTCCAAATAATGCCTCCAAATATGTTCAATTCAGAAGCTAAACGCCAATTATTCTATTAAATTGCACCTGGGTACAAAAGCAAGACATTATCCCTGTGTCTTCTGTCATCTGTAACAGACTCTGATCTTAGCTGAGAATCATGCTGCTATTTAAGCAGAACAAGAAGCAATTCATTTTCCCCGAGGTGCACTAAGTTCAGTGCAGAGGGATTAAAGGCATCAGAGCAATGGTGGTCAGCACCACGTGCACTAAATGTCAGCCTGACACCGCAGGAGCGCGGCTTAGATGACACATTTGCATCCTGCTTTTGATTGCAGAGGTCCTGCTGTCATTAATGGGGTTTGAAGTCACTTGATTCCACAGAAGAATTTAGGATTAAAAATAAAGTTGTCAACCCAGTGTCCTCAAGTCCTCTTGCTTGGTCGCTTCACAAGCCTGCAGCACAGCATAGGGAACAGCTGAAGTGATGACATCCTCTTAGCATGGTAGACATGGCAAAAATGATTACATGGTGATACCAAGAATATGCTCAATGTTTAGGTATCAAATGAAACATAATTTTGAAGAATATTTTCACCTTTAGAATAATGCATCATCTTTCCAAACTGCCACAAGCTCCTCTTATTAACACTCTTCAAAACTACTACAATTGAAATGATAATGAGTTCCTAAATTAATATTGCATCTTCCCATTTCAGTATTTGATGAACTGTATCAAAACTTCATTAAATCACTCCGTTTTGCCAGCTCCAGCTTATAACCAGGCAAGAGACACATCTGTCTTCCCTCGCGGTCCACACTCGAAGCCACGCACCAGCGCCGTGCTCACGACGGGCAAACCCCAGCACATGACGGACTACGTTAATGGGACAAATAACAGAGTTAATGGTGCGGTGCTCAAAATACAACAATGAGATTTGACTGCTGATAAATAAGGGGTGCAGAATTAGCTGACTAACAAGATAAGGCTTTGACAAGCAGCTAAGCCCTCGCCTTGTCTCTGCAGAACATGGGAGGCTCTCAGCCCCTTCCCGCTGTGCGAACACCTTGAGGTGCAGGAGACACTCCAGCTTCCAGCAGCTCCCACGCCAGGAATGTGGCTGGGAGAGGCATCAGAGCAGGGAGCCCCGCGCGGCCCCCCAGCTCTCGGCAGCAGCCCCAAGTTTGAGCGCAGCCCAGCTCAGGCAGCGAGCTCACTAGCGGGTCGGGGAAGTTAATTAGGAAGCCTTCTAGTTCTTCCAAAAGAATTCTTAAAACCCCGAGCTGCATAGGCCAGGCTCTGCTCTCTCCTTATGTTGTTGTTTACTGTCAAAGCTGACCATAATTAAGCTGCAAGTGCCAAGCCAGGATTATACCTATCCTTTAAGTTCCAATAGCCCCTTCAGCACCTGCTAATTCATTTAAATTCTCATTTCAAGGCAGACACTTCAAGTTTGGAACCTAATTACTTGGCCAAAGCCCAAGAGACCTTCCCATTTCAAGTGAACCAAGGGCTTCCAGTAGTTTGGCGTCTGGCTCAACAAGACAAGGCAGGTCAGATCCCAGGCTTCTCTTCAAACTCACTCTGATCTTGCCTGTGCTGTTGTTAATTCCCCTGTGCTGTCCTCCAGCCAGCGTTTCACCATGTCCAGTGCAGGACACAGCAGAGCTGAGCTCAGCTTTGCTCTGCAGGGTGTAGGTGACCCAGGAATCCAGGCAGAAAAACACAGATCAGTTTGTAGTAAGAACTAAAAACCTGATTTTAAAGAAGTTGCTGTGTAAGTTCATGTGATGGGACCGAGGCAAAATGGGACTGCAGAAAAGCTCATAACCAACAGACTCTGGGTCACACACAGTGGAAGCAGCTCCAGGATTCAAAGAGAGCCATTAGGAAAGATTTTACATGAGAAAGTGAACTAGAAAAAAAAATTAGAACAGAGGGAAAACACAATATGTAGAATCAGTAGCAGAAGAATCAGTTCCTCTAATAGCTGTAAGGTTCGCAAAAAGATTCAAAATCCAAATCCCATGGCTCCTTAACAGACAGAAAAATCCAGAGACACTTGGTGTGCCTTTCTCGAGCTTTAAATAATTTGTTTCAAGTCAATTACTGTGTGCTCCCTCCCCAGGCTGCAGCAAGCTTATCTTAATGGAAGTACCTGCATCATTCATCAGCGTGTGCTTCCCCAGCTGTGCCCAGCGCTGCCCTGGAGCAGGAGCCCCCTGCACACCCAGGAGCAAGAGGGAGCTCTGGCACCCAGCGCTGCAGGCCCCTTCCCAAGGCCAGGCCTTCTTAAACTGCCTCTAGAGACCTGACCCATTTCTTCTTAAACTGCTCTTAGAGACCTATGACCATGGGCTCCCCAGGCCCCAAAACAGAACTGCTTCCAGCAGACCAGCTGGGGCCTCCTTTACTCATCAACAGGGAATTTCAGGCCTTGCTTTTGACCATGCTCCCTATTTCTTAGATTCTTGAAGCTGGGAACAAACAGGAGCTTTTCTTTCCAGGATGAATTTACACTGTTAAAGCAAAACACTAGATCCTCTCTTAAAAACAAATAAGAAAGATATTTCACTTGCCCCTTAAGCTACTTCAGTTGTTCAATGAGAGTTATTTTTTTAAAACTGAAAGGACAAAAAAGAGGAAATATTAAAATACATGAAAGCCTTGGCTGAGATGCACATCTGGGGAGTGTGGCTGCAGCAATGTTACATAAAAAGGTTTAATGAGCTCTATGGGAAAAACAGACACACTCAGCAATTCAGCTGCAATGTATTTTGCCTCATATGCTCATTAAATGGGTTGCACTGGGACTTAAACTCATTTTGTGAGATATAAATCATAGCCAAATTCTCTGGGTTTTTCACCCATTTTGCACACATGACTCGATGGCCAGGGAAGTTGGTGGCTGATAGGATCTGTTATGTCAAAGCAGCCAAAGCAGTAAAGAGGGTTGTTCTTTAAACCCTTTCAAACACACTCTTTGCATCAGGACTTAAGTGCCCCAGAAAGCTCCGCTGCTCCTGCAGGATCCTGCACTGACTGTGCTCGACTTCATGTGTCTCCAGAGCAGCTGGGGACAGCGGGTGCTCGTGGTAGCCAGGCTGAAGGTGGGAGCCAACTCAAGGGATGAGCGGCCTTTTCCGCTCGGGTGCCTGGAGCAGCTGCTGCCAGGCAGCACATGAGCAGAACAAGCCCCACACACTGCAAACCTGCCAGGGCACACGTGGCACCTCCGCAAAGCCCCACGCAGGAGACACCTTCACCAATACAGACCCTTGGCAGGAACATGCTCATTTGAGGGCACCTGCTCTTATGTTTCAGTCCTGCAATGCTCAGATAAATGAGGAACTCGCCCAAGAGCCAGCTGCCCACTACACACAAGTAAAAGCTCTGCCTTTACACACAAGGCAGAGCTGCTCTGCACACAGAAGGTAGAAGCAAAGGTGCTTCCACACCATGGGCACGAGCGCTCAGCATCGCACACCAGCACCACTGCTCTGCCCAGCAGCTTCCATCTGCAAACCAGCAGCTCGTTTCCAAGCACGTTGGGAAGCACAAAAGAGGGACACAGGGACAAATGCACAGCACAAGTAGTCAGCATTTCTAATTTTAAGAAGGTACAGTTGTCAGCAGGACCTCTTCAGGGTGTGATTTGAGGATAAATGGATGGCAATTTTCCTCTAAGGTATCCAAATTACAGCTTTTACCCATCTAGGATAACATTACCCAGCTGTGCACACAGTTTGGTCAGTGGGCTGCCAGGGAACCCTCTATTTAAATGTTAATGCAGCTGGGTTTAACACTGGGACTGCTGCTGCGGTGGGCAGTGCTCAGGACATGTCACTTGGTCTGTCAAACCGCTGCCCCTCAGGGCCCTTCCCACCCCCAGGACACGGATATCTTAAACTGGGTGCAGAAGCCAGGGAGGAAGTTTGAGTGCTGAAAGGGGCTCAGGAAGGGCTGTCAGGAGACCCTGCCTTGTCTGGCCTCCCTCTCCCCTGCTCAAGTTGTCCCATGGGTGTCACTCCTGTCCTCACGGGGCACCACCTGAGCTACTCACACCCCCCATGCCAGCTCCTGGAAGGCTCTGCTCACACAGGCACAGGCAGTGGCCTCAGAGGCGATTCCCACAGCCCGGAGCTGGCGCAGCAGCACCGCGAGCTGCAGGGCTCCCAGGCAGCCAATATCAGCAGCGCTTGCTGCATGGGGCTGCTCGGGACCCCGCTGCAGAGCGGCACCGCGCCAGCCTTTGTTCCACCATGCATTACTCTCAACTGCTGAATAATTCAGCGTGCAGGATTAATGGCATATGCCAGTGAAGCATGTTCCATATGGAAGCGCAATTCCCTCTGCAGCAGCTTCCCCAATGGCACCTCTCCCAGCGCTGAGTGCAGGCAGCAATGCAAGCTGCTCTGCAGCAGCGCCCACAGGCTCGTGGTGCCCTCTGCCACCACAGGGCCTGTGGGCATGAGGAACCCCCCCTCTTGTCAACCACAAACCCCAAAAACGCAGAGTCCTGAAGGGCCGTGGTCAGACAGCAGCAAAGCTCTGGCCTCATCAACCCCGAATGTATTTAGCAAAGCACTGCATAAAGGCTGGCAGAAAATACACGTAGATAAATTATTCTCTTCAGCATGAGGGCATCTTATCTGCCACTTAGGCCCTAGATTGACAGTACACAAGGGCACAAGCTTAACTCTAAGCAAGTGCTTGATATGCCTGGGGGCTGAGAGCATCCTCAACTCTCTTCTGAAGGGGAGGCTTAAAATATTCAGGCCAATTGCAGAAGCTGTTGAAATCAGTAGAGGAAACACCACTCCTTTCAGCAGGTTTCAGGCCGGGTCACCCCTCTTTCCAGAGCCTCGAGCTGCACAGGAGCACTCGGCACAGACGCAGGGGCATTTGGAGCCACACACCAGCTGCTGATGCTTGCAGAGGCCCAGGCTCGAACACCAGGCTCCATCCTTCCCTCCCTGTGTTTCTGCAGCTCATCAGCATGTTCAGCACCCAGGACAAGCTGCTGTTGCTCCCTGGAGCTTCTCTGCCTTCCCATGGCTCCCCACACCAGTTACACTGTCTCATCCAGCAGCCCAGAATCCAGGAGCACTTAGACACACATGTCATCTTGTACAGTAGCATCCCAGGGAATTGCGGGCTCTGCTCACAGAAGCGAGGCAAAAACTGACTTGCTTTCCTGAGCTGTTTGCATTTGGAATTACAAGATCAAGTCAAATTTAATTAAGGTTCCTAATATCTGACTTTTTCAAATCAGTTATGTGGTGAATTCATGAGCAATTGTGCTTCGGTCTAATGTGCACTCATTTCTTTCTCTTCCGCTAAGCAGGGGGAGGCAGGAAAGCTGGATCACCCTTCTGCTGCCATCACAAAGACTAATACTCATTCCTGGGGCTGATGAATGGACTCTCATTAGCAAATGAGAAGGAAAATATCCCATCTTTCACACTGCCTACCTGGGATAAGAAGTTACACCTTTCATGTAAATATAGCAAGTTAAAGGTTTAAAGCTGCTGAGAAAAGACAACTCTACATTTCCAGGAGAAAACAAGTTTTCAGGTGAGAACGTTAATGCTTTGAGTGGTTGCAAAACAAGCAACCCAAGGAGGACTAGTCCAGAGCACAGGGGACATGAATTCAGCTCTGATTCTGACCTAGGTGGTAAATTAGCCCCAAGCCTCCTGGGACACCCGTAACTGCCCCAGCTGCCCAGGTTCCTGGTGAGCACCTCATGTTCTCCATACAGGCACACACATCTGGGTGGCTTCCTACCAGACCCCAAGGTGCTGAGCAGCAGCTGGAGCCATCTCGTGCTGGGGATGATTCTGGCCATTGGAGAAAAGAAAGGGACAAAGTCACAGCAGGCTGGATGCTCACGGGACACGTCCTTGACCCTGCCTGCCCGCACCAAGGCTCAGGAACCTGGCATCTTCCCCCAGCCTAATCAATAATAATTGAACAGAATGTGCTAACAGACCCAGCAGATAGAGACATCTCACTAAACTAACATGTACAGTGTAATCAACATTCATTAAGCCAATTTAGTCAAGTGATGACCTCAGCAGCTTTTACTTAATCATATACTTAAATGTCAAATCAATATGCAAATGTGGTACAAGTCTTTTCCAATTACATCCCATTAAAAACTCCGAAGTAAATATGCGGAGCGGGAGTCAAGCGCCGTCCAGTGAGCAGAAACACGAAGAGCTGGAGCGGTCGCTGTCCCCGCGGTGATCGGGGCCCTCATTGCACATCCTGCACTGGCCACGTGCGGGGCTGGTTCCCAGCTCCCACTCGCACCCATACCCATCACTTCACCCTGCCAGCCTCGCGCAGCCTTCTCCAAGACCCTCCCTGCCCCCTTCCCAGCAGGAAACTGCAGATAACTTCATTTGGGGGGCAGTCATTCGAACACTACAAGAAGATGAGAGGACATGGGTCCTCTCACTGCACGAGGACAGCCGGGTCAGGAGGCGCACAGTGCCCTGCTCCACACCGGGATTGCCTGTGGTTAATTTATCCGAGTTCCCATCAAAATCTCCCTTATGTGGGGAGTAAATCTGCTTTAATGTATCACACCTATTGCTAGCTCACAGAACTGAAAATCTCATTTCATGGGCTTCAGGTTTACCAGATTGCAATTCCACTGCAGAGAATTTCTTAAAGTAATACAAACTAATAATAAAATATTAGCTGGTAAAAGCAGCATTTTTTCTCCTGCTTCCCACTAGCAGAGGATGCTGTGAAGCAAGAGCAGGATCCCATCTCCATAGCATCACCTGGCCCTGATTTCAGGGGCAATGGGCAGGCACCTTCCATAGGTGCCCAAGGGGACTTGGGCACTTAGAGCATCTGCCCCAGTGAGAGCCGCAGGTTGTGACCAAGGTGAGATGCCCAAGGAGCTTGGACACCCTCTTCAAGGCTGCTGCAGATTGTTTGGGCCATAGGAGTGACAGTTTCCTTGATGGTTTCCAGTGGAAAAGGCAGGAGCGACTGCAGATGTACTGGTTTGTGTTAAGGAGAGCACTGAGCAAGAATTCTCCACTGCAAAGTCGGCATCCTGGTGCAAAGCAAGCACAGATTTGGTGATGCTGCCTTTACACTCCAATTCACAGAGAAGTGCTCTGATTAGGGGCTTTCAAAAGAGCTGTATTTTTACTGCAGGGCTGAAGGTCTCCAATGTATTTTATAGCTTGTGCCTGTTACCTGCACCAGAAGGATTTTGCCATTTGGAAATTAAGTACCTGATTTTTAGGAGTTAAATCTACCTAAAACTCTGCAGAAATGCAAGTGCCCTGAGCTCAGGGTGCTCACTCAGCCCTAGGGACATTCCCTAAACCCTGCTTAGGCAGTCCCAAGCCCTGGGGAACTTTGCTCACACTCCGTTTCAGAAAGGCTGATGTTCTGGCTCATTTTTATCCCATTTCCCCCCTCCTCCGCCAAAGCAAAGCAACCTAAAGAATCAAATTTATCAAACATTTCATCATGTGGAAAGCCTAGTGATGAAGCCTAAATTGCAATTGACTGAATTTTGAATTAAGCAATCAACTGATTAATTGCTTGACTTTTGTCTAATAAAACAAAATGTAAATGACACTGGCAGGAAAGTTACAATTCATTGCTGTAGTTTAGCTTCCTCCTGCATGGCATGGAAAGAAATGCTCCACTGGAATTACCAGATGAAGAGATGTATAAGACTGTCGCAAAATACCTAGCTCCCCCAGTCTGCTATTTTTCTTGCTGTATAGCATGTCACAAAACAGGAAATAAAAGGAAAATATATGCATGTGTATGTTTACAAACCAAGTGTTTTGTTTCCCTGCGCTAGGATAGTAAGTGCCAAGATACTCTGTCAATTCCAGCCTCCTCCATCAACATTAGCGCAGCTGCAGCCCACTGCATCTTTCAGATTGATTTTGCACTGATGAATGTGGGATTGTCAGATGAGTTAGTGCTCCCAAGCGCATTCATCACTCCTGAGGTCATCCCCAACTCATTTAAAATGCCTTTTAATATCTTCCTCTGCCCTGAGATGCCTCTGATGAATGGCCACTGGAAGAGGGAGTCTACCCTGCAGCATGTCAAGGCCACAAACATGAGGGCTGTCAAAATCAGCATTAAAACTTGCTCCATGTGCTGTTTTCCCCAAAATCCTTTAAATGGTGCTCTCTGCCTTGTGACATTAATCAGGGCTGGCACAGCAGGCTGAGCACGCACGGCAAGAGAAACTTCTCAAAAACAGAGACACCAACAGCCTCAAGGGCAGCACCAGCACCTTGTCCCCAGGGATACCTCTGTGCAGCCCACAGCCATCCCACGGGGCAGCCTCTACCCGGCCTCCACCGCACACTGGAGAGGCCTCCCTGCTCCAAATCCTGCCCCCGGGCAGGTCCCACAGCCGGCACAGCCCTTGGTCTCCACCTGGACTTTACAGCAATCCCAAACACTTGGCACTCCTGTCCTTGGGGACTGGTCCCCCTCTCCACGTCAAGCAGCAGTGGCTGCGGGTGCTGTACTCAGCACTGCTGTCCCTCCACTATGGCACGGAGGGGGCAAGGACAAAGCTTTGGAAAGGAATTAGCCACAGCCTTGGTTTCTGGGAAGACAGGATGCACGCTCCAGCATAGAGAGCACCCTGAACTCCATTCATTCCCACTCGGTCGCTTCCACTTGCCCCAGCACCCGCAGCCAGGTCCAGACACCAAGTGGGCACCTAGAGCCTCGCAGCACCAAGGAAACAGCCCTCGGTGTCTGCATTCCCTCCCTAACCCTGGCACTGCTCAAAGCTCCTGCGCTCACGTAGACAAGAGTTCCTGGCTCTCCAGCAGCCCTCCCAGTTCCAGCCGCTGGAGGAGCACGCTGCCTTTTGGCTAAACACATACATTTATTTTTAGCTGCTAAAAGCCATCACTTCTGTGCTTTTACTGACTCATAGCCCTGCAGTCCCGCTCCAATTTTTCCCCTCAAACAGTGACCTGGGAAACAGAAACCAGGGATACATCCGACTGCTCCAGCAATGCCCATTGTCAGAGCATCTCTTAGAGAGCCCCTGCCACGGCTGCAGCTACAGCTGGAGGGGAAAATACATGGTACCATTCCCATAATAAACAACAGTTCTAATTTTAGCAAATGAAAAAATAAATGGCTGCAGGCACATATAATCTACACATCAGCACAACAAGATGCTTAGTCAATAAAATAGTTCAACTAAGTGATCTCAGCATGTAATTCCATAAGGATTTTTTTCTTCCAGGGGAAAGTGCTATCATTTTCCATTTCTGTTTAATGAATCATGTGAATTATAGTAACATTACAAATGGTTTTCTTTTCAGCCTATTAGTTTGTTTCCGTAGGGTTCTAATGGAAGACATGCTTCATTTAGATCTTAGCTTGCCCCCAAGCCATAAAGAATAAATTGTATTATTATAAGGAGTTACCTTTTAAAATGATCTTATCAAAAAGTATTCTGCATTGTTGTTGAGGGGGTTATTACCATTTTAGACAAAATACTTCAAGCACTTAGCATTTTCTAAAAGAATATAAATTGCAGCAGAGACCCCAGGTCTGAGGCTGTCCAGGCATCCCCTGGGCATGGGAAGGAGCAGATTCTCCACAGCACTGCTCCGATGGCAACAAATTGGATGGTTCACAGGATCACAGGGCTCAGGGCCAAAGAAGAGCAGCCCCTTCCCTTGCATGCCACATACGGCAGGCACTGCACCCCTCAACCAGGGCACCCAGCACAGCCCAGCCTGCACGCAGCCAAGTGGAGCTTCCCTAAGAGCCTCCTGCCTGGAGCCAGACCCCAGAGACCCAGCCCTTCCCCAAGGTGCTTCTCAGGGGGTATGCCCCTTCCCACGTTTCAAGCATTTTGAGATTTCCTGCATTTTCAGTCTTTTCTGGACTGAACAAACCCAGTTTGACCTGTGCATGTGGATAAGCACTCTGGGTTAAGGAACTGCATTTTCTCATAATGGAGACCCTAATTAGGAACTAGAAGGCATCAGAGAAAACTTTAGGTAAGCTATCTTCAAGAAGTAGAAATAAAAATTCATGTGCTTGCTGAAAGCACCAGGATCATGCAGCTGTGCAATGCCACAGCTTGCTGCTTTTCAAGGATACAGCACCTTCCAAGTGATCCCAACATCCCATTTCACTACAACCTATGACCTCTTCACCTAACATATGCTCTGAATCAGACAATATTATATTCCAGGCAAGAACTTAAAAATATAGCAGTCATTTCCAGGGTGTATATATGGATGGGTGTTCCACTTCAAGACACTTGATTTAACAAGCTCCTGTCCAGGTCACTAACACCAAGAAGCCTCTATTTATTAAACAGCTTACACTAAAGTTTCTGGCATGAACAAAGCAGTGCATATTCATAGTCCTGCTGCTATTCACACATCACAGTCTGAACAGATGAACAGCAGCCTAAAGAGACTAGGCAACTCCATCACTGTGCTTCTCCTAATAAAAATGCAAATAAAATAGGAAATAATTTCTGCTAAATGAAAAAATAGAATAAATTAAGGTGCTGTCAAGTTTAATGGTTTTGCTTCTTCAGTGAAATAGCATGTGTTCCGTCAAATTGAGCAGTAATAGCACCCTCAGGCACAAGGGTCAGAACCTTCCAGCAAGGCACATGGAATCAAGCACTTGGCATGTGCACCTTGGCAGTGGCACTCTTAAATAAGAGGAAGGGAAGACACATTAATTATATCACTGCTGCAGTTCTGACACTGTATGGGGCACACTTCACTGGGTGCTTTCTTCAGCATACAGAAAATGTTCCTTTTTTAGAGAATGTGCATGCACATATACGTTTACAATACCTACATGTCTTGGAGTTGATGGATCTGGAATGGAAATAGTCTTTGAAAACTCTGCTCTGCAAATATTACCAAAAGGGTAAAAGCTGAACATCAGGTCAAGAATGCCACGAACTTGCCAAGAATCAGTGGTCACACTTCCTGCCTAGAGCTCTATTAGAAGTCCTCTACTTAGGAGGCCAAGAGGCTTCTATATCCCAGAGACTTTATCTTAAAAGCCAATTCAAAAAACACTAAATAAGTTTCCAAGTAAGGACAGGGTCTTACCATGCCTGAAATTCCCTTCTGAGAAGGATGGTGTGGGTTGCACCTGGATATCATGTCTTAGCTCCAACTCCCCTAGACCTCCACAGCTCATTACGCTCAGGTCCTGTCATTTTGAAAGGTAATGTCTGCAGAGAAAAAGCTACATTTAATGGAAATTTGAGCAGATTTACCTCAAAATGCAGGAAGATTTTCACCCATAGCAATAATGCTTTGGAAACTCCTGCCAAGGGAGGTTAAGGACTTGCCTGCAGAGCAGCAGGCAGCCCTCGCTTGCACTGCTCTAACCTGCACCCAGCTCAGGGAGCTGAAAACCACTCCACAGAGGGCAAAACACACAAAATTAATGATAGCAAATAAAAAAAACAGCAAATCAAAGTTAGAATTCAGACCACAATCAAAGATATTTTTCCTGTACTTATCTTCACACACAGCTCTGCCTACTGATGCCAGAGGCACAAATCTTTGTGGTGGCAGAACATGATGGGTTCATAATTGCAAAGCCTTCCCAAACACCAGGCTTTTAATTGTTTCTATATAAGCTCTGCCTAAGAGCTATTTTAATTTCAAGCAGCTGGTCTTAAAAACAGCAATAAGAAAACAACCCGCTATATAGGGTTCCACTGCAATGGCCCATTATTGATTGAGAAGAAATACAATCAAGTTGCTAAAAAAAATACATAGTGCCCCTGCATGAAAGTTTTGCTGGAGCCCAGGCCAGGGAGTCCTGATTCCTGTTCACTCTGCCAGCTGTTTTGCGCATTGCAGAGGACTGGGAAGAGCTGCTTAGAGCAGGTCAAACGCTCCTTTGGTTCCAGGTGCAGAACACAGGAACAGACCATGCAAAGGGCACATGAGCACACATGAACACAGCCTACATTTCAGCCCCTCCATATGGAGGCACCTGCAAGGTGCCTCCGCAGGCCAAGGCCACTAATATCCTTGCTTGTCAGCTATTTCCAGAGCTTTTACACGAGAGGCTTGGAGCAAGGACAAACAGCTGACGGCTGCACATGTGTGTCTGCTAGTGCTCTGCAATGCCTGAAAACTGCAGAGTCAGGGCACTGGAAGTGACCTCTGTACCAGAGCCCTGTTTCAGGGACAGTCACACAAACACTAGGTGCTTTCTGCAGGACACAGGCAGCGCAGATGGCAGGGCAAGCTCAAACAGGTGCTCAGCTTTCTCCACATAACACATGTGCAATTATCAGTCAGCACAATTCTCTAATCAGCTTAAAAAATTAATCTCATTGAGTGTCTCATGTACACTGTGATCCAAAGATTTCATCCAGCCTCAATAGCCCAGCTCTTGTCCCCGAGCACCCATACAAACCTGCACAGGACTAACTTTCAAAACACATTTAGAGGATTCTGCTTTCAACCCTCTAAGTAGCCTATTGAGGGCAATACCCAAGCACAATATTCCTATTTGGAAGAACCACACAACAACATTTCTGTGGCTGGCGATGGCTGCTCCTTCATCTATTACATTACAATAAATAATAAATGTTTTAAAAATTGCGCAGATAGGTATGTCTCCACCTGCAGAGGCCACCATGTTGCTGCTTCCACAGCAGCCAGAGCATCGTCCCCAGCAGCCACGGAGGCAGCAGCAGAGCAGGACGCAGGGCACACACAGGAGCCCCTGCACTCCCAGGCCCATGAGACTGGCCGAGCAGCCCTTTCCTTTACCAGGTCTAGCCTTGGCTTAGCCCTACCTGGCTTCAGCAGCTGCCAGAAGTCAAATTCACTACGGTTTCTCAACTGGAGCTACCTGCAAGACCCTTCTAGAGCCAGTTCTGCTTTCTTTTAGCAAATACCAAGATCTGGAGCATACATGAGAAAAAAAATACACCTAATTTTCACATCCTTTGGGTTTGGATTAACAGTTAAATAGCTGCCATTAACTATAGATAGAGGTCACGCAAGCTTAGAGGCCATTCTCTCCCTATTTTCAGCTCTGTTTTTCCCCCTGCTCCTGAGCCTCCCAACACGCAAACAGAAGCAGGAACATCTGCACCTTAGTGCTGTTAACACAGAGCCAAATATTTAACAGGACACCAGGCTGCAAGTCAAAACACCTCAGTCCCCCCTGGCCCTTCATGCCTGTCCTTCCAATTACCTCGTAATGAGCAGGATTGTGCTTCTGTTCGTAACTGCTGATGAATTCCTCGCTGTTGTAATAGCATGCATTATGCATTGCTCATTCACAAGCACACACAGCTGCACACAACTCCTGCCAGTGGAGCACACGGAGGGTTTCACAGTGCTCGTTAGGACCAAGGCACAAGTGCATGCGCAGCATTAGCCCCCGAGCAGACATGGCCAGCGCAGCACAAGTGTCACCGGCACCGTGGGAGCCAGTACCCGGTGGCACCACGGGCTGCAGGGCCACACGCAGCTCCCACCGGGTGCTTGGGGATGAAGGTTTCCTACGGTCAGGGTGCCAAGCTGCTCCAGAGGCCAGAGCGGCTGGGTGCCAAGCACGGCTGGAGCTCTCAGTGCAGTCTCAAGGCCCAACTCAAAGCGCCTGGTTCCCTTCCAGCTGCTGAAACAACTGCAGGAATCTATGTGCAGTCTGTGCGCGCAACTGCCCAGAGCCTGATCTTTAAGTGCAGATAGAGCAATTACTGCAGCAAAACGAGCACTGCAGTACATGGAGTACATGGAGTGCTCCAAAGCCGCCTCCCACCAGAGCTCCTCTGGTCAACACAAGGACCCTCTGCTCACACTTCCATGAGGAACGACCCTCCGCAGGCTGGATCATCTTTAATGCCGCCTGTTTGGGAGCAGCTGAATTAAACAATTTCATTTTCCATCGGTGTCCATGGGGCTTAGGAAGTGCAGCACAAAGCTCCCCATTGTATGCAAATTAAGAGCCAACACTGAAAAGCCAACTTGGATCCTGGAAATGGGGGAGCAGGAGGGAAATGAAAGAGCATGTGTAAAATATAGATAAGAAAGCAAATCCCAGCTGTCTTCCTTATCAGTCCTTCCTATTTCTCTGGCAAAAACATGTAATTTTGTGCCGTAATAGCAAAGGTTGGAGTGACTGCTGTCACATTTGAATGATACTGCTATGGTTTCCTTCTTTATATATGTATCTGAAATGGGAATCTGCTCTCTGGGTACCATTTGTTTTTCCAGCACTTGTCTTAGTCCCTCCTTTTCTGTAAAAGGCACCTTTTTTGAAGAGCACATCCAAGAAAGTGCCCTGCCTGTCCTCAGCCCTTCAGCAGCATCCTATCATTCATCCCTTCAGCGTGCTATAGCTTCTGCTCACAAACACACAGAAAAACTGAGGCCAAGACAGTGAGATTTACTCAGACCACAAGAAAGTTACAGCTGACAAAATTCCTTCTGCAAAGTACTGAAATACATATTCAGTTGCTTCATCAGCATAGGAGCAAACAGTATGCTTACAATAAACAGCCCAGACAGATTTTAGGTCAATAGCAGAAGTACAAATGATGTCAGAAGAAACAACTGGAGGCCTCAGTATTTGATGGATTAGAGTGGAATCCCCCTTCTCCTATGGGAGGCACCAGACCCAGAAGCTCCTCTTAAGTATTTAATAATTTGAGAACAAGGCAGACATGCAAACTGTCAGTTACCATCAAACTAAATTTCCCTTGAAAACCTGGTAAAGAATCTGTTCAAAGCACTCACACCTGCAGTCTTTAGCACATGCTTTATTCCCACTCAGCTCAAGAGCTTTATTTTTCTAATAATAAATGTTAGCCTTATATGTAGTATTACACATGAGCAAACTTTTGGGAACTAGAAACATATGGATTTCTATATATCAACAATTCTACAATGCAATTGCAAGTGTTGATTTATTCTTAATTTGAACCTTCAATCTTTACTTAATGTGCACGTAAGGATCTAACTTAATTCTGCATGCATTCAGTTGTTGGATTTTTGACTAAATAAATGTGGTAAATAGCTGTAGAAAAAAGATTAAGCAAAATAAATTCAGAGACTCATGAAATTAGAGGCATTCATTTTTTTCCTACCTAGAACTAGGGAAGTGAAGCTGCAGTTTAAGAGAAAACAGTTCTTAATTTCCTACCAACTTCCCCCATTTCGGCAATAAAAGCCACGGCAGCGAGGTTGCTGCACACACTGATCTGTCCTCAAGCCAGATGCACTGGAAGCAGCAGGTCCCCCCAAAGCCAGCAGCTCTGCCTTGATATTGCACCCTCCTTCTCCCAGAGGAAAATTCCCACCCAGCCCTGCTGCTCTTGGCTGACAGCACAAAATTGCAGCACACATTAAGAGATCTGATAAATATTTTTTGAAAATATAATTGAGGTTCAGCTGGAGCATGATTTTTTTTTACTCCTGCTATTTATCATAAAGCTTTAGTTCTGCAAACAAGAATGACTAAAGACAAGGGTCTACACGTTAGAGAAAAAGCACTACTCAGTTAAGGTTAGGTCCTTTGAGTAACCTATGCACACATTAAGTAGACATTGGAACTGCAAAAACATATAGAAGAAAATATTCCCATCTTGCTCTCTTCAGGCAAGGCACAAACTGAAGAAAAAAATAAGAAACATCTAATTTGTTCTTGTTACAATATTCTGGGGAATGACTGAGCCACAAGTTGGGATTTTTCAAATGTGTTACCCTGAAACAGGTTTTATGTCAACATGATTTCCCTCATCCATCCTGAGAATTCTGCCCTGAACATTTGTGACAACTAAAGCACCCAAAGTTGGGTCCCACGGTAAATAATCACTCATTTCACACTGTAGTTATTCAGCTCTCACACAAAGCCCTTCAGCTGGAAAAGAGAAACCACATTCCAAGCTGGCCATTTTCTAGCTACCTAGAGGTAATCAGAGCATATTAGTTTTTAAAATCTAAGACTTCATATTTAAATGTATTTTAGAAGTCTCATCTCTGATGCTGCAGAAACATAAAACTGCAGGACATAGTCCCTGCAGGTCGCACTGCCAGGGCACTGCATTTTATCTACTCTGTTATGTGGTTGCCACAGCTCTCTGTAGCCATGCACAACACCCGCTGTGCCAGCCTCTGTCAGCACCAACAACGGGCAAGCCTTAAACCAAAAGAATTTATAGCCTGGGTATACTAGTCACAGTGACATAGATGCAGAGCTAGTTCCATTTTAGCATTATCAGACTAGCTGGTGTTTAAGATTATATACTTTGCTTTCATCTGTATTTTTGCAGGTTTAAGTCCACATTGGAATGCAACAAGCACTTAAATTGCAGAAACATGTGGAGCTCTAATCAGAGGCTCCCTAACAAGGGACCACAAGTACCAACCAATGTTATTTTAAATCAAGGGTGCACATAAAAAATTCCTATATAACATCAGGTCAGAGCAGGCGTTGGGCTTGAATACTAAAAGCTTATCCCTCCCGCTGTATCTTTCTATTAAAACTAGTTTTCAACTGTGCAAACAAGATAGTAACAACACTCCACTACGCAGCAAATGCTAAATTCAAATCCCAGCTCCGTGCCTCATAAATTTTCATCTTGGCATCACTTCTTGTTCTTTTTTACAGCATTTTAAAAATGTAGGTTATCCTTTGCATTTTAAGCAGACATGATTGTATCAAATGCCTGAATTTTACAGCAGCTGAGATGTTCCCAAGTTTGATGAACTGATCTCAAGTGAGATAAATTATGTCAGTTGTCTGCTTTGTCAGTAAATCAAGAGTTGACATTTCCCTGATTTGTGAAGGTATAATGTTACAGTGAAGAGTATTCTCTTGGAAATCTATATAGTAAGGTTAGATTAATAAGCAGTTTAAAAGAAATGTCCCACTGTAATGGGCTTGGAACAGCCAAGCTCAATTCCAGTTCACTGGTATTTAAGATTTTTTTTTTTGAAACTTCAAAAATGCTGTATAAAACATTTAATGGAATATTCCATCCATGTGCTTCTTTGCTTTATAATAATTGACAACATTTACATATATTTCCATGTCCTATTATGCCATAAATTTGCATAGATCCAGATGAAATTGTTCAGATTTGAACATGGTGTTTCAGGAACTGCAGGAGCCAAGCGGCACCCTGACTCCCCTCAGCATCCCCCACAGGGACTCCTTTATCCCAGGCAACACTACTGGCCATTTCCACCCTCGGGAACATCAGAGCTGGGGATGATCCCTTTGGAGAGGGGCGCTTGCTCCGTGGCAAGGACTCCCTCCGAGAAGCAAGTCAGCCCCCGCATTTCAGCATCAGGGACGGTTTTCCCAGGATCCACACCATTCTGGGCACGGTTCCCCTGCACATCCCCGCACATTGACCCGAGGAGCCACCGCCGCGGGGCAGTGCCCGGCGCCGAAGGAGGGACTCAGCAGGTCCCCGTGGTGACGCTGCCCTTGCGCCGCAGCCACAGCGCTTCGCCCGCCCCACTGCTTTGGGCAGCTATTTTTATTACTTCAAAGTCATGCTTTAAAAGCACAGATGGCTCCCAAAAGCGAACAAAAGCAAGCCCTACTTGAGCCGGACTGAGAACATTTACATTAAAGTGTTGATTTTTTTTTAAAAAAATGTTCAAGTAATTTAGGATTGTGTTTTGATTTACATTAACTAAAATGTACTGGTTAGAGGCAGTCATAGATGCCATGAATTTAAATGTGACATTTGGCAAACACACAAACCATCTGGCCCCTGTAAAATGTATACAGGGCATCACAGACCCTTACTGGGAAAAGTGTTCATTGAATTACACTTTGATCATTTTTTTTTTTTCTTCTGGGACAAGTCATCACAAAATCTGATTAATTGGAGGGTTTTGCATTGCAAAAGTTACTGTCAATTGCCCAGTAGACAGTAAAATAAAGTTCCATGTGCGATTTCTAAAAGCCTTTTGCACACAGAGAGCGGATTTCCACAGAAGGTGCACTGAACCATCAGTGCCACGATGCAGTGCTCGTGTTCCGCCTGCAGGGACTGAGCCCGGAGTGCTGGCGACGGTGCCCGCGGTCCTGCCGGACACAGACGACCAGCAAGGCGCAGCCCCTTCAAGTGGAACGGGATGAGACAGAGCAGAAAGCAGCAGCTCGGAGACGCCTCCCATGGTCTCAGAGCTCGTCACTGAGATGCAAGCAGCACAGCCCGAAATCTCCTCATTCCTACTGAGCACATCAAGCTGTCTCCACAGCCTCAGGTCTCCTGTGATGTCAGGGCAGCGAGTACAGATGCACTGGAGGCAGCGCTGGGGAACACAGGGACAGGGCCTAAGAGCTGCCCAGGCAGCAAAGCTCTGCTCCGAGCAAGGGTTTTAATTCCTCAGGGGCAACATAGCAACAGGAGAAAAAGAAACAGATACTGGTAGAACACATCTCAAACACATTCAGCTCTTGCTACCTCCAGCACACGGCTTTTCCTGCATTAGCCATATAACCTTCATGGCAAGAGATGAGTTGAGACCCTCCCCCAGCAATAACCAGAGCCCTGAATCACTGTTCATGTTAGTTTTACCTCTGCAACCACCAGCCTGTATCCACAGATTGCAAATGTGAAAAATCCCTTATAGGCCATTAATCACAGCTATGGCTGAAACAGGCTTTTTCAGCCAATGAAGACTAATTAGGAAATACTTCCTTCCGCCAAAACCATCCCCATCTCTCTCCAAACAGTAAAAGACACCATGAGGAGGCCCAGCAGCCTCCTCCGTGCCTGCCCCCTCAGCCTGCACGGCTGCTCCCACCTGCAGCAGCTCCAGCAGCCCCAGCCCCATATCCACCATGGGGCCCAGCCCCACCGCAGCCCCTGCCTCCCTCAGGCCAGCACAGGATGGTCACACCGTCCTCACAAGAAATATATCCACATAAATACTGTGTTATGAAGTCAAACATTATTGAAAAGCATGAAATGCAGCTCAGAGGTGGTACCAGTAGCTTTCAGCTGGATCCTCCTTTGCAGTGGGGATATTTACACCACAACAGCGCTAGGGGCTGCACAAGTGGGCATGTTGTGCCAGGGTTTTTGTAAATGGAAGTGACTCCAAGCCTTGGAGTTGACACTTAAATCAGCAAGATAATAATTGTTTTTTACCAAAAGAATATGATAGCTCATACATGGAAAATAAGCTCCAACTGAGCAACATCCCAGAGAGAGTCTGCACCAGGTTCCCTCCCCAGTCCTCAAAGCTATTTCCACCCCACCTCAAGACCCAGAGCAGCCCAAAGGTAGCACCTGTGACCCTGGGATAGGCAGCTTTTAATTGCCATGTCACTTCCCAACAACATTTTGCATCCAAAAGGATCCAACCAGAACACCCAGGCGGCAGCTGCTGCATGGCTGCTGTGCCCCAAGCTGCCCCAGGGGAAGGGAGGGTCTCATCTTGCATTGGCCTCTTCCAAAGTTGCAAGGAACGTCATCGTCATTTTGGTCTATATTTGAGACCAAATTCAACTCTTCTAGCTTAATTAGCTAACCATAAATAAACATCATTTACAAGACCTAAACATTTAAAACACCCTGTTAAGCATCTGAAACATAAATGCTTTAATTATAGACTAGCTCAAGATTTAAACAACACTGGGATAAATGCTATAGAGCAGCTGCCTATGAATATTTTACAATGAGACTGCTCTGTTCTCCAGGTCCACGGAGACTACCAGGTTGGAAGAACACGTTCACTCTCCAAAATGCCTCCTCTTCCCCTGCACAGTGTGGCTGTCCAGCTACCGTGGGCAGCTCTGCTGCTGCTTGCAAAAAGCCTTTTCCTCAGTGAAGAGCCCACCTGGAGCAGAGACATTTGGGGCTGCCCTGCAGCTCTGCTAATTCTGTTCTCCTGTAAGGGAAGCACTTCTTCCTGCAGACCAGTGTACCAGAAAAAACAGAGCTTCACCCGGGATCGAATCTGTTTTCTGTTTCAGGCTAGTGCCACCCTGCAGGCTTTAATATCTCAAGAGTGAGGAAAAGAGGGCTTGCACTGCTGACATTTCTGCTTTAGCCTGAGTCGGTATAGTTTACTCTAAATGGAAGTACTCAAGGACTTTTGTCTTAAGTATCAGTATGATAGTCATGACTCCCTTATTTAAGATAAAATACATGAGCAAACAAACTGAAGTTTTCCAAGAAGCCAAAGCAGGGTAGCCAGTTCCACCTTCAGAGAAGCCACACTCCAGTCACCCAGCCTGCTGAAAGCACCTGCAATATTGATTGCACTTGAGCAGCTCCTTCCCAATGCCGATTACAGCTCTGCCCCCAACCCTCTGCATCACTGCACACAAACTGCTCAGCATTTTCCCTTGCATGAAGTAAACGCAAGTAATTCCTCTCACCCCCCCCTTTAGGTACTGTCCGGAATCTTCACTCCAACTAAAATGGGAGCAAACTATCCGTTCAAGAAATCAAGTTCTTACTGACTGCAGGAGGTGAAAGATACTTGAGCCTGTATCCAGATTTATTCTTTAACAATGATGAACATTTGATGCCTTGCAGGAATCGATCTCGCATTTACAAGTGCCCTAATCCACACCTTCTTTCTTTTCCAGAGACAAGGCTAGCTGACCAGGTAGTTCTCAGAAGTGTATTATTTTTATTGTCTTTTAGTATTACTCTATTTCCAGAAGGAGCTTTTCTGAGCAGCTCTTCATGGCTGAAAGTTCTGTTCAACTCAAGCATCCACATACTCAGATGATTACCTGAAGTCTCTCCAACTCACTTTGGGAAGAAAATCAAATTTGGAATTGTACTGGTACATCCTGTCTCTTGAAAGATCCAGTTCCACCTGGTTCTGGAAGAGCTTTAAAAGCCCAGAGCTTTCTGCAGAAATAGTCAGACAAATTGTGCTTTGATTCACATGAGTGCATGCTACCCACCTCAGGAGTTCTAGTGCAACTGTGTTCACAGCAATCCAAAAATCTCAGCGTCACAGCCAGAAAAAAAATTCCACATAGCTTGTTGCCAAAGCCAGTTTAGAATTTTATTTTTTGTCACACATTTAGCAGAATTTAAATGCTTTTCTCTTACAAAAAACCTGTTGTTTCCAGCACACGTATTTCTTCAGAAAGCCTCTCAAGTGTTTAAGAGCTGCAGCACATTGCATGCAGCTGACGAGGAGCCCTTGGGGGAAGGTACCACGTGCTGCTGAGCATGTGATGCACCCAGCCTGCCTTGGCCACCCTCGCATGTCAGAGCTGAGGGCCTCTAACGCAGAGATAAGGCTGGCAGCAGCCCAGTGCATCTCAGCCCGAGCACGCCGGCCAGCTCGAACATGGAGTAGCCGGAGCAGCACCGGAGCAGCCTCCGCAGCGCCCAGGTGCCCAGCACAGCCGGCAGCCCCTGCCTCTCCTGATTAACACTGCCACCTGCAAGCTTCTTTCACTGTTTTACACCAACATCAAGGGGATTTATACACAGAGCAAAGTATTATTAAGGAGAGATTTGAGTGGATTTTCCATAAATGAAAAGGCTTCAGCCATGGCTGCACGCAGAGACTCAAGGAGATCTCAACACCTTCTACACAGGACCCTCCAAATGACCAAATTTAACTGCTGAATGAAGTCAGTGCCAGGCAGCAGCCTCTTTGCAGCACTGCACATTCAAAGTTTCGTTTGTTCGTTGCCAGGAATGACACTTTGCTGTGGGTGCCCCTTGTCTCGCTGGATGGGCTGCAGCAAGGCCGGAACATCTGCAGTGAACTGTGAGAGCCTCTCTGTGGCTCGTCTCAGTCACTGAGCTGCCTGACAACAGCTCCCGGCCTCCGCTGCTCCCCCACCGCCCAGACACCTCTGCGACTGCCCAGGAGTTAAAATCCTGCAAGAGTTAAATACCTGCAATTTTGGCTCTTAGAGATTTGCACCTCCAGTGCTGGCCAAGACTGCTAGAGGCTGAGACCTAAAGGCTCAACAAAAGGTTTGAAAAGAAATTTGAACTCCCAAGTCTTAAAAATAATCAGTTCTCAACTTATGGCTGTGTGGGGAGGTCCTACTCATGTTTTTCCTTCAGATCTCAAACAGGTGCATTTGAAAATACCAGCCTAGGCACCACATAATTTGCTTTGTGAAGCAATCTGAAAGAAAGCAGAACTTTGGAAGAACTTCTATCAAATGTACATACTGCAATTCTTGCTATGACCTATTTCTCTGGCATTTTCATGTAAAGGTATTTATAGAACCTCTGTAGAAAGAACTGAAATTAGAAAAATTCTGTGAATAGAGCAGAACACACATTGTGGTTCATTTTATTATTTAAATGTGCTCCTTTCATTCTAAACAGAAAAATTAAATAAAGGGGGTAAAGAAATATTCTAGCATTCAGAATATTTCAGGAATGAATTCCATTCAGATCTGTCTGTATCTCAATATTCATGCATATAGAGGAAAAAGCATCAATTCTATCTAGCAAGCAGAGTTATTTCTAATACCTAAAATATGCCATTTGAATTCCAGAACAGATAATGAACAGCACAGGAGAAAAGGCCAGAAGAAAAACACCATAAGAAACTGAAAATAACTTTCAATGACTCGGATGTATTTTTCTTTCCAAGTTTGCTATATGTTGGTTCATTTGCTGGAGACATGGACACTTGCCCAATTTCCTGGAGTAGGTAAGTCAATGTAACCTATCAGCCATCTGTTCTAATTGGACATGCTGCCTGAAGAAACATTATAAATATGCAAAGAACTACAGAAAAAACCCTGATGGAAGAGCTGGGTAACAATAGCTTTAATTTTTCATTTGTTTATTTGATTTGCTGTAATGAATGAGGCACAGGAGCAACATCTGGAATAAGCAAAATGAGACAAATGAAACTTTAAAGCAAAATAAGTCTGTTTGAAACAAATCTGCACTTTTTTGATACCATTTTATCTTTTAAGGTGACACTTTGCTCAGTCATCTGCACCACCTTCTGCCACGAGGAGACAAAGGGGGTTCTGGTTTGGTTTATGCATTAGCCGCCAGCTAGAAGGGCCCTGCAGTTTGGGACACCAGAGCATTTCACAGCTCTGCCACTCGCAATCGAAGCATCTGATGCTGTCCTTGGAGCAAGCCAGAGGAATCACGGTCCTGAACGAACCCACGCATGCATCATATTTGCAAATCCAACACATTAGAAGTATTTTTCCTGTATCTTTGAAATTCACTTGTACCAAAGAGGTGCAACTGCAAGGCAAGGATGGACAGAGTCAAAACCCGTTTGAATAAAAGCCATCATAACCATAAGAGACGGGAAAAACAGGGTAGCTGATGATCAGCTTCCACTAAGGCTTTGTCAGAAAAGGGAACCAACAGCAGATCATACAAGGCCTTTAAAATAACTGAAATCTTAAGTGTTTTCATAGAATCAGCACAGAAAACCACCAGAATCAGGCACCAGCTTCCAAAAACTGCAAGCTGCCAAGAAATAGGCAGTGAGCATATGTATTCGCCCTCCAAAATCCATTCTGTAAAACCATACGTGCAGCAGAGCACAGGAGTCTCCTGGCAAGACCAAACCCAGCAGAGCACACAAAGAAAACAGGCTAAAACAAACAACGCTGCACCCTGTAAGTGCTCCGCAAAAGCATCCAGATGATCCTCTGATCACTGCTGCAAGACACTGCGCTTGAATTAAATGAGTTAAATTTTAATTTTGCCTGCATTTCGGCTGGTGAAAGGTGCCTTTGAAGAGCTGCCGGGCTCCTGACACACGGGCAGGAGGCTGGGGTGGCAAGGCACCAACTACATCCGCACAGCTCCTACCCCAACACCAAGAGCACAAATCTGCTTTAATGTCCCTTACTGCAGGCAGCAATCCTGAGGAGATAACAGCCATCTTCATCAAGGATTATGTAACCAATTACCACACTATCATCAATTGCTTTAATGTGCACATTCATACACAGCAATAAAAGCAAACATATAGCTTAAGTTCAATACCAGAAAATTTTACAATAGGATCCTTCACATTTATTTTAGCTAGTTTTGCCTTCAGCATCTGAAGTTCAGCACCACAAAGATCTGAAGCAGAGGGGAGGCACTTGGCACATTTAGAAAACGGGAGGCAATTCCTCGCCCAGCTGCAGATTCTGGTCTGTCAGTACCAGTCTGGCCTGCACACACCCTGTGCCCGCTGCCCTCACCTTCGAGTCCATGTTCGGGCCTGACAGCCTGTAACCTAAGCACTATTAAAATAACTATTATTAAGATTTTTATATTCCACCACAAAAGCGCTAGGAATCAGTTTAAGGAGTAGGTATCATTCTGCAATGCTAGTTATGAGGCATTAGCCTGACCATAAAGCAGAGGGGCCACCCCAAGCAACCCCTTCTTTCATTCATTTCTCACTTCAGGAGGACAACAGCTTGGCAGCAAGATGCCTCATATTGTCAGAAAAACCATCCCATCCTGCTCAAAGCTTGATTTCTTTGTCTGTGTTAGTTTTATGGGATGTTTAATGGAAGGTTTCAACAATGCCATCATCAAAAGAAAGAGGACAGAAATAGTGAAAAGAAAAAGAATAATTAAATTTTAAAAGGTTTTCTGAAAGAAAATGGTCTTATATCATTTTAACTGTTTTTAAAATCTAGCTGACTCCAGTGTTTCTTATGATGACTTCAGCAACTTGTAGTTTAATTTAAGAAAATGAAGAGAGCTGGGAAATACAATCCGTAGTAAAGCTACATAGACGATCCTATTTGAGGAGGAACAGCAGAACAGACGTTCTTGACTTCCAAGAAGGGTTTCACAGACCGCGCAATCCATACAGGGCCCAATGGCACCAATATCCAGCTGCACCAAGGGGGCACTGGTTCCTTGGGAAGCAGTACTGGGATGAGCTTTGCCAACCCAGCATCACCTTCCATTGACGTGAGCACACACTGCCCACACGTTCCCACGTTTGGCTCGCTGCAACACCCCACATCAGACACATGGCATGGCTTGGCCAGCAGTTACCCCCACACCCTGCCCCACCGGGGTACAGCCACAAGGGAACAACTGGGTTCACCCACACAGCTGCGGCGCTTCCCAAGGAGCAGCCCACAGGACACCGCATGCTGCTCCGGGTGCCCTACTCCGCACATGGATCAGATCACATTCCCACGCCCACCACTGGGAGCCCCATGAGGGCACCCCTGCCACAGCAGCAGGGCACCCCTCACCACGGGGAGCCCCGCACCGCACACCGCTCTGCAGCACCCACACCCTTGGCACCCACAACAGAGACACCAACCCAACAGCACCCGGCCCCCAAGGACAGGCATCACAAACTCGGCACCCCCCAATCACAAGCAGGGCACCACCTCATGGACAAGCTCATGATGACCAAACCCAACAGGCTTCAGGCACATATCCCACAAGTTCCACACGCCACCACCCCTCAGCACGAAGCACGCACAGCGCAAGGCCCTACCTTGGGAAGTCCTCTCCTCAGGGCACACTGCACGCCGTCCAGATGGTCCATGTCCTCATGGCCAGGGCAACCCTACGGCAGGCACATGGCCATTAACACCCCTGCATGCCTCAGGACAGGGGCAGCCCTGCACACAGTCTCCTCACTGCAGCCCTCCAGGCAGCTCTGCTCAGGACAGCCCAGTCCTGACTCCTGATCCATGTCCCTCACCCTGCACCAGACACCTCACAGCACCCACACCACTCCAGATTGAGAGAGCCCTAGGCTGCAGGCAGGGCTCTTATAGCATCTGCGGGCAGGACCAGGTGCTGCTCGTGAGGCCGCTCATGGGGTCTCCCAGGTGCTGCTCATGAGGCTGCTGGTCTGGCCTGCGGCTCTGGTGCAACCTGGTTGGGGCTGTGGGTCATAAACAAGGTTCTTGTGCCTCAGGTTTGTGCCTTGTGCCTTTATGTTCCCCTTTGTGTAGCTTGGTCCTGTCCCACCTAACCAAGGCTGTGCAGTCTTTGCAAGGGTGAGGGGGGTGTTTGCAAGCCTGGTTTGACCAAAGCGGGCTGAAACCCCCGGCCACCGCATCCCCGGGGGCCCCAGAGCGCCTGGGGATGGGGAGCTGCCGCCAACATGTGCATGAGGTGCTCTGCACCTGCACCAGACGTGGCTTGGGGTGCTGCCACCGCCATGGAAATGCTCTCACACAGACACTGATCCCGCCAAGGCTTATTTTCCTCCCATAGAAAGGAGCAACAAAGCCTTTTCTGCTCTAATTCCCATGGTTAGAATTGGAGTTTATGTTATTTGTAGATGTTGTTAATCCAGTTTTTGAACTTGCGATGGAAGGCGCAAGAAAGCTCATAAAACTCCAAGGACAGAACCAGCAAGTGGGATCAGGTGGCAGAGATAAGGAGCTTGCGTCGGTTTTGTGTCTCGCACCTGATTTTTTTTAAGCTCTTGGCTTTATCCCCCCTCGTCCCCATGATTGAATACAGGGGTCTGTTCTCCAGAAGGTGTTTTAAGGGGCCCTGCAGAGCTTGCTGCAGTTGTTTTTCCCATCTGAACCCTAACTTCAGTAGGAATGCACTTCTCCGGGTGCTCCTGGTGTGACCTGTCCCCTTTGTGTCAGTGTTAGTGACCTGTCCTTCCACAGAGCCCTCGCAACTACCCTACACAGTGCCGGGAGTTTTTAAAAACACCTATCAAGCTTTTCCCCCTCTTTCTTTGCTGAGCTTTAAGGATGCTCTGGGTCGCGTTCCTGTGATGCTCGGGCCGGCAGTACTGCCAGCTGGGGTGATACATGGTGAGATCCTCCCGGATCAGCATCTCACAGGTGCTCCCGATCAATACCAATCCAAGCCCAGAGTCAGATTACAAAAGTGAGACTTGGCACCGAGGCAGCCTCAGTTTCACCTGCCAGGAAGAGAGGGAGCGGGGAAGAGGTGGTTTTATCGGAAGAGGGAAGTTGGAAAAGCGAGCAGCAATTAGTTGCACTTAGTTGAAGCCATGAGTGAAAGCTGGAGCAAGGCATTTAGTCCTGATACTGCTTGGTTTTAAATAAAAGCAGAAGGCTGGGTTGGGGGAGAGAAGAGGGAGGAGCAGAGAGAAGAGAAAATAAAAGAAACCTGGAAGCTAATCCCAAGCACTGTGAAAAGGTCGTGTGCTTCGATATGAGTAATTAATTTTCTTAGAGCAATGTTGAAAAGGTTAACCTGATTTATGGAATGCAATTTAATTTAAAATGTGTTGTGTACGTTGTTAAGAGGTCCAATTATAGCTGCTAATTCCGCAGACTGACACACATGTTATGGTCTGATAATACCCTGGTATGAGGGGGAATATCTGCAGGTCCAGTAATTAGACATGGCCCGTTGAAATGCTGAGGGGTAGAAATGCTGAAGGAAGAGCTGTGCTCTCATCCCCCTTCATCCCTCCGCCCGCCCAGCGCTTGGTCATTCGTTTGGAGCCAACTCCCATCCAGGGAGGGTTGAGACACAGGTAAAACCACGGCATAGCTACAGATGAGCCCAGCTTTACTCCGTGACCAAAACCACCACATAGCCACAGATGAGCCCAGCTTTGCTCCATGAGCAAAAACAATGAACGGGCAGAAAATACTGCTAAAATCTGGAGGAAGCGTTTCTGAGCTTCAACAAGGAGCTAAACACTTGTGAATCCTTCACACATGCTGGGTATGGGGCCAGACTCACACTCTGGTTGCCCTCACTAGCTCTAAAATCTGTGCATCCGTGAGAACTGGCATGATGCTGTCACGAGGGTGGTGTGTTCGGTTCTGCTTTCTTCACACTGCAGAAGCTGAGACGGGTGACAGTGATAAAGATTGCCGAGGAGGCCAGAAGGGAAAGGCTGCGCCTGGAATTTGAAAGGGATAATGACTGAGATGACATGGGACATGAGCAAGGAAAAGAGCAGATGCTTCGGAGGAAGAATTCCGGGCAACCCTGTTCACCTTCCTTCATTCGGAAGGATCAGGGCACAGTCACCCAAATCGCAGGTAGCAGGAAGACCCCCACCGTGACACAGCATTGCTGCTCTACTCACACTGCCATGAAATAACGCTCAGCTGCTTCTGGCTGCTTCTTTCTGTCTCTGCACCTCTGTATCCAATGTCAATTCCTTTGTATTTTGTAGCCTGCTCCTCGGGTGAGCAATTAGTGCAGTGCATTTTAATGCAAAGTGACTAATAGCTGGGGGCATTGCTGCCCGTGGTCCTTGCTGCTCCCTGCACCCTTCGCCATTATTCCCTGTGGCAATGCGGGCTCCCCTTGATAGCTTGAGATTGATAGAGAAACAATTGTAGCTCAGAGAACCGGTGACAGGGTAGACTTTCCTAGGATGAGCAGAATGAGCTAATGGATTAGTGCAGCTCCAAGCTACCCTTTGTTCTTCTCAAAGCTTGCTGATAAGCTACTACCAAATGGTGTTGCTGCGAATGAATGGGTTGATAATTTTTGAGGTAGTGGCCAAGTTTCTTGGAACAGGCACCTGGGTTGGCATTTCAGTGATCCTGGAGGTCGTGTCTGGCTCCACACATAGGAGCGAGCAGGAGGAGGCTGCCCACGTGGGGAAACCCATACCTGGAATATATTTGTGGTTGCAGTTTGCCGTGAAGCCAGGAAACGTGCTCTGCATTCAAAATGGACTTTGCAATGGAGAACTAAGGGAGTTTGCAACATTGCACACGTTTAGGGAGATGTGTCTAGGTAGATTTCCAAGTTATCGCGGGCTATAAGTGCTGAGCAATTGCTGCACGACAGGCACTGCATCTGCTTGTTTCCTGGTACCCTCTGACACACATCGTTTGTCAACGGTGTTTGGGACAAGCAAGGTGAGATGTACTCCAGAAGAGTAATTTGTTGACGATAGGTACAGCATTCCTGCTCCTTTGGAATTGCATCTGCTGATAAAAAGAAGGTCTCTGTGTCAGACTTCCCTTAAAAACTTTAATGAAGTGCTGTACTGCTGGAGGAATGAATCAGGCTTCTCTGTTCAACAGCACTGAGTGGTCTGAGACAAGAGCAGCCTATTTTTGTATTAACCTTTCTGAATCCCATTACCATGACATTGAGTATTGCAACTTTTTTTTTTTTTTTTTTTTTTTGACATTTTTAACAATCCAAGGATTTAAAACCTTCTTGTCAGTCCGGAAGGGCAAGGGATGATGGAAGGAACTCCCCACTCTGTCATGAATAATGCCAAGTACCCTCAGCCTTCTTTTCCTCAAAGCTGTCTTCCCAGGCTTCACCCAGGCCCATTTTTGAATACCATCTCCAAATGAATTCAGCAAACTTCATCCCATGATAACTTCATCATGTTATATTGACTTCTCAGGGAGCAGAGAGGGATATAATGATAATTCAACATAATGAGTAGCTGGATGGGAAGCCAGACCACTGCAGTAGCCGTTCCCTTCCCTGCCTCCACCCAGGCAAATCACTGTCACCCATTGCACTTTTTGCTGCACATACTCATCTCTTCAGGCCTTCTCGCCCACCCGAAGGGAGCTCTGCCTGCAGAGGGGAGGTGATTAGCACCATCAGATGAAAAACAACCTGCTGTTCATCCTATCAGAATATTAAAAGAGAAATTGTCATTTCTTAGCTGCAAGGAACGCTTAAAACAAATTACCCCTATTAAGAGAATAAGAATCAGGGGAGTGCTCTAAATTTGGTGTGTTGAGAAAACATTCAGATGGGATGCGTGGTGTCTATTTGTCACTGGAGGTTTAATATTTACTTCTGTTGATGAGACTTCGTCACACTCTATTACAATTCATAGATTTGTGTTTCCAAATGTTATGCACAAAAATGCTTTGATTTATAGATGATAAGTTTTTTCCCCCGCCCATTCCTTCTACACTGTCATAAACGTGGTCAGTGATGCTTATCTCACGGTATTAACGTGCCTCATTTAATTATATTGTCTTGCTCAAGAAGTGCGCTGAGTTTGAAAGAAACTACAAATCGTGAACTCTTGGTGAGGGCAATTTTCAGCTAGAGGAACATGCTGGGTTTTTTCTTCCCTTTCTAGTGTGCTGTGATTCCTTTGTCAGCGCCACCACTCCAGCCACCCAAGGGATGCGGCGCGAGCGTCACCCCAGCCCCTGCCCCAGCTCGGGCAAGGATGGCTCCGTATTGATGACTCCAGCTGTACAATTGCCACCAAAACTACAGGGATTTCAAGCCTGATTGACTTCAAATTAGAAATCTATTGGCTCGGCTGGGCCCTTAATGAACAGGACGAGGCAGGAACATTGCTCGGGTTGCCTTTTTCCAGTCCAGCGGACTTCATTCCTGGTCGCTGCTTGGCAGGAGAGGTTTGCAGAGGCTGCGCCTTGCACAGGGCAGGGCAGAGCTGCTGGGCTTTGCACAGGGCGCACAGTGCCGCAACCGCCCTATGGCTTCCTCTGGGCAGCACCCGGCGAGCAGAGGGTGCTCTATGGGCGCCTACGAGGAGGAGGAGGAGGAGGAGGAGGAGGAGGAGGACGAGGAGGAGGACGAGGAGGAGGAAGGACACTGCGCGGGCGCCCAGGCCTGTGGGCTTGGTGGTGTCCCCTGCCAGGCTGGGGCACTGTCCTGCCCGGGCGGCCATGTCCCGGAACAGGGGAGCAGAGCTCAGTTGTTCCCACCATTCCGGGCGCAGCCTCTGGGAAGGGATTCACGGCCCTGGAACCCGCCGCCGTATCTCATCCGGGGCTCAGCAGAAAGGGCTTTTTTCTTCCTTTTTCTTTTTTTTTTTTTTTTTTCAGATAGGTTTTCATTTAAAAGATGCCAGAGCCAGCAGATTAGTGTCTCGACTATATAGGTTTCCTAAAGATAAGGCAGAGAAATTGATTTCAATTACCGAAGTGGATAGACAGGCTGCTCTGCTCCCGCCGGAGGATTGTTAACCCTCGAGAGACAAGGCAGAAAAACCTGCCAGGAGTTTTTGAACCTCAAGCCATTTTCTTAGGAGCAACTGTGCCTTTCACAGAGCATAAATCCCCACAAAGGCAGGGAGGAAAAGAAAGGGGGTTTATTTAAGGATGTACAATGATCCTTATGATACTTTGGGATTTCAGGGAGCTTTCAGATCCTTCCGCAAGGCTCAGAAGGCCAAGGGTTAAAGTGGCTGCAGGGATTAAAGGATTTGGTGCCTCGGAGCAGCAGGTTCACCTTCTCCAAGCACAGGGGGAGGTTTCCCGGCAGGGCCCGGCAGCACCAGGCCGGTCCTGGCGCTGAGCCTCAGCGCTGCCCGGGGCTCGGGCACCTCCGGGCTCTTTGCAGGGCTCAGCTCGCATGGGACGAGGAGCTGGCAGCCGTGCAGAGCAACTGTGCAGAGTGGCCACCCGGAGCACTGCTGGCCTCCGTGCTCTGTGTGCTGGGACAGGGCACTGGGCTCACGGGCACAGGGCGGGACGTGGCTGCATGTGCCGAGAAAGCAGGAGCAGGGCTCCGGAGCCGGGCCGGGCAGCGGGGAGCCGAGCGGGAGAGGCCTGCCCGGGTTTCACCTTCTGCCCCCTGTCCCTACAGCACGGGGTGGCAGGGCGTGGGGGACGCTCCCAGTCACCCCTGCTGCCCCCGAGCCGCCGCCAGCAGCTCGCGCCGGACTTGACCTTTCCCCCCGATGAAAAATAAGGTTGTTTGGCACACTGGAAGCGCCAGCAAAATACATCTAGAAACAGAAACTCTTAGTTTTCATTGTGTCTGAGACAGCCAAAGAGAAAATGTTTTCCATTCCCTGCACTGTTTTCTGAAAGAAAGAAAAAACTAATCATATCCTACCCAGCTGCTGGGTTATTTTCTATCTAGCTTACTCTGCGGACAATTCCTGGCTTTTCAGATAAAGATCTCCTGCTTGAATGCTGAGGGAAGGTGTCAAAGAATGGATTAATGGCATATAACCTTGGGCTGGCCCAGCTTTATCCTCGTCTGCTCTCTGTGCCGGGGAATGCACAGCACTTTGATAATATAGTAATGGGCTTTCTGGAAGCGCCAGAGTAGATGTTATCAGGACAGAGATGCTTTGAGGGGCTAATTGGGTAAAACTGGATTTCATTCATAACCCAGGATTTCCAGGCTGCTCACGGGATAGACTTTCTGCTTCGCTGCTAGCTGCTGGCATCATTAATGACAGGATTTAAGATGACAGAACTTTAATTGTACAGGACAAAAGCTCCTGCTTCCCTGCCTTGCTGATCAATTCCAGTTCATAAATTATAGCAGAAACAAAACTCCTTAGCAATGCTGACAATTAAGTAACATCCCGATAAACATCCCCTTTTGTTTTATTTAAATGAAAATGCCTTTATTTCCACAGAGTCATATCTTATAACAATAAGATTCACTGTCCCTGAAGCTTGGTTAATTAAACACTGTATTTGCAATCTACCCAAACAAGCTGTTTTATGCAAGCTGATAACAGGGTTTCTATTTCATAATGTGAACAATTGGGTTATGCAAATGCCAGGATTTTAAGCCCCTGTGATCTGTTTTTGTCGCCTTATTATCTGTTTCTGTCTGCAAAGTCCAAATATAGACATCCCAATTAAAGCAGCTAAATGTCATTAAATCCAAGTAAAGATGTTTTTATCAGTTAAAAACTTGCACAATTTAATTAAAAATATGGTTTGCAACTGGCCTTTCTTGGCCCAGGCTCCAATCCTATTCTCCCGCCTGTTGGATTTAGTTCTTCCCCTCGCTCCCTCGTGGCTCTCGTTGTGTGACGCAGCTTACGAGCCCGCGGAGACACCAGGAGAGACCCAAGCCAAGATCGTGTCCAGCCCTTGGCACGTGCATTTATAGAGCTTATTCCCGCTGCTTCCATGAGCCCTGCTGGATGCCGTGGTGAGGGACCAGGCCTAGACGCGATACGTAAAGGATCCTACCTGGGCTTGTTGTCTCCAGGAGGCAGCTGGAGCAGCAGCCTGCCTGAACCCGTCCACACCACCAGTGTGGATGTGGAGCGCGGACATCTCTTGTTCCGTCCCAGAGCACTGGTCGCCGAGAGGAGAGGCCCTCCTGTGCTGCCCGGCCATCGCCCACCACCCTCAGAGTCCTACAGGAGCGACAGGAGGCTCCTCTCGCCCCCTCTTGGCCGCTGCCAGGGTCTTCGCGCAGCAGGTGGGATAAAAGACATTGTCTGTTAGCAGTCTCATCCGGGACACAGCGGCTCTGCAGTGTCCTGATCTCTCTTGTGATGGAATTTGTGGATGCCTCAAACCCCCATCTCCCCGGAGGATGCATCACCCCAGCCCATTCAAAGCCTTGCAGCATTCCCAAAGTGCAGTCATTTAGCTTTGGACCAGCCACATTCGCAGCAGCCATCAGTCACCACGACAACAATATTAACACTCTTGATATCTTCGTCGGGAGCAACAGACACTAATATTCTTGAGGGGACCAGCAGCAATCACTTGAGCAGCCGCTTACAACCCAAGTGACTCCTTATTGAGCTGGGAAAGGTTCAAGCTGAATTTTAAACATACAAGGGAAGACTTGCTTTTAGGGTAAAAATGGCTTGAATTTAGGCTGACAAGAAAATAAAGGGAATCACTGCAGTAAATACATCCGTGAGAGACAGATTAGGACATATTCTCAAATCTTACAGAAATGCAAACTCCCTCTTTTATCCCAGGCGTTGAGACTGTAACGGCAGATTTACATTTCTTTACAACTTGGGGGGCAGGGGGGAGTGGTCAAAGGGGATTTGTCACCCTCCTTGTCTCAGTTGTGTCTCAAGCAGTTACTTGCAGAACACTAAGGCACTGTAGCTCCTAGCTTGCATGTTTCCTAGGAAATAAAAAACGGGGAAACAAAGGTATTGAGTTTCAAACACAAGAGTTTGTTTCTGCCTCTTCATCCCTGCCCTTTCAGGGGGAAAGGAAACAAGCACTCTCTCCTTCTCATTACTTCCCTTCTTTAATTGTTTCCAGCCTTGCTCCTTCCTCTCCAGAGATATCTCTACATTAAGATAAGACATTGATTGTCCACACTGAGAGAAGGAATCCCTGTTAATTAGTTCATTATCCTTTTTTTTGCACAACAAGATTGATGATTTTTAAGCTACAGTTAATTACAGAGTTTATCACTTTGAAAATAAAATGAAAAAAGTCTCACTTTGTATCTTCCTGGAGGAGCTGACTCTGCCCTCTGCTAACCCATGGCATGGAGCTGCCCCCGACCCCTTCCTCCTGCAGCTGCTTGTGGGGCTGGCAGTGCCCATGATCCTGGAGGCAGGGAGCAGCCTCCATCCATCAGGTCCAGGAGGCAGGGAGCAGCCTCATGCAGCAGGCGCAGCTGATGCTATCGGTGCAACTCCCCCAGCCCCCATGCACGCAGCAGTGTGAGCTGGACCCAGCTTGGGGGCAACGGCAGCTGCAGCTTCAGGAGCTGCTGCCCCTTCCCAGGAGGCTGTGGAGGCCGGGACACCCGAGGGCACCGTGCGCAGGGTGCCTGCGAGGGTGCCCGCAGCAACAGTTGCTCACCACGCGTCAGCAGTAGTGTTTCTGCTCTAAAATAGAAGGTTTAGGTGCTAAAATTAGCATCAAGCAGGCTGGGAAAGCAGAAAGTGTGATGCAGCTCTCCCGAGCGCAAAGCGTGAGCGAGGCGGCGGCCTCGCTGCTGCTCCGCTCTCAGCTGCCACGGCGCCTGTTACCTGACATTTGCACCAGCGCAGCAGCAGCTTGGTGGAAAACTGAAAAAGCAGCAGACACTTTAACTCAAACTGTTTGCCCGGGAGCCTTCAAAGCAGCAGGGCTGGCAGCAGATCGCAGGGCAGAGCGCGCCAAGGGGGGCGGCTGGATGCGCCCGCCGATTTCTCTCCCAACCTGGCATTGCTGGAGCGGTGACGTCCTTGCGCCGCCGTCTGCAAGACAGGGACCCTGCTCAGGACAGCAGTGTGAAGGTGACACTGGGAAGCCATTGGTTTTCAAGCAATGAATGAAGCGAGCCAAGAGATCGAAGCTGCAACGAGCCTGTGTGTTTTGCTCAAGTATTGCAGGGGGTGAAGACGCTACAAAGGGGAGTCTGCAGCCTATGGACCATTTCTCTGGGACATGGTGGGAATGCGTGCCTGGACCCCTGTACCTGGAGCACCCGGAGCCCTGTTGGATGCCCCGTCCACGAGGATGCTGTGCACAGCAGTGGAGCCCAGAGCCTCTAGCAGACGGCCCTGGCCATCACTGTGCCCACAGTGCCCTCACGGAGAGCCATCCATGCAGGCACCACCAACGAGGCTCTTGCTCTGATGAGGAACTCTGTCCATTCCTGAAAAGAAACTTTGCATCCCCAGCCTTGTGCCACACCACTGGGACGGCGTTAGCCACAAATGCCACTTCTCCTGTCTTGTGAAAATGTCAAATTCCCTAATGTTCCTAAGAGAAAAATGTTTCCAAGAAAAACACAGATGTTGAGTCATTTCTTCCATCTTTCCTTCGTTTCATTTTTTCAAGCATCTGACATTGTCCTTTTGGGAATGCACTTATGAACCATGAACATCTGCCAGTTTGCTGCAAACAATTCCCAGCCTTCTTTACTTGAACAGCCTCCTCTCTCCCTCACTTCCCCCACACACACTCCTTTTCTCTCCAGCCTTTCTGGTTGCACTTGTAATTTAAGATCACTGGCACCAGTACAGGTGCCCACACAGCCTGGGGCTGACTGACATTTTGCTTTGGCGCCTGAAACTAGTGCTCATGGCTTGGCTTTACATCTCCGCGGAGGCAGCAACTGGGAGAAGAAGGAATTAAACATTGCGGTAGGACCATAAGAAGTTTCAGCAGCAACTTAGGAGAACGAGTTTCAGAACAAAAAAGCAAAGAAACTTCAGTATTTGAGCATCAGACTAAAAACTGGAGAAATTGTCCATCTGGGAAAGCTGAGGGAATATCGAGGAACACCAGGAATGCCAAGGGGCCAGAGGGAGCTCTGTGCTCAAAGGGGAGCAGGTCCCCTTTCCAGCTCTGGAGATTTGGATTCTTCTTTCCAAACTCCTTCCTAGTTAGCTCCATTGTGCATCATTTGTCAGTACTGAAAAATTGCCCAGCTACATGGTTTTTATTCTTAGCCTTACAAAGAGTATTGTTGTTGTTTTCTTTTCCAGATGCATTCACATTCAGGGATAAAGTGCTGTTCACGCAAGAAGATTTAGTCCCTCTTCATAAAGTTATATATTACAAGTGAAAAGAAAACAAGCATGGGCTGGTAGCAGAAAATTGAATTAGTTCAGCAGCACACAACACAAAATAAGATAAATATTGTACAGAAATATAATTGAAGCTGGATTATTCACCTACCTTTTGGGTTATTTGTCAGAAAGCGAGCTGTGAGTTGCAAATTAAAATAGCTATTGATTTTAAAGTTGTTTTAAAGTATTTTCTACCGTCGGATTCTTTGAAACAATTATCTCAAAGCGTCAACAGACAGCCAAGCCCTGATTTAAATCAGATTCGGGGTGATAATGCATTTCCAGTTACTCTCCACGGTGAGGACATTTCAGATGACACTGTTTATTAAGGATCCGTTCCTGCGGGAGGAAGCGGCAGTGAAGGTGGGACCGGAGCGGGGGCAGCCCCGGCTCGGGTGGGCACCCGGTGCCTCCCCAGGCTGGCGGCTGGGTCCTGCTCCACTATGTGCCTGTCTGGAGCCCTGCGCTCCAAGGAGCCTCTTGCACTAAATCCCTGCCCGTCCCCTCCGCTCAGCCTGCCCTGCTGCACCCCAGCTGGGACCTCAGGCACAGCAAGGATGCACTCGCCGGCCCCTTCGGACTGCCAGCAGTGCCGTGCCTGCCCCAAGGGGCGCAAGGAGAACACATAGACCCCGAGTCCAGCACATTTCAGCCCGGCCAAGGACTCGGATCACCTCCAGCCCTCCCCTCCCGCAAATCTCTTGAGAAGCGAGCAGCTCCCATGATTAAGCAGGATTCAATAGAGCGTTCTTCCAAGTCTTGAAGAGTTAAGAACTAATGAACTAATTACAGACGCATCATTGTCTCAACAAGGTGGATCGATACCTCATTATTGCTTTCAAGAGAAGAGAAAGGAGGAGAAAGCAGACCAGAGATTTTGCTCCTTCCAAACTGGGCAGATCTGAGGCAATGGGTTCAGAAGGAGAGGTACCCAAGAGCTCAGGCAGTGACCTGAGGGACTTGACCACGATAATAAAGCAAATTTAATTTTCTAATTGCTGCCAAGCTCCCTCTGCAAACAGGAGCAAGGAGGGAGAGGAAGATGTAGGTAGAAAGCATTTGACAGAACAGAGATCACTCGCCCATGTTCTCTGTTTTATTTCTTGCAATAGTTGCCCAAGCCAAAGAAAGCACAAGCCAAGCTCCTCCTGTGCCGAAACAACTGGGTGACGCACTTCTCGTTAGCGTGCGGGAGTAAGGCGATAATTTTGCTTTGGTTCCCGCTGCTCAGCTCAATAACCTGCAGTGCAAGTCGCCACCTGCCCGGCGGCCAACTGCAAACAGCCTCCCGCCAAGGAGCTGGCACACTGGGACAGGGCTCCGAGCGGGATGGGAACGGGGCTCGGAGCGGGACAGCTCCGCGCTGAGCATCGCCCCAGGGCCACCTCTGTGTCCCCACCGGGGCAGCTTCTGTCACACAGCGGTGCCACCCCTGCCCGCTCCGCTCCCCGGCAGCCGAGGAGCCATCCCCAGGGCCCCTGCAGCCCCCGAGGCCGCCCAGCTCCAGCCCTGCTCCTGCCTGTGCCCGCAGTCGGAGCAGGGCAGCCCTTCCCAGCAGGAAGGCTTTCATTGCAGCAAGCAGCTTTTTTTTTTTTTTTTTCCCCACTATGGAATTTTACTTACACGCTCCTACAAAGCAGCCACTACAACAAGAGAGCAAATTCCCTGTCAGTTAACTTTGGCCATTCCCGTTGCAAATTCCCGATGGAGGGGGATGCCGGGAAGAGCCGCCCAGGTGCATTCCCGTGCAGCCTGCAGCACTGGATGGATGACATGGGGCCAGCCTGGCCTGTGCTCCTGGCAGAGCTGTCTTGGGAAGAGGTTTGGTGACTGCTTTTGTTTTGCAAAATAAACAGAAGACAGCTCCTGTGATTACAAAATAGAAAACAGAATGCATTAAAAAAAGAATCCATCCTCTGCAGCATTTGAGCCATTCTCCATGGGTCCTCAGAGTCTCTTACTGTTTGAATTAAGGCTCCTTATATAAAGTTTATGGGTCCCTTTGGGGTGTTTTTAGTAGATTACATTCAAACCAGCTCATGCAATGTGGGTATGAAGCAGTCAGTAAATCAGCCTGCAGAGCTCAAAAGCTTGTACATGGTTTTCACAATGGGTCTCAGTGCTGGCATAATACCTCTTATTATTAGCTGACATCTGGTAAACAAAGATCCTGCTTTTCATACACGTTGCTGCTACTTTTATAGCCTCAGCACATGCACCGTGCTAGGAAAACCTGTCACTCTAAGAAGCTGCGGATTTGCCCACGAAACAGTAAGAGCAGGTTAACACGGTAAAGACTTGGATCTTTTTCCAGTCCTTCAGATTTGACCCTGCTTCTCTCTGATGTTCAGCGAGGTCAAACTCGGAGGAAGATACCATGGGGCTATCACAGATCTAGTGCATCTGCTGGAACCATATGGCAGGTATCCCAGTTACTAGAATTTATTCCTTCAGGGTAGAGCAAATATGTTTTAAAGTCTCCCCAGCTTTCCTTGCTCTATAAATTGTGCCGATCCAGATTATTTTGTTCATTGGGAGAGCAGCTCATATGGCTTCCACAGGCTGCAAACTGGGACAACTGATTCATTTCATAGGCCCCCGGAGGAATTCCTGATCCTCCTGGGCAGGATAAGGTGGGAACTGCCCTTTCTGGAGTCTTACAGCCCATCCACCTCTGCCAATCACTTAGACAACCATGTGTCTTCTTGATCTCCAACAGATGCCTCCAATCTGAATGTCTCACATACCTTCATTTATTATTCTCAACAGCTCACTTTGATTTAAGCACCAGGACTCCAAGCAACTTGTGCCTTGCATGTCGTTAACAACGGCCCTGCTCCTGCCCAAGAGCAGCAAGGGGAACTTGCCATCCGCAAGAAATGCGGTTACTTGCAAGAAACAAAAATCATTGCTCTGATATGCAGCAACAGCAGATAGGTAATTTGCAAGAAAAGTTTTCAGTAAATCACCCTCCTAGTGGCAATTTATTTAAATTAACTGCACTGATTTGTTTGTTTTGCTCTAATTGCTGATGAAAAGTGACAAATTCTGGTATTACCAAAATCCTGTGACTGATAATTACCGCCATTCATGCACTTTGTGTTTCACAGAGCTCCACAAACCAGTCTCCCCAGTGCAGGTGAGAATTTCAACAAATTAAGCAAAAAGCAGCGTCTTTGCCTTTTGCAATGCCAGTTCTCACACAGCGTGGGCTCGGAAGAGTCCATATGCTGGATCTGTGCTGGGAAAGGCTGACAAAGCCTGACACAAAGCTCCTCTTTTCCCCACTGCTCAGCATGGGAAGAGCAACCCTTCTAGCTTGGTATCTCCAGCACATGAAAGGAAGATGCCAATAACCCAGCAGCGTCAGCGAGTGCAAGAGCCCCACGGAATGAACAGATGGCATGTGAGGAACCCCAGTCAGAGCAGGGACCTCCTCCCCAGGCACATCCAGGAAAGCAAAATACTCTGCAGCCTGGAACTTTTGCTCCCTAAGTTAATGATTTGAAAGCTGCACCATAGGCCTGTAAAATAGAAAATGCAGAATACTCCTGCATTTGAAAATGGTTTTGAAGTTCTAAACTTCTAGAAACAAAACCCTAAAATGTTAAGTGGAACCTTTTCAGTGGGGAGAGTCTTTGTGAATAATGAGCTCTGCTCATGGCTGTAATTGCCATGAGGTAAATTAACAGGTCCCGCTTATCAGGGCCTACAACAACCTGTGAGAAAAATAACGTTAAGGCACAGAAGCGTATCACATTTTTGATAAACACCTCTGAGTGGCACAGGCCCTCCAGCAGGGTCTGTCCTCCCTGCTCATTATGTTCTGCCTTCATCAGTCGCATCTCCCCGTAATTTAGACAGTGCAGCTGGTAGCGTTATGTGCAGCACCACTGAAAATGGAAGCTCAGCTTTGATTTCCATTATGCATTACCTTGTCTGACTCCCTTCTATTGTGCACCGGAGTAAATGACCTCCTCCATATTCAGGTTCAGATGTGATGGTAAATTTAAGTCCTGAAATTTCCATCCAGTGATAGAATGGAATAATAAAAAAATCACTTTCTTCTGCTAATATCTGAGCTCCTTTTGGCTGTCACAGCAGCATTATGACTAGATTGTATTTTGCAGCATATAAGTATGGCATTCAGGCAATGCATGCTAGCTTCTCATTGCAAAGCAGTAAAGCATTGGCAAGAAAAAAGTCAGTAGATGTGTTGTTCTACCTCTATTACTATCAGTTATACATGAACTTGACAGATGATTGTTGGTATCAAGCTCCTTGAGTAGAACATTTAATTAAATATCCTTCCTCTTACCAGTATCAAATGTCACTCTGGATAAAATTACTTGCCTTGGATTCGGGCTGGGAAAGACCTCGTTACAGGAAGGAATTGGTCCTTAATTGCGCAGAGCCACGCTGGTGAAGGCTGCCCCTGCCCTGTTAGGGGAGACCATCGATCTGCAGCCAGACACGGCTGCCGTCAGCCCGTGCTAGCTCCGTTGTGTCGTGCAGGGCATTGCAATCGTGTGTACAATGCAGGGAAAGAGAAAACTTACCTATCCTGGATTTAAGAGTCCAGAAGCTCTATCGGAGCATCTAGAACTCGAGTGCCTGTTGCAATATTCTCTCTAATCCTGTGGGCAGCAGCGAGTACAGGAGTGACCCAGAGGGTAAACGGGCGCTGCAGAGCACAGGGTGCCGTGGGGCCGGCACCGTGGGATGGTGCAGAGAACGGGGGACTCAGTGGGGTGCCAGGCAGCCTGCGCTGCCTCTTCCTCCACCCACCGGCACACAGGGCCTTTCTCCAGCTGCTCAGAGGGAGAATTAGCAAACCTGATGCTTGAGCTTTGCACTAATATGCCCATGACGAACCTGCTCTGCTGGCCAGGAGCACTAAGTGCTGCATTACGGAACCAGCGTTTTGCTCCTGCGCTGGATGAATGTTCTCACGTTCATCTGCCGTAGAAATCTATCCAGTTTGCACTGCAACTGAGAAACATTAATTCTTTAAACTGAAGTAATCTTTCTTTAAAAAGCAACTAGCCAATTACTGGCATTACTTATTGGACTGGTTGCCTTCTCTATTAAATGGGACACAGTGCCAATCAAATCAGATAATTCTGCCACAAAATCAATAGCACCACATTTATTCAATCAAATGCATTGCTTAGTAAATTATATCCATGTGAAATTAAATAGATGAATGTACCAGCTGCACACTGGAATTGAGCTTCATAACTTTGGCACACACAGGTTAAAAATAAGAAAATCGATGAGCAAGATAGTGTATTTGACATCAGTCACTGCTTTTAATACATTAATTTCTTCACTAGATTAATCAGCTATCGATCATCCTTCTGCCTTCCCAGAAGCTGGGCATGTGGTCACTGCCCAGCGCTCCATGCGATGGGAACCTCCAGCCCAGCCCCTGCTGCAGCCCTGGGCCCTGCAGCGGGGCAGTTAAGCCTGCTTAACTCAGGCTTTTCTGCCTAAATGTCGTCCTGGCCTCGCAGGTGCAGGCAGCAGCCTGAGCCTGGCGGCAGCAGCAGCACCCAAGCCCTGCGGGTCTGACCAGTCACCCAACACAGTAACGGGGTTGCTCACCAGCCAGCACCCAACATAGGTGCACCATGAAGCAAACCAAAGAAAAATGCATTTTTGGTATAAAGGGAGAGCAAGAAAGCATCATTTATTTGCAGACAAGCAACCATTTCTAATCTCAGCGTTGTGGAGGATGTGATTTACACGGGATTGCTTATCTTTACACCACTGCTAACCTCCAGCTTCCATCCTCAGCACCATGCCAATAGCACAGCTGTTGTTTGTCTCTGATAAAAGAAAAAAAGAGGCTGGGGAGTGGAGAGGGAAAATAAAAATACATTGTGAGCTACCAAAATAGAAATTGTCAAAGCGCCGTGTCCTATTTTAGAGCACAGTGATGCGAGTAAGCAGAGAGCAAGAGCTTCACATTTGTATCTGAAGATGGTTTATAAGAACCATACAACCCTCTTCTGCCCTAAAATCAATTCTACAAGGCTTAGGATTGCCTAGGTTTGAGCAGAAGATGACAAGGGTGATAAACTTAATTAGCCAAACAAGAGACAATCCTCGGGCTGGCTCAAGTGGCCCTCCGTATTGCGTATCAAGAGTGGCCTTATCTCCCGCAGAGGGACACGCTGCCGCTGGAGGTTATCACAGCCCTGTGACAGGCACAATTGTTTCCATTTCAAGCATCTGCATGACGGAGCCAGACAGGTTATTGAAACGGCGGTTTTCCAGCTAACACATGCCTGCCAGTCAAGTGAATTAGTAAATAGAGGGCTCTGCTCGCATCCCCAAGTTGCATTAAAATTACAGATGAAGTGCCACAGCTTGCCCCAGCTGTCTTGCTCTGCCTGCTAGACCTTTAGTGATCTGCACTTCACAGCCAAATTCTGGGGCAAAGACGTGCCAAGACACTGCCCATACTTAGCTCAGCCCCACGGAGTCAATCCTAAACCCTCTCATGCCACCTGCCTGGCAATGGGGCTGTCCCTGTCCCCAGGAGTTTTCACAGCCCACCCGAATGCTGCTGTGACCACAGCAGCCTGCAGACCCCGATCTTGCCCTCTCACACACACAGGGTTCACGCAGCCTGATGGTGCCCCAACAAACAGAGACATCAATACTCCATAAGCGCCCACATCCACAGCAGATGCATCAACAACCTATTATTTTATTATTTATTATTATTTGCCCATTGATCATTCCCCCTTCCTGTAGGGAAGGCAGTTCCTCTCATACAGCACCTGAGCACCAGGCAGGTCCCTGCCAGCAAGGTTCCTGCTGCCTTGCTGGCCAACAGAAAGCAGTTGCCAACAAGACATTCATTCCCTGGCATTTGCAAAGACCAGGCTTTACGGGTGAGCTAACACGTTTCCCTAGGTTCAAGGTTAGTGAAATGGCTGGATGGGGAGTCTGCAGAAGCAGAGCAGGTGCGGGGATGCCGCCTGTAATTCCCATTCATTAATCTCAGCTCTTGAATGCAGCAGTCTCACATCGATTTTCTATCAGACCATTCATCAATAATTTGGTCACACTAGAGACCATGTAAGAACACCATTAAAATTAACATAGACAGATCTCTAATAATCAGAGCTACCCTTGGAAGAAACAAAGCATCTTTCTACAGAAAGGCAGAGACAATAAATTAGAAGAATCAGTATCTTGATTTCAATTTTTCTATAAATGTGTTTTGACTGTAGGAAGAGCTTCACACACAAAGATAGAGGAGAGAGATTCTGAATAAGAGAACTGAGCCTGTTTTTATTACCAAACCATGCACTATCAGGAGGGAAGAGATGACTCTGAACATATTTCTCATAATAAAGAGATGAGGTTGAAAATTCCACCCTGAGAACGACCCCATTATGCATGGAATGGGAGCACCCCTTTGCTGCAGCTACAATCCTTCCTTTCCCTTGTCTGCACATGGGAGAACCATTGGTCCCTGCCAGCCTGAAGCATTCTGTGATTCCAGGAGCAGAAACACACAGGTAGGAGCCAAATGGCCCTGCGGCCACCCCAGCCCTCCCTGCACATGCAACCCACAGACCCCATCCCAAAGAGCAACAGGGAAGCTGGCTCCCAAGGGGGAAACAGGCTCTGCCCTCTATGCAGCTCCTCAGTATAACTCGCTGTTCATTGACTAACTGTCCCTTCGTGTTAGGGGGAAGCAACCTGCCACACTCCACAGGCTGCATTTCCCATCCCAAGATTGCTTGCTCCTTTTTGTTTTATTGACATGTAAGTCATAAACTTTAATGGCCAACAAGTGCAGAGCTCCTCAAATCAAAGACTACAGAGCATAGCTGCAGATACCCACGTGCAAGAGAGCTCTCCAGAAACCCAGGTTCCCATCAGGAGAATTGTGAGCTGGGGTGTAGCAGTACCTGCAAGTGAGCTGCGCATCGCTGTGCTGCCTCCTCCAGGGCCAAACACTTCTGCTGCAGAACTGCTGAGAATGAGACGATGGAGACTCAGAAAAGAACAGAATTTAAAAATCAAAACTGTAAATCAGAATAGGCTTATCCCCTACTTTGCAAGGAAAAAGATAAAATTTGCAGCAAAATAAACCTACTAAAAGACAAAGAAAAGAAATAAGAGGGGAGGAGTGCAAGTATTTAAGCACAAGGAATGCTGATTTCCAAAGCACCTGTGTCTCAGGAAGTGGCATCAGCAGCACCTGTGTAATTAGCTGGTGATTAAACATGGGATAAAAGCTGCCAGTTTAGGCCTGAGTGCTGGGTTTGGATCTGGGGGTTTTGTGGGGTGGCTGGTTGTTAGCAAAGGGAGGCTGGGATGTAGCATAAAGCAGGTGTTAGCTCCACCTCAGCACTAGGGCTTCATTGCTGCTGTAGTGAAGGGGCTCTCTAGGAATCTCTCTCCAGGGTTTCATAGGCCTGCCTGTCACTGATTTTCTTTAAAAAAGTTATTTGTGTTATTTGGAGAGTTCCCTCTTCCAGTTACTTTGGGGAGAAGAGCCTTGGACTCTGTCAGGCTCCAAGGATGCTGTTTCTCCTGTCTTTAGTTGTTTCTGTTCTGTATTAATTTTGTTTATTTTTGTGCCTGGTATTTCTCCTTTCTCTCTCTGGAGAAGGCTTCAGGAGTTCAAATGTTCTCGCTAACCTAATCTGCCCGTTCCTGATGTTTCAGGCAGTTTCACTTGAAATTCTTCCTTTGCTCCCCTGCAGCCTCCTCCCTTGCCCAGCAAGGGCACTGTCTGTCTGGCATTGACCAGAGCATGAAGCAGTGCTGCTCTCTTCCCTTCAGTTTAGAGATAAAAGCAGAAGAAATGTATTTAAACAGCCAATACTGTCGCTTGTGCAGGCTCTGGAGAGCCATAAAGCGCTCTGCCTGCATTTCAAAAACCCTGGCCTTCCAAATGTCCTATATTTAACCTCAGTTCGCAGGAGGCTCCTTGGACCAGCAGCCTGAGAACAAGGAGGTTCTTTCTGAGGACTTCAGTGGAGTTTGAGTCAGGCCCTTGGGGTCATGGCACAGGGGTGAAGTCGAGCCTTTCATTAGCTGCAGAGCCCAGAGCAGAGGGGACGTTCAGGGCCGTGCCCTGCTGCTCTGAGCTCCACATCACCCCGTGGCTCCAGGGCTTCCTGCTCCAAAGCCTTCAAGAGTGTAGAGTGTTTGGGATGCACGGAGCACTTCTGCAGGGTGCTGCTGAGCCGGGGCAGGATGTGCCCACCCATGTGTGTGAGGGGATTAGCACATACATCCTTGCTGCAGCCATTTGTACGTCTGAATAAAGCTTAAGGAGCACAATTCTGCAGAGGGGACTTAGCTAATTATTGCAGTTTTGTTCAATTGACTCCTTGGCGAGATGCCCTGCACTTATCAAAACAATTAGAAGCCCAAATATCCTCTGCTGGTGCATGGATTTAGTGGATGACACGGCGTAACAATGTCACCGGATGCTGCAGCAACTCTTTCTGAGTGTTCCCTTTGTGCCCGGATTTGAAGCCTGACATTGGCAACTTTGGTGGCTTTTCTGGATTATTCCCCTTGGTGTCTGGATTTAAAGCCTGAGATGGCAGCGTACCACAGCCAGGAACCTATTCCCAGCATCACTGATGGAAATGAAGAAATTAGTGTGCTAATGTACAGCAGCCCTCAGGAGGCAGAGGTGCAGGTCTCCCACTTGTTTTAACTCTTCCTGTTGCCGTAGGCAATGTGCAAGTTTTGCTTGGGTTAATACTGTTCAAATTACTCCATTTTAGATATTTAATATTAATTTTTTTTTTTCCAAATTTAAATACAGTGCCTTGGTTTCCAGAGAAAAGGGCTACATCAGATTAAATGAGAACTGCAGTTGCTGAAGTTATATTAGGCAGTTGCACCAGAAGCCTGTCCTGGGTTTAAACACTGTCCTCAGGCACACAGGCTGGAGAATGGGAGACACTGTCTTTTGTTCTGCCATAGCTATGCACAGTAAATTGCAGGCAGCAAGGAAAGAAAAAGAGGTTGGATATGAGAACAGAGCCTGGATTGCTGGGAGCAATAAGAGCTTCATACATGCCCAGCAATCAGAGACCCTTCTCTTGAAATACGGTCTCATGATGAGATTAGACTTATGCTACAAAGGATTCAGGCAAAAATACCTTTTTTTTTTTTTTCTCCACTTTTGCTGCCTTTACTTATGTTATTTAAAGTGCATTGTTTTGTTTTACAGACTCTGATTATGCAGGTGTTAATTAAAACAGCAGCCAAGGTACCCCGGTCCCTCGTGGCCAGTGGGACGGTGCGTGGGGACCGGGTGCCCGGCCCGTGATCGCAGCCCTGAGTGCTCCCTGCTCCTCCACAGCCTCTGCGGGGCTTCCCCGGCAGCGCTTTGCTTAATGAGGTAAACTAATTGTAAGCGGCGGCAAAATGGGAAACTTAATGACGCTTCAGCTCTTGAAAGGTATATAGAGAGTGAGGAGTCCACTGATATTTCCGGGCGGTGGAAGTAGCAGGGCATCCCCTGCATCCATGCGGATGGGCTTCCCAGCCTCCGGGGAGCCTGCGGCCGCACCTTCTCCTCCCATATTTGCTGGAGTATCTCCCGTGTGGCCTCAGCCCCTACTGAAACCCAGATACAAAGCCCATTTGCGCTTTATTTGGGGGCTCCAGAACAGGACCAAGCTGCCTATGGTGGGATCAGAAGCGGCTCATCCCGCCCAACCTGCAGACCCTCCTGCCTGGCCGGGTTGTGACCCTCCTGTCCTGGCACATGCATCCTGACATGGCACCAGGACCCATCTGTGCTGGGAAGCATCCCGGCATCTGGCTGGTTCCAAGGAATGGGAAGCTTTTCTTACTTTCTCTCCTCCACGGCAGCTTGTCAGATTTCTGAATGTGAATCAAGTTACAGCTAGGAATCCTGGAACAAATTTGTATCATATGTTCCTGCTGCAGCACACTACCCCTCAGTTATCCATCACCTCAGTACCAAGCCTGAGAGAAAAGCGTAAACTTTCCATGCTGTATGATATGAAATATTCATACTGGCTTTGCACCAGAAGTCAATGGCTGCACCAGCTCCTCTGCTCTGGGTTCCTTCCTCTGCTCCAATGAAATTTCTTTCTCTTTCTGTGAAATCCATAAAAGCTGCAGATGCTGCTGCCCTGCAAATGTGTGCTGGTGTTTCCTGACATTCAGACTAAGAGCTGAGTTTGCTGAAGAACGTTTGTTTGCTTGGGCTGCAGGGTGGGAGAGGCCCTTCTAAGGTCACCTGGCCAGGATGAGCAATTGGCACCAGGAATGGCTTCCCAGCTGGAGATGATGGGAATCCTTCCCCATTTCCGTCATGCTGGGAACCTCCTGTTCCCTCCTAAGGCTGCTCAGACTGGCACGAGCACCTGGTAAAACCTGCTTACCCTGGACAGCTGTGGGCCCTCAGGAAAGGGAGCGCAGTTGCGAGGATCTTGAGGACAGCGTGCAAGGATCCTGTTTCAGCCGTTCCCTGCAGTTTGCTGCCAGCCGAGGACAAGTATTTATGGAGCTGCACATGCATGGCTCATTGGAGCCCATGTTGGGCAGTGCAGGGCTCCTCTGCCTGCCGTGCCACCCAGGTGGGTGCCTAGGTTGAGTGCTGGCTCAACCAGGACCTCTCTCCCTCCTCCCTGTTAGACTTAGTAAGTTTTGCACATTCGAATATTGACCTTTCCTAAATCCTTCTCAGCCTCCCACCGAGGCAGCGGCTGCTGCTGGGAGTGAAAGGAAGAGTTGGCAGGACCTGAGCAAGCTGAATATCATTCTTCTTAAACAGTTCTGAGCTGTGCAGGGGCATAAAACCTCTAAGAGCTCCAAATGGCATTTTTCAATGTGCTGCCTCCCTCTCGAAAGGTCAGATGGGAGTTAAACTGGAGGCTGCTCTTCTCTCCATCTTAATCAGGCAACGCACACGCTTATCAAATTTCACTCCTGCCTCCCGACTCTGATAGAATTGATAAGCAGGTCTGAATCCTCCCTGAGCTCTGCTGATGCGAAGGCAATGTGAGACGGAGCAGGCGATGCCAGGCAGGGGCACAGCGCAGCAGAGCCGCTGCAGACGGTGCCAGCGTCACCAGCACCTCTGCCACCCCGCGTGCGCTATCGTGATGCCCCGGCCAAGCCAAAGATGTGCTTTCTATTTATACCAAGTAGAGCTCTGCTTTCATGTTCCCCTTAGAGGCTCTGAACCTCTGCTCTCTCAGTGGAGCCGCGGGGCCCTTTCCTCACCCCCAGCCCCGTGGGTCTGCGACGCTCAGGCTTGGCAGGAGGAGCAGGGCAGGCTGTGCCATGGGACAGAGAGCGCCACAGGGCATGAACAGCAGCTGCAACGGGAAGAGGAGGCGTCGGAGAGCAGAAAGGAGGCTGAACACGAGAATTTTGCACCAAGCAGAAAGGAAGACTCTGGAGCCGGCATGTGGAGGGGAGATGGGCGAGCGAGGGGGCTGCAGAGCAGTGCGCTCAGGTGCACCCTGTTGCTTGACTTCCAAGAAGCAAGAAATGCTGTTAGTGCTTCCTTGCCTGGAAAAGTCCTGCTCTCCAGAGGGCTGATAGTCACAGCCTTGACATTCAGCTCACAGCCTGCTTTCTACCTCCAAAAAATCAAACATGAATTAATAAAACCTTTAAATTAAAAATAAAGCACACCACAAAGCAAGCCTGAAGCAGAGCTAATTCTAGCAGGAAGGTACAAGACACTTCGGGGAGAGCCGCTGCCCTCCCAGCAGTTTTGCGGAGGCAGTGATCCCGGGGGAGCCGGGGCAGGATCCGTTCAGTGAAGGAGTCGCCCGTTCCCGCGAGCCCTGCTCTCCTTGCAGGTGGCTCCAGTGGCCAGAGCCCTGCGTGGGACATGAGGCCGTGGCTGGAGCTCCCGCTGGGATCGTGTGGAGACGTCGCTGCCCTCGCATTGCTCCGCTCGCGGTGCCGAGCTCATCCGTCCTGAGGCCCCACGATCCGCAGGGAACGGGGCACAGCGCTGACCGGGGACCACAGCAGCCCGCCCGGAGCTCCCTGCTCAGCAGCGCAGCCAAGCCCAGAGCTTCGTTAATATTCTGCTAATGAGTCATTTCCAAACTCCCTCTCTCTCCTGATTACTTACAGACAGATGTGCTGTGGTACTGCCTGTGACAGCGATGAAGTAGGTATTGAGATAATCCCTTTGCAGGAGGGACTTGGACCTGCCTTCTTGCTGCCTGCAAAGAGCTGCTCCAGGGGAAGCTGCAGCTTTCCAGGAGATCCATTGCCCCCATCCTCTCCCTTTTACTCCTGGCTCCCAGCTGTGGTAGAGAGACAAGGTTGAGCTTGGGTTGCAGCTACTTATTGCTCCCCGCACTGAGGTGGGAAAGCTGGGGACAAGGTTGAATTTGTATTCGGAGAAACATTGCCCTTCTATAAAAGAACTTTTAAAGATACCACATTTGAGGTCAAAGATGACAACATTTCCACTGTCTGCCTCACCAGCCACAAATACCCTGGCCTTTATAAAACAGCAAGAACTTGCTACAAAACTTGCTGTTAAACGACAATAACAAAACAAAAGATCTACTGCAATTGCTACCCAAATGCTTTAGCGAGGCCAATGCAGAGCCTCAATTTGGCCTCCAGCATGAGCAGTGGGACGGCAGGCAGCAGGGGAGAGCTGGAGGGCCCGTGCCCGACCATATGTGCCCCGTCACGAAGGACGTGCAGAGAGGAGAGCTCCGGCTGCTCGTCTGCGCGCTCCTGCCCTTGCCAGGTGGGGAGAGCATTTGCTGGCCTCCTGACGCATCCACCTTCAGGGAAAAAAGTCCTTCCAGCCCGTGAGGGCAGCGACTGGAAGCCCTGCCTCTATTTCTGGGATGAGATCCGTCATCCTGCCACCCCTGGCTGGTGCGGGTCTGCTCCGCTCCTCGGGTTCAGCCCCCTTGCTGCAAGCAGATGCCATGCCCAGATTGCTGCTGCTGCTGGAGCTCGGCTGCAGCCTGGCACTTCCAGGGTGATTTAGTGGTTCTCTCTCCCGCTCTGTCGTGCCATCCGTCCTCCAAGGTGAGCTTGCCACGTTTTCCGTCAGCTGTTCATTCATCCTGATGTTTGCATTCCTGTTTCTTTCCAAAGCACCACAAATCATGTTGCCTCTCCTTCCTGCAAATTCCAGCCTCCCTGGGGAAAGGGGAAGGCCTCAGGAAAATATTATGCGAAACATATGTCAGTGCTCTGCAAGGAAATCATTTTAAAATGGGTAAATCTCCCATCATGTTAATCGGTTACTTAAATATTTGCTGTACTTCTGAGCACTCACCTGTTTTTCAAAGCCTAGATAGGAAATCTCACAAGAGTTTTGGAAAATACATGTACTCCACACGTACACACACACGCACACGTATGCACACACACATGCACACACACACAGAGCAATTCCCAAGACATCCCAGCTCTGCTGCAGGCAGCCCTCTGAGCATCCATCATTGCAGGGCTCGCAGCCTCATGGAGGAATCCTTACCCATGCGAGTGATTGCAATATTTTAAAAGTCATGCAGTTGCATTCTGTGTCAAAAGTGGTCAAATTAAGTTACTTTGACCTTTAAACTCCATTTTTTTTAATCCCTTGCTTTGGCATCCAGTATGATTTGCATTCAACTATACTGACACTCAGCCTAACAAATGACTTTCTTTCCAAACTGCCTTTGAAGTATCTGAACTTAATGGACTATAACATTTATGAACATCTGAGTTCTTCTCTCAGCAGCTGCACTAGGTTATTGATGATCTAATTGAAATGCTGGCAAATATATCCCAGCAGTATATGGGGAGCAGCAGACTACGCGGCAAGACCCAAGAGCCTGGGAAGCGTATGTTTTGCATGCTATTCATTAGAAGCAGGCAGTATATTTTCAGCTATGTTAAAACAACAACAAAGAGCAAAGACACCAGAAGCAGAAAAGGAAAAAAAAAAAAAAAAAAGCCCAGGCAGGAGGCAGGCTGAGATTTGCTGGTGCTGCTCAGCTTGCTGCCAGCTCAGCTGTACGGTGCAGGGAGGCCAGCGCTGCCTCTTGGACCCTGTAATTTATTTACAGCCCATAAGCGAGGGCAGCTCCACGTAGTTAGGATACATCCCCCTTCCTGCCTGCATAGAAATATGTGAACAAGCTGTAGACAAGACAACTGGATACCAAAAACGGGTTTTCTTGTTATTATGTCCAAAACCGTCATCCTCTTGTCTAAGCCCCGCGAGGGGTTATCTAGGCTGAAAATGTCCTAATTGGCCATAAGCTGCCTGCCCTGCTCCCCCGAAGCACAGCTGGCACACATTTCCTCTGAGAGTTGAAACCTTAGAGTGTGGAGGTGCCCATTTACTTAGTAATATCTGCAATTTCATTGCACTTGATATTTATCCAGCTAGCAACTGCCTTGTTCTACACTCATTGGCACGTAATTAAGCCAAGGGAAGAAAGTCAAAATGTTTAGCAGCAGCAGCATTCGAGTATTCAACAATAACAAGAAAGATATGAACACTGTGCTGCTAAAAATAAATAGGGGATGTCTTATTAGGAGGTGTATTTAGTTCCCATGCAGTGAATAGCTTCAGGCACACCATTGCCTTCCATTTCATTTCTTTTGATGGTATCCAATTTACACCAAGGATAAAAGAGAAGGAAAAAGGGATATTGAGAAAGAGAAGAATTTTTTGACATGAAAATAAAGATGAGAGGAAATCAAATTTGTATCTTAGAGCAGATGGAGGCTGAGCCATTCCTGGCACTATCCACACAGCTGGATTCACTCTCCTGGTCCGGGCTGGCTAAAAGACACCGATAAAAATGAAAAATGCAAATGAATTCTCTACACCTTAGTGGACATACAGAAATGGAGGGTGCCACTCAAAAGGCAATCTCTCCAAAACATTTAAAAACATTGTGCAATTTATATCTTGTGCTTGACAGAGCATCCAAAAGTAATTTCCACACTGTGTACCAGTGGCACAGCTCTCCGCCGTGGGTGCCAGTCAGCGTGCGGTGACCGCAGTGCTGCTGTATAATTTCCCTTTCCTCTCCAAGCTGCAGCGCTTTAAAATGCGATACGAGCTGGCGGCTGGCCTCTCATTTCTGCCGGAAAATCTGGCTGTGCCAGCATGTGTAAGGTCAACAGCACAAAGCCTGCTTATTAACTGGAAATCTGGGGGATCTGGTGCCAGAAAATAGCTTTCAGCCTTTGTGAAAATGAATAAAGAGGTTCGGGGCAATGGTTCACCACAGAGGAGAAGCAGTTTGGAGCATCCTCGCCGAGCGCCTTGTGCCCGTCTCCTGGTGCGCCAGGACGGGGACGGCGGCGGAACCGCGGGCGCGCCGTGACAGAGCCTGGGCCCAGTGCGCTCGGGCTCCCCTCTCCTTCAGCTCCAGTGCCCGGGTATTCCAGGTATTCCAGGTATTCTGGGTATTCCGGGTATCCCGTTATTCCCATATGGCTGTCCCCAGGGCGAGGCGCCCTGGGAAAGCGCCAGGACGGCTCCGGCTTCGGCCGTGTGGCCCCAGCAGCTGCAGCGCCGTCCTGCCTCGCTGCTCCGGGAGGAGCACACGGAGAATGGAGGTGTTTCCCATTTCTGCCACTATGTGGAAATTTACAGGGAGATTTTTGAGCACGAGAAATCTGAGCATCTGGGCTGCAGGCCAGTGAGGCACTGAAGTGCGCCCTGAGCATGGGAGCAATCTGGCTTCACCGCATTTCACAAGGACTTGCGCACGCTCGGGCTGGTGCACGGGGCCCGGGGTTTTGCTTTTGGGCCAGCGGAAGTTCTTGATGTGACAACTGAGAGAAAATATTTCTGCTCATTTACCATTTAAGTCTGGAACAGGGGTTCAAAGACAGGTGATCTCTGGCTGCTTCCAAGCTGCTTGACTCATGCACCAGGAAGTTCTTGCTTTATTTCTTCCTAGATTTCATGTTATTTTCAGGCAGAAGAATCAGAGGGAAAGGAGCCAAGACCACAGACCTTTCTGCGCTCACATAGCAGGATCCTATGGAAGGGTGAGCAGGCTAAACCCAACCGGTTGTTTATCTCACACATCCATTGGGAACGGTTCTTCAAGACTAAAAATTCCCCAAAGTTTTCCCATAGATTTTAGTCATTTTGCCTTTGGAGCCTTAGTCATCACGGTGTTCTGGGAAGTGGACAACAGTTCACAAAATTAATTTCTCCAGCATCTTCAGATCCCAGAGGAGACAAAAGGATTTTCACTTTTGACGATAAGGAAAGGGCATTAAAACAACTGTATTCCACTAATTTTGCAAATAGATTTTGGATAGAAAGATTAACATTTCCACTCCTGGCTAATGTATCATGTAAATTCTAATGATAATGCAGCTCCCCTCTGCCTTGAGCTGTTAAATGATTTCCTGAGGCTCCTTGCAGAATACATGCTTCATTTAAATCCCTCTCTCCTCTCTCACAAATAATGAATACCAGATTCATTCCATGGATTTGTCACTTAAAATTTCTATTAAGAAAGGGAGTTTTATGTTAGCAGCATAAGAGTTTTGGACCAGTTAGCACAAGCTTTGACAGTGCTTCATCGGTTCTGTTGTCAGACTAAATACTTGCTTAGACTTTCAACCTAATTAGCTTTCCTTTGTAAGAATGGGAAGCCATGGAAAACAATGGGACCCTCTGATCTGGGATTTGGATGCGTTTGGGCTAGGAAATGAGCATGCTGAAGAGATAAGGCAGATTAATAATACAGAAGGGATTTCTGCAGACCAGTCTGTCAGTCTCACTTAGCGCGTTTTTTGTGGACTGAAATTTTATTCCTATTTGAAGTTATGCAAAAAATGCGTGGTATAAATCATGGTATAAATCAACCAAAAGAGCTTTGTCTAGGTCAAAGCCAGAGGGAGCCTGAGAGCCTGGTTTCTTTCCAAACATATAAATCATCCTAAAGTGACTCCAAACTCACTGGAATGCTTCATGAAACTTGGGAATGCTTCCAGCAGATCTGGCTTGAGTCCCAGTGCAGAAGAAAAGTTCCTTAGAATTAGATAAATTTCACCCATTTTTAGTGTTTTAGCTGCAGACTTGTTGACCACTTCCAAATGCAGCTTGTACTGCACGGTTAGAAATGGCATGAGTGCTCCAGACAAATTCCAGTTTTCTGTTTTGGAAGAGCTGGTGCAGCCGACACGTTCCCTGTCAGGATGCTCACGGACCTCTGCTCCAGCAGGCTGAAGGGGAATGCTAACTAGCAATTATTAATCCTAAAAATACCGTTTAATTCTGAACATTTGGAGAACTTGCCATCCAGAGATGGCCAAGGAGCTCTCTAGATCACTAATATTGTTTTTTCATAAATCATAAAACTTGGATAAAGCTCTGGGATGAGGGGAATACTGTGGTTGTGTTGGGAAAGAAGAAGCGCGGTGATGCCAGAGGCGTGGGGCTTGATCCAGCACTCAACCAGGGCAGGAGGATGGAGCAGCTTTGCCTAGTGAAAAACCTAAAAGTAATTGCCATGGCCTGGCTGGTCAAATTAAGACAGTATCCATACAAGAATACAAGGAGGGGCTGATAAAAGAAATAAATAGGGTTGATAAAACCCACCGAGATGTGTCAGGCACTTCCCAGGGGGGAAGCTGGAGCAGGATGGTCCGTGTAGGGCTGAGACAGAGGCAGGGATGCCTGGGAATGGGGATGCCCAGGAATGGGGATGCTTGGGAATGGGGATGCTCGGGAATGGGGAGGGCCTTCCCAGCAGAGCACGGGAGAACGGCCCGGAGAAGCTGCGAGCGCCTCCGAAGCGAACACGGGTTCCCCCGCCACTTCTGCAGGGGGTTACATAAAGGTTTCATGTACCGGAATATCAAACAATTATTTTTTACGACATTTTTTAGCTCCTAAGTGAACACAGCATGTTTTCTGATCTGCATTTCCCTGCTTTGATCATCTGTTCTGCAGATCAGTTTTCATGTTTAGAGGTACAGCAGGATACATAATGAATGCAAATGTAATTCATTCAGAGATAAATGTCTAGACTTCAGAGCCTAATCCTCACAAATCTTACACCCTGATACAATGTTTTCATATTTAATACATTTGGAGGGATTCTGCTTTTATAAATAACGAACTAATCTCATCTTCAAGGCATCACTTTGCAGTTTAGGTGTGACAAAAAAAAAAAAAAAAAAAAAAAAAAGCAATACTCTGTGCTCAAAAAAAATCCATTTTAGCTAATATTAACTATTGCTTCCTTCCAGGGAAAGGCTTTCACAGGCTTGGCAGATGATGCGTTTTTGAGCAAAAGTGGGTGGGAGAATTTCATTGCAGGAAACTGGTCAGGAATGGGGATAGGAAGAGGTGGAGGGAGCGGAGGAGGCAGAGGCCTTTGCGGGCAAGGCAGCTGCTCCTGGCGCTGTGGGAATCCCAGGAATCCTGTCCCTGCACTGGGGCTTTGTGGGACAGTGCCCCAGGGCCCCGGGCCCTGCCCTTCTTGGGCCGGCACTCTCACCCTGCGGATCCCCTGCAGGTGGACACGGATGCCATGTGCCCAGCACCCGCCTGCCGCAGGCACCGCGGCTGCCCCGCTGCGACCCTCCACCCAGCCAGCGCGTGCAAACTCTCCTGAATGACCACAAAACCACACACTGTGCCATACTGTACGTGTATGTATGCACCCACGTTGCAGCGGGTAATACAGCTCCAAGCTCACTGCAGCAATCGCCGGGTGGTGGTGAAGGGAACGAGGCAGGAAGGAGCCCCAGCTGCTCCGGACCCCGCGGCTGGCGCTGGCACAGGGAGGCGTGCGTCTGCCTGAGATGTCGGCACTGATCAGCTTTGCTTCGCTCCGAACCACCAGGCTTGCAGGCTCCTCCCGGCCAACCTCGCTCCGTGAGTCGCAGGGGATGGAAGAGGTCAGACCCGTGGGTCTGGGGGTCTGCCCGGGGCCGGGGGTCTGCGCGGCAGAAGGAGTGGGGACAACCCTGCGGCCGGGCACAACGCAGGCGGTAGGGCGAGCGCGCAGTGTGCACCTGACAGGCAAACACAGATGGAAAGAGAAAAACGCCCGGGCTTTGGAGCAGAAATGTCTCCTTCAATATCTGTCAGGTGAGTGGCGGGAGAAGGAGCTCCCTTTAGACGCCGGGAGCTCGATGCCCCTGCATTTCAGACCGGCTGGCATCCAGCACCCATCCCAGCGCCCTCCTTGCCCGAGATGCTGGCGCCTCCTCTCCGGCCTCCCGAGCTCCCCATCCCCACGCAGCGAGTGGTGGGCGGCGCGAGCGCAGAGCCTCGGCCGGGCTCCCCGCAGGAGCTGCCCGTTACAGTTAAGCCATAATTACTTTCTCCTCTCTCTCCAGCCGACCTCCAAGCCCTGCTTTGGAGGGGGAATTGCTATTCCCTTGCCAGGAGACAGGGCTCCCGCGTAATTGAGAGCGGCCGTGGCCGCGGTGCCTGCGCCGGTGCCCTCCTCCCTCCCGCGCACTATTGTACTGAAGGAGAAGCCCTCAAGATATGCTGGACAGACTCTTGGAAATAACCTTTCTCATCTCAAAGATCCTGCTGAATTTTAGATTAAAAGGGAAGCTTTTCTTTCAATAATGTATTTCCCCCTTGGCTCCCTGGCTATCAAGTAACTTTCCCTGAACAGAAAGCTCAAAAGATGAAGCTTCCCCAAATTCAGATTCATGAACTGAAACTCATCCCTCCCAGAAGCCTGGCTGGAGAGAGCAGAGGCAATCAGTGCATGAATTTCACATTAAGAGGAATAAATAAAGCACAACCTTCTTCCTTTTGTTCTTGCTGCCCGTGCAGGAGAGGTGGAGTTTCTAAACACTGATTTAAATCAGGACATCTGGAAGAAAAGGGTCACCCAGCTTGGAGGCCGCGTGTGACGGGAGCTGCCCCAGATGGAGGCCCACAACCAGCTGGGTTTGGCCTGGAAGGGGAGCCCAACACGGTGCTGCACGGCGGCTGCCAGGGAAGGGGAGGCTCCGACTAATCTGTGCCCTTAGCCCAGCCTCTCCGGCTCTTTCCAGCAGGGACTCGTGCCCAGGGCCAGCCGCAGAGCCCACGTTGTGCTCGGATGCCAACATGCGTTCCGCAGCGTCCTGGCCGCCGCGCAGGCACCAAGGAGACCCGGCACGCGGCAAGCGCGGGAGCGAGCAGCTCTGTCCTGCCCATGCTGGCAGGACATGTGAAACTGCGCTATGTTTTCCCAGAGCACCGCTTGGCACTCACCACGCTCAAAGATAAATTGTTCCCTGCAAAGTTGCATTTTTGGAGGAGGAGGGAAGGGGAGCTCCAGGCTGCGGCAGCACCTGTGCGAACAAAGCGGAGCTGCTGGGAAAGGCAGGAGCGAGTCAGTCCTGCAGGTCACCTTGGGCGACGCAAAGACGCTGCCAGCAGCAGCCGGGGACCCTGGTGACGCGCCGCGACGTGGCGGGCGAGCTTTCCTGGGGCCGTGTCAGTCCGGTGTGCTCGCAGCGCTGCTGCTGCTGCTGCTGCTGACACTGCTCCTGCTGAGCACCTGAGCGCCTGTAGCCCAACAGCCGGTGCAGGGGTGTGTGTGTGTGTCTGTGTGTGTGCATCCCTGTGCACCCCTTGCACATCTCCCCTAGCACAACTGCACTGTGTGAGATGGGTGGTAGAGCAGAAGGAGCAAACAGACCTCCTGAGACAAAGCGAGTCCCTCCAGAGCGGCTCCAAGGAACGATTTAACATCCCGAGCACAGTGCGGTTGTACTTTTGGCCCCCTCCTGAGGGAGGCTGCTCAGTGCTGGCTGAACTAAATTAAAACTGAAGCTTTAACGAGGGAAGTAGCACAGCGCTGGGATGGAGACCTCTCCCGGGGAGCCGATCTGCCTCGGCTGCAGTGCGCCGCTTCCGAGCAGGCTCCAACATTACAGAGGTAATCGGCTTTTATTAGGGCACATTACTTCTATTGGATTACATTTGTGTTTATGCTCCGTATTTACTTGCTAAGATAATTCCCATCGCTACTGGCAGAGCAAACTGTGCAGCGAAGAGCCCCTCTCCAGGGCTGCTGAGGTCGACTTCAAGCTGAGCCGATTCCCACTCCCACTCCCCCAGGACTTTGTGCTTCCCTGTCCTTATGGCTCTGTAACCATCACCTATGGACCACGAGCAGCACTACAGCTTTCTGTATCCCCACTTAAGGCCATGCGTGTGGGGACACGGGGCCCAAAGCGTAGCGATCTCTGCCGCTTGGCCCAGAGCAGGTGGCGGGTCCCAGGGCAGTGCAGCCTGCAACAGGGAGCGCCGGCAGCCGCGCACCCGCCAGGAATATTGATGGCTCGAGCTCATTGCAAGGGCTGAATTCCCTCCCCTGGCCGCGCAGATAACAGAAAGGGGATGATCGATACCTGCTATGGAGATTAGTTTTCAGGGCACTAATAGCGTATTCGCTACATGTCTCCGAGCCGTGTTAACATGCAAGGATGCTGATTGCTTTTGTTTTTGCAAGTGGCAAAAAAAAAAAATGAAGGGCTTGAATTCTTTTTACTGCTCATATTGCCTAACCCTAAACGGTCTGGACTTCATCTGTGGAGGGCAGACAGTGCAGCCCATAATCATGTTTCATTCTTGGCACAGGGTATTTTTGACATAATGGTAGCAGCTGACAATTTGCAACTCCATAAACTGAATGCATCAGTCTAATTTATGTATGGAGCTAATGGATCGTTGCTCCTGTAATAAACTACTCAGAGTGGGTAGGATTTATCAGCAAGTGGGTTGCCCTTTACACATTTGTATTTAATTTTGCTTTATTTTGTGAGGTGTCGAGTCAACAAATGATTAAATATGAGCAAATATTTCTCCACTGGAGTTTTATCAAGTTACTTAATCCAGTTAGGAGACGGAATGTAATTGCTTCTGGAAACAAAGCTTATTTTCACTGGGGTTTAAAATAAATAAATAAATAAAAGATAAAGGTTTTTCCTTTTGAGTATATTGGGAGGCTACAACGTGTATTATGTCTAGAAAATAACCAGGAAGCTCGCTGTGAGGATCGGTGGGATGGAGGTGCTGCTGCTCCCACAGCCAGGCTCTGCGCAGCCCTTCCCCGGCTGCGCTGGGGGGCTCCGCTGCCCCATCCGGCGCCGCGGCCGCATCCCGGTGGGAATGTGGCACCGGAGCAGGACACACAGGGGCGCAGAGAGGAGACGCCGCGCTGTGACGAGGGGCACGGACACCCTGCCCCGCTCCGGGGCCGCGCGGGACGTCGCTATTGGCGCGTGCTGGCCCCCCACGGGCTGTCAGCGCCGTCGTACCCCGGGTCGCTGCGCTCGTAATTCCTCCCTAAGTGCAGTCTATTGCGCTTGTCCCTGCTGGATTGCATCCTGTTTTTTTGCAGATGATTTATCCAGTTTGTCAAGATCACTTTGATTTCCCACCCTGACTGCCCACGTGCCGTTGTTCCCTCCCAGCTCGCTGCCACCTGCGGATTTAGGGAGCGCTGAGCGCTGTCTGCACTGGGATCGGGACAGGGGTGCAGGGCAGGGGCGGGGAGCACCGCGGCCGCCCCCCTCCTGCCTCCCGTTGCCTCCCTGGGGATTTGGGAGCCGGCAGGACGGGAAGAGCCGCGGGGGCTGCCGCGGGGTCGCGCTCAGCACTGCCGGCACCCGCGGGGCCGAGCGCACCCTGTTCCTGCCGCGTTCCCGGTGGGAACGCAAGGCGGAGAGCACGGCGGGGAGCAGGCGGCTCCGTCTCGCCGATGCTGCCCTCTGTAGCGGCTGGGTCGCGGTGCAGAGCTGCGCGAGCTCCGGGCCGGGCAGCGGGGCGGCCGCGCCGGGCACAGCCCGGAGCCGCGGACGGGAGCGCCCGGGCGCCTGTTGTCCCTGCGCGGGACAAGGGACCCCCCCAACTGCCCATCCTTCCCAAGGGCCGTGGTGCCACCGGCAGAGCTGCTTCCCGCATCCAGCATCCCGTGCCAGGAAGCTGCACGTGCAGGGGTGCGGTGACCGCAGCCCCGCTCGGTGCGCACGGCTGTGCCGCGGCAGCAGCGCTGGCTACCGGCACCCTGTGCTCCTCCCACGGCTTCCAGCACACGTCGAGCACCACAGAAATATAAATATTGTAGCTCTTCTATGCCTTTTTTTTTTTTTTTACATTTTTTTTTTAATTTGAAGCTGTCTTGCAAACTGAGCTATCTAATCCTGGGAACATCTGCTTGGAGCAGGCAGCAATCTCTTAAATGCCACTGTGCTCTGAAGCAGTTCTCCTCCTCTCTGTGGGAGCCCCGGGAAGAGTTTAACGGATACAAGGCGCCTCCCACAGCTCGAGCTAATGATCACAATACAAATGACATTTGCATGCTATGATATTCCTTTTGTGCAGAAGACTCGGCACAATAACATCTATTCATCCCCTGCAGCTTGTTTCCTCTCCATCTGAAAATAATTTCCCAGCCCAGGTAATAGCCGGCAGCAGTGCAGACCAGGAACGAGCCCCGCCGAGTCGACCGTGCTGGAAGATTTCATTTGGATAATCAATAAATTAAAGGGATTCGGGGAAGACTGCAGGTGGCTGGGGCTTTATTTGAAGGACTGTGCACTGGGGTGGGCTGAGATGGGTTTTGGTAATCCTCATTTGAAAGGGCTTTTTCATGGCAGGCTCGAAACTGTGATGTATGAGTTGCTTCCTCAAAAAAGTATAAAAAAAAAAATAAGAGACTGGAGATTTCAAGGGGCTTCCCAAGGGCTGCAGTCCCTTTCCCCTGCGGATGAGCAGCCACAAGGTCCCCACGGTCCCTGCATGGGCCATTGCGGTGGCTCCGCTCCCTCCTGCCATCCCGGCACCTTCCTGCCGAGCTTTGGAGCAGCGCGAGCCCCTGGCCCGCTACCCAGCGCAGGGCTGCCGTTCCCTTCCCGGTCCCTTCCCAACCCCTTCCCAGCCCCTTCCCAGCCCCTTCCCGCCACTCCGAGCGGTGCCGCTGTGCCAGCGCACCCCCCTGCGGGCTCTGCTTCTCATCCTGGCTGCTAAAACACAACAAGCTGCCTAAAAAAATAAACCCTTCGGTAACTCACAACAGCAGTAATTGAGCATGAGTGGGAGTTTATAACAGCAAGGAAATAAAAGAGGATTTTCCTTCTCCTAATTTAGGCTGTGACATTTAATATATGGCAGTGGTTCTTCCTGTTGCCTCCCAAGCACTCAGGCTGTAGTAAACACGCGGGCCATGCACACCGAGCACTGCGCTGCCGGCGCGGGGGCCACGGGAATTATCCCTGGGCAAACACAGCGAGAACGGCGGGAGCAACAGGGGCAGTGGAAGCAGAGGGAGTAGCAGGATCAGGGTTTGCTTGGCCCAGTGCAAGGCTTTCCTGGCCGGCACCGGCTGTGCCGCTCCGGGTGATCCCGCGTGGCAGAGACGCGTTCCCGGGGCGCAGGGTCCCGGATCCAGAGCTCACGGCCTCTCTGGCAGGAGCAGCCGCTTCCTGGGTGGCCGGGATTGCCCTGCTCCCAGCTGAGAAGGGTCATTCTGGCCCAGGGAGCTCCCGGCCTGAGCGTCCGCTCGGCAGGTGCCAGTGGAGCCGCCTCCTCTCCCACCCTGCGCTCCCAAGGGAGCCCATGTCACCCTCCATAAGCGGCCAACAGTGGAAGCGATGGCATTAAGCGCGTTGTGTATAATTCATTGTCGGCCTGGAAAAGCGCTAGCAGGCAAACATCTGTGGTGCTGCCTGGCGGCGCGGCAAGTCCCCAAGGCCACGCGGGCTGCGCGGGGTGCAGGGACACTGCTGCCAGCCCCGTCCCGGGAACCAGCCCGCACGGATGCTCCTATCAGCCCCGTCCCAGGAACCAGCCTGCACGGATGCTGCTGCTGGCCCCATCCCGGGAACTAGCCCGCACAGATGAAGAAGAATCCACAAGTGAAGAATCCACATCCTTCTGGGAAGGTCCTGCAGGATGTGAGAGCAGTGAGGAATCGGTGACCTGGATGGAAATGTGGAGGCTCGTGGCAATCCCTTCTGGAAGTGCGGAGCGGATATGAGGCCAGCCCTTTCTCTGGGGTTTTGCAGCCAGTTGTGGGCAGCCCGGGGTGTCCCTGGCCCGGCCGGCGGCAGGAGCGGGAGCAGGATTTGTGGGCTCCACTTGGGCTCCCGTCCCCGGTGCCGCAGCACTGCACGCGGCAGCAAGGCGGGGAAAATGCTGCTTGGATGCGGGATTTATTCATCCACGTTGTCCTTATAATGCACACAGGGAAATTAACTTAAAGCCTGGGTTATGAAGAGAGCTAATTAGTTAATCCATGTAAAGTGCTTTAAGACTCTCGGATGAGAGGGAAGAACAGCTAATGGTGGAGCTCAGACAGGGCTCTCCTGATGCAAAGTGAATTTCAGACAGGAAATCCTTACTGTACAGAATGAAATTAAATTCAAGGGCTTGTCTGGAAGAAAAGCCTCCGAACTGATCACATCCCCATGAATAAAGGCAGTCCATCAGTTCAAGGGCAGCCGACACGTGTACCCGTACCCCCTAATTATTCTGCCTGGATCCAGTTTCCCTGGCAGCCTCCCAGCGCCGATGCATTGAGGACCTCTGTGTCAACATTAGCTTTACAGCAGACGGATAATTGGTGGTAAGCACCCGGAGCCGGGCTCTGCCGGACAACATAATGGCAAAAATTAAACTCTGCCAACAAAAATGCTCTTTGCAGGCGTGCTCAGCAGAAAGGGGCTCGGGAGCCGACCCGCAGGAGCGGTGACCAGGAGGGGCCGGCAGGGCCACGGGGAGCGCATCCTGCCGGGAGCAGGGACGGAGCTGGGGCTGGGCCTGTCGGCACTGGACGAGCTTCTGCAAAGACTGGACATACTGCTTGGAAAAGAGAGGGGAAAGGGGATGTTCCTCTATCCGTCCAGCCAAACCCTCCTCCCTTATCTCCCCGTGCGGCGGACGCGGTGCTGGCGCGGGCAGGACGTGCCGGCGGCTCGAGATGCTCCGGCGGCTCTGCCTCGCGGGCGGCGCAAATTGGATTATGTTGTGAAATTTCCTGGGAGGGAGCTTTGCCATTTGAGTGGCATTTCCATATTCTGCCGAGCAGCTCGCATGCCATAAAATCTGATAAGTTTTCTCGGTCATCACTTTGTGTATTTTTATGAGTCTATTAAAATGTGATTTACATTTTTTCAATTCACCCCCCCTCCTTTTCCCTTTAATATGCCCGAGGGATGGGGGAATTAGATTGGAGGGAGCCCAGGACCATATGGCCAATTGGATTAGGCTCTCCTAAGTGCTCTGCAGCGAGTAATGGGTGCTTTAAACTCGTGTCCCAAATCCTAGAAGCTCCTCCAGTCTGCATGGCCAAGCAGCTCCCTTTCTCTGGCTCCTGCTCAGATCTGGAGTCGCATTGGAAGCTCCAGGCCTGGCCAGCCCTGCCCTCCTGCTGCAAACTGCATGGGCAGCCGATGCCCTGTGTCCCGACAGCTTCATGCCAAAGCCCATGTTGTTGCAGGGAGGGGGAGCTGAAGTTCTGCTCCTGATATTCCCGTGTGCACAGGGCACACAGGGGATTCTGCCCGGGCCAGGAGGACAAAGGTGCCGGATGGAAACATGCTCTCAAATTTGCTGGAATATTCGCAGAATTCCTTTGCTCTGCTCTCTGTGCGATTCTGCTAACGACAGGGTGCCGGCAGGGTTCAAGGACAGGCAGGCGGAGGGATTTCGGAGCAGCCTCTGCAATTCCCTTTTCTCTAAAGAGACTGAGGGAGATTAATAGAAAAGGCATCAGCAAGAACATTTGCAAAGAAAAATAATCATCTTTTGATCACAGAGGCACACGTGCTGGGAAGAGAGCAAGTGGCGAGGGCACAAGGGCTCCCCAGCCTGCCCCTCATTACCCAAAGAGAACAAATTAAAGCAATTGCGGCCAAACAGAAAACGAGAATCGGGTGCTCACTCCTCCTAAATCACCCTCTTTCTCTCCGTGACCCTCCGAGGGAGCAATTCACTTGAATTAAGAGGAAAAATGAAGCAGTTTTGCACACACCCTGCCTTGCATATGGCCATGGCTTGCGTAGCTCTAGTCTCAGGTCGATTTACTCCCCTTGACAGCTTGGCACTTGTAAGTAGTGAAGTATCTGCCTATGAAAAACAGGGTCAAGAAAATCCTGAATTCTATCTAGATATTTTTGTCCTTTTTTTTTTTTTTCCAGTTGTGTTGCAGTTTCAATTAACATGTGCCTTGCTTTGCCCACGGGAATGGTGCTGAGATGAGGAGAACGGGGAACGTGAGGCAGATAATGAAAGACACATACACGTTTCTGCTACAGCAGATAGTGCAAGTGCCCATTAAATGCTAAAATTAATTGTTTAAATTGTTCTGAGCAGCATTTACCAAAATCGCCTTGTCAATGCAGCTGGGCATTCGGTTTCAAAAGCTTTGCCTGTGTTATCTGCATCTTAACATTTTAGAGGCAAGCTTCTCCACGACAAACTAATTTGTTCTGCTCGCATTTATTTTCTCCCTGTGCAACACTTGCAAAAGTACGTGGCAGAAATGCAGATTGTTTTTTTTTTCCTCTCGTTTTCACACGGTGCTGGGAATGAAGTGGGGAGCTCGGGGCTCCTTCCCGCGCAGGAGGCAGCCCTAAGGCTCTCAGGGGGTGCCCGTGGGGCACCCAGCAAGGGGAGCAGGCAGACAGAGAGCGGCTGCTCGGAGCACCCAGGGAGGTGACGGCCCCCAAAGGGCATAAAACCTGGTGTGCAGATAATTCCTGCAGCATCGTAGGGGCTGTCACTGCAGCTACCGCTGCAGAGGGGACATGGGGATATCGCAGGGGCTGCCACCGTGGGCACAGCACATCCATGGATTCATCCCATACATTTTTCTTAGCACTTTGCAATTAACTGCTGCAATGGGTGCATGTCACCCTGGCCGTTGCTGTAGTGCTCTGGCCAGAGCTGGCCGTGCAGTAGCCGCATGGCATCCGCGTGGCACCCCCAGCGTCCCTGGGCTCGTTAGCGAAGCTCGTTCCGCAGCTGCCACCCCCAGTTCCCAGCACCTGGGGCTGATCCAGACCATAAAAGCCGGGCGCAGCTACCCCAGCCCCTCTGCTCTGCTGGAGTTGCTGCTGCTTCTCTTTCCTGACCTTTTCACAGTGCGCTGGCTCTGGAAACAAGCTCCTGGACCTGGGGCAGCTCCCACGGAGGGATTTGTCCTGCCGGGAAGAGCCCTTCGCCCCGGAGGGGACGTGCAGCTCCCCAGTGCTCACAGGTGTCCCCTGCCAGAGGCTATTTACCTACTGTGCAAATGCAGCCCTCTCTGGGATGAAACATGGAGTCACTTATGTGACTATGAATATTGTATGGCTGCTTAGAAATTAAAATGAAATTTGAGTCATGTAGCATTTATATGCACTCCTAATTTATATTTGAACAGAAGAGGAACTATTTTCTGTCTCAAAATGCTAGCTTAATTTTTATCTCTATTATCTTTGGAGCTCAGTGAAGAATTAATTTTTTTTCTTGTGAACTGGCTTTGAAGCAAAATTAATTCAACTGCAGCAGCAGCTTCCCCGTGGCTGCCTTTGCAGCCACCCAGCAGCTTGGTGCCCAGCTCCCCTCGCATCTGGGCTGCTGGTTTTGCTCCTTGATAACCGTGTGTGGGGCTGTTGCTGCAGGATCTTTTCATGTTCAATTTCCCAAGAATTACCTTCAAACGTGCTGCTAGGTGGGTCTGATGCACCCGGCTGGGTGCCTGCTTCCCATGTGCCCGGGTTATTTCAGCTCCGTGGGTTTCCCTGCCCTCCTGGAAACCCTGGCCTCTGGCTCCCGCTCTCATCAGGTACCAGATGCTAATTTGGGCTTATTTTTCATGCTGATACATGAGCAAAAGAATTCCTGCCCCTGCTCAGGCAGAAAGGCTTTGAGGCCATTAATTGAAAATTAATCAAGGAAATGTGTGTGATATTCATACAGGCCAACCAGGGGTGGACTCGATTAGAAAGAGAAATTGGGCTTGTCTCTTCTTATTGCATTAAGTGTGTTTAATTCCTGACAAGAAGGTTTTTTCCGCAGGCCAAGCTCCCTGCCAGCAGCAGGATCCGGCTGCCACATCCCGGGGTGGGAGCAGGGAGCTCTGCCCTGCCGAGGATTTATATTAATTTCTCTTGAAACTTTGATTTTCCTTGGCATAATGCAAGTTTTATCTGCCATGAATTGGAGATGGAAAATAAGTTAATCTCTAACAGGGAAGATGAGACAAGTGCTGATTCAGTTAGCAGGCAGGTGACAAATCTGAGAATAGGGGTTTGCAAACAAGGAAATGGGATAAAATTCCCTCTCCCTTGGGAAGAAGAGTCCTCCCTAAGGGAGAATGCAGATCTTACTGCACATATAAATGCATAGAGATAAATATATGCATAGAGGAGGGAACCTGATCAGATAATGAAGCTGCTGTCAGTGATGATGATGAGCGATAGGGAAGCGTTGGTGCAGTTGATGGTGATGAGTGGGTAGCTCATCCCTTGCAAAACAGCCCTAAATACCAGGCGTGAAGCAAATGGAGGAAAAATCTGCATAGGGGATTGATGAGGGGGTTAATGGCTCAATCAGCGCAGAGAAATGTTTTGAAACAAACTGCTCGTGGAGCGGGGAAACAGAGCTGGAGCAAGCGGGGAGCGGAGGCGCTGCCGGGAGGCGCCCAGGGCGGTGTCCTGGTCGGGATGGAGCCGCTGCGGCCACACGTATCCCGGGACCTGCAGCGCAGCAGGGCCAGGTCCGCGTGGCCTCGGAGCTGCAGCCCGGAGCTGCGGCCACGCAGGGGGTGGGGGTTGGCACCTGCTGTGGGTGCTGCCGTCGTGGGTGCCGCTGCTGCCGTCCTAGGGATGCAGCCCCATGAAGATCCATGTGCTGCTGTGGTCCTGGGGATGTGGCCCAGCTCCTCGCAGCAGCTCCAGCCCCGGCACTCTTGGGAGCACTTGCCACTAATGAATGAAAAAGGAGAGCACTTCAGGAGGCTTCATTTTCAGCTATTACTGCGGAAGGCTTTTCATTTGCCAGGGCAGATGCAGGAGCCTGTTGCTGTTTGTGCTGCTTGTAACAGGGCATCTTAATCTAAATATTCTGTTGTCAGCTCTCACTCTTCCTGCTCCTGCCTGTTCCCTTCCAGCCAGGTGCATTTACGAAGCAGAGTCCGTGTTTCCGTAAGATTCCTGTTCCTCTCCAACCAATATGTTGGCTTCTGGGAAGCATGGGTCAAAATGTGACCTCCAGCACTGCCCTCTCTTGTGGTTTTACTGCAAGTGTTGCAATGTTTTGCTTTGTTTTGCATCTCTGAGCTGGGCTGGGGAAGTCCGGCTTCTCTTTGTCTGGGATAAGTTTGGTCACTTGACCTCTTGTGACCTTAAATATTGCACGTTAAAACAATCATAGAGGGATTTAAAAGCAGGAGCAAAGTTGGCTCTGTTTGAGCCTGGATTTTCCACCAGTGCACCGTTTTTTCTGCTGGCTCTCGGCTGGAGAGTCAATGATGCTGCACCGTGCACCTGCTGGGGGTTTGCACTCGCTAAAGTCATTTCCCTGCAAGGAAGGAGCTGGTGAGGATGGAGGGGAGTGGGGCAGGACAGGGATGCTGGGAGCGCTCCCGGCTCTTCCCTCTGCTCCATTCTCCAAGCCGGGTGCGCGCAGCCCACGTGCTCCCGTGGGCAAAGAGCAGGGAAATGAGCGGGAATTCTATGACGCAGCCGCCAGGAAAGAGGAGAGGAACTTGCAGGTGATGATTTTATAAAGTGGGAAAAGCCTATTGGAATTGTATTCACCAAACTACTTGAGCCAAACATTTGTCTTGAGTTCTCAATTGGCATCCTACTCACAGCGCTCTTCTTAATGCGAGAGTGAGCGGGAGCTGATCTGAAATTAATATTGCTTAAAAAATGGATTTCAAGCCCAATCCAAATACTACATTTTTCAGCTGCTGAGCTGAAATAATAATAATAAAAAAAAAATCACTGACAACCTAACTTATTATTTTTCCTCCGGGCCTGGGGCCGAATTTTCCTGTTTTTTTCAAGGAACATTTGCTTGTACTTCACCTGCAAGGCGCCCTGAGCAGCAACAGAGGTGCCTAATCCCGAGCGCTTCCTGACGATGCCAGAGCCCTCGGCAGGCAAATCCTACGAGCTCCCTGTGCGCCTCTAACGAGGGAATTAGCTGGGAATGCCTCCGGGGGCCCGGCTCCAGCTCAGCCGCAAATCCAGTGTGCCCGATGACTTGGTGACCTTCCACGAGCGCCGCTGAGCTCTGCCCGAGCGCCGCGCTACTCGACGTCCCTCTGATGCTCCAGCTACGAGACGGATCCAAACCTGAGGGCGTGTTAAGCTCCTTCAGATGCTCTTATGTTTGCAGATCACATCGGTAGCCCTTGCCAAGCCCTGTAATTCAGTGATGTTTTGGGGTCGGAGGTGGAAGCAGCTGCTGGCAGGAACCTTCTGTTTAATGTTCCCTGGGACACGGGCTGCCCCGGGTGTGGATGCTCCTTCCTCCGCACGGGCGGCTGCCGCCTTTGTGGTTCCCGCGCTGTGCAGCCCTTTGGAGCCCCCCGCTCCCCATCTCCCCAGGCATGAGGCAGAACCACATCTAGCCGCCGGCTCCGCTCGGGTCTCTGCAGGCTCCAGCAGAGCTTTTATTTCTAATGATGTGCAAATTTACTGAGGGCGCAGCAATCGATGGCGGGTTCAAAGCTCTGCGCTGGGACCAGGTGTCTGTTTATCCGAGGACAGGAGGTGCTGGCAGCTCCGTGCGCTGCACGGGAGGGTGGAGGCAGCAGCTCCCTGGTGTCCCCGGCTGCTCCCGAGGAGGTGACACTCGCAGGGATCTCACCTGTGAACACAGATGATTCACACGCTATAGTTATAGTGACTTGTGTGCACGTGTAACCACCACGGCCTCTGCACTCCCCTCCCTGCAGCCGGCTCCGAGGAGCGGGGCTGGTGCGGGAGTAGAGTCCCCAGGGCTGTCTGGGGCTCGTGGGGTCTGGGTGAGTGCATGGCCATAACGGGGTGAGCAGCAGAGCTCCTCGGTCCTCCTCTAACGTAGCGCTTGCTTGGATCGGGTGGTGGGAGAGGCTGCGAGTCCGGGGTTTCCTTGCTCGTGGCACGAGCCACCACGATTCGCGTCCGTGTCCGCGGGGGCTGCGCGGGACGTTGCTGCCACCTGCCGCAGCCGCCCGGGCCGCGATGCTGCCGGCACCGGCCCGCGGGGAGAAATCCCCCCCGGAACGGCGCCTCCGCGCTCCCGGGGAGCCCCTCTCCTCTGTGGAAACACGGGTGTTTCGCAGGTGCAGCCGCTGCCTCAGTGCAACCCGGGGACACCAAAGCCACGTCTATCCCAGCCCCGCTGCCCTTCCCCGTTTTGCATCCCGAATTTGCTCTCCGTGCAGAGGACCACGATCTCATGGGATCCCTCGCCGCCCGTGAGCAAGGGGAAGCAGGTACTTACAAAGAAGTGTTCGTTCATGACACCTTTTAATTCTCCAAGTGATTAACTTGCAGTGGATTAGAGCCGGGATGGCTATTTAATTAACAGACATGTCAAGCTTGCTTGCGAGTCATTAAAAAAAACCCTTCTGATTGACTTGTTAATATGGAAGATATCAATTAGATTTTTTTTTTTTTCCTCCTCAGATATTTTTTCGGCTACAGCTGAAAGGGAGGAGGAGAAAAAGGAGCAAAGATGTCTGGACGTGGCTTTATTCTTCTTGCAGCAGATCTCAGCAGCGGATGGTTGCGGGATTGGTGCCTTTTCCCAGGGGAAGACGCCGATGCATCCCAGTGCGAAGGACGGCTCGGAGCGAGGCAGCGTGCGGTGTCTCCTGGGAATCCTCACTGGGATGCGGCCTCCCCCAGCCAGGACCAGTGCGGAGCAGCCGGGTCTGCAGAAGGACGTTTTTCCACTTAAAAGATGGGCTTTCATTTTTCACACTGGGAGCTTTGCGCTGGGGTGGGAAGCCTAAACGCAGAGGGAGCAGTGGGGGGCTAATAGGAGCCTTGTTAAAAATGTACCCTGCAATTTGCAGTGCTAATAACTATATGGGGAAAGCGAGAGCCCGGTGCTCTGGGCAGGTGGCAGAGGCCAGGCCTGAGTGGGAATTTTGTGCTCCGAGGCTCAGGGAAGAGCGGAGGAAACTTGGGAGCAAGGACGAAGAGCAGGAGCTGAAGAGCTGGAGGCCTCGCAAGGGCCACGAGCTCCAGTTACCTCTGCCAGAGCAGAGGGAGTTTTGAGGACTTTTTAAAGGATTTTTTCCCCTGCTGTGAGGAGTGGGGGCCCCGAGGGTGCTGGGACCCCTGTTGTGGCTGGGGGGGCTGCAAAGAGTCGAGATCCTCTCCTGCCCCATGTTATAAAGCGCTGCTGCAAGGTCTGCCTTTGTGCACAAAGCTTCGATTGCTCCAAGAGCAGATCGCCTCTTGCCATAATTGCTATGGAAATCCCGCAGATTAACATCGTCAGCCCAGGAGCGGCAAGTTTCCCTCGGAGCCTGTCTCCCAGGAGCTCACCTGTTGCACAAGTTGCCATAGCAATTTTTTCCCCTGGGAATACAAATAAATAAAAGCCCAGCGCCGCTGTGGGGCCCCAGCTCTCCTGCCCCGGGGCGGGAGTTTTGCCTGCGGTGGGTGAAGCAGCACCAGGAGAATCCCGGCACTGCCGCGATGGCCACCGAGAGCCCCGCCGACCCGGCAGGATCCCAGCTCCGCTGTGGACTCGGTGCCTTGGGAAGCAGGACACGATCCCCAAGGAGAGCGACCCCCCGACGGCCACCCCGGCTCCTCCGCGCGGCCACTGCTGGAGGACGAGGTTTGGGGGTCGGCACCGCCGCCAGCCTCTAAAATACCGACTCCCTGGGAACACGGTAAGCCAGGATGCCAGCCGTTAATGGTCATTAATAGGAATGCAATAATTAATAGATGCAGCTATGTTCTTTAATAACTCATGCGAACTTTAGCTGTGAAGTACAGTCTGCTCCCAGGAGGTGACTGGGATGCTGCAATGGAATAGCTTAGAGCAGGAAGGGTTTTAATTATGGATTAAACACACATAGGTGTTATACAAAGTTATGAAGAAGAATGGGCATTAAAATTATGAAGTAACGGGCCAATTTCTCCTACCTGGAGGCTTGTTTTAAAGAGTCTGCTAGTATTGCATCTCTGTGCCAAGGAACAGCAGGACGGAGCAGCACGGCCCCGTTCTAGGCTGGCTTTCCTCTGGCAATGAGTTCAGTGCTCCCCGCGCGCTGCAGCCCCTGCACCCACTGGTGCACGCGCTCCTGCTGCAGCGCGGGACCCCGGCAGGGCTCCGCATCTGCGCTCCCTCCGGAGACGGGGAGCAGGGAATGGGCTACACCTCAGCAGAGGGAAACATGCACCTGCTCCCGGCCCCAACAGTGATCTATATCTTCAATTTTCCCAAAGAATATGTTTTTGTCTTTAAAGATGTTGTCTCCTGCTTCTTGACCTGAGTAAACCGGAAGATAATAGAGCCCAGATGGAGTGCATAGCCGTCTTCATCTGGCACGGGGAGGGCTGTTTTGGGGCTCACTGGGAGGGATCTGGCCTGTAGCCCGGTGGCCACGTCCTCGCTGGCACCTCCGTCCTGCCTGCGCAGGATTAAAGGTGTCTGCGCTGCAGCCACGGAGCTGCTGCAGCGCGCGGATCGCGGAGCAAGGGAGGAGCTTTGGCAGTAGCAATTTGGGGAGGTTTTTGCTTTTCACCCCCCAGCCCCATAGAGAAATGCTGCTGCCCAGCCCTGCCAGGCCCTGCAGCTGCCCCCGTGGGAGCAGAGCTGCTCAAACCGTCCTGCAGCCGCCTCTCTGCCTGGTGGAGGAGACCGAAATTGGATTCGGGGGAAGCAAATGCAGTTCCCCAGAATGGATGTACATTTTCATTATACTTATTCGCTGAGTAATTGGTGGTAATACAAGAGATATGGGCAGTATCATTATAGACCAGGCTGTGCCGGAGATGTATTATCATCATCTGTCATTATCTGGGCTTCCTTGTGGCTGCTAAAATTGTAGAACATGATTTTAATAACCCTGGAAGGCAAGAATCATTTTTCTTTTGTCACTTAACAACTTGGCCTCATTCACTGATACCTTAAAATAAGAGTGCATTAATTTACAGTGGAATAAATGCAGACCTGCTTGTTTTTGTCTCCCTTCATTTGCAGAGGGGCCCCAGCAAAGCCTGGCAGCTTTCAAGGAAATTGCAGCTAACGGCGGGAGGACGTGAGCAGGGATGGGGGACGCGCAGGAGCAGCCAGAGCCCGAGGCCACGGCTATGGGCGAGGACGTGCAGCCAAGGCACCACCCCTGCTGCAGATACCGTGATAGAAAGAGCAGGAACAGCCGCTTTTGGGGTGCTGCGTGTCCCCTGCGTGCGGCAGGGCCCCTGCGTGTCCCCGTGCTGCCCTGCCTGGCCACGTGCTCCCTGCACATGTGACCGCCCGTGGGGCTCGGGGACATCGTGCGTGTCCCCAGGGTAGCACTGAGATCTCGTGCATGTTTCTGCAGTGCCGCTCCGCTCCTCTGCCCAACAGCCAGGGCTAGCAACCTCGTTTTGCAGCTATTGACCGCAAGCAAATAACCTCCAGACAGCATTTTAATCCGATAAAAGCTGATATTTTTGTTCCTGTTGCTGCTAAGGGTGTTTATTGGAGCAGGGGAACAGCAGCGTGGGGCTCGCAGGCCCCGGGCTGGGTGTCGGCAGGAGCCAAAGCTGCTGCCTAGCCACGCAGCGGGGCCTGAACCCGAGGGGACAGTGGTGGCCGTGTGGGCACCGCGCTCGTGTTGCTGCCCCGCAGGGCCCGGCACGGGCTGCAAGGCTGGAAAAGCCCCGCGCAGCCCCCGCTTCCCCTTTCCCGGTGCCCGCCGCCGCGTCCGGCTGTGTGGAGGTGGCTCTTGTGCCACGGGATGGGGACTGGCAGCCCCGCGAAGAACTTGCCCCGCTCCAAACTGTGTACCCGGTGCCCAGAGTCTGCTCTTTGTGCCCTGGGATGCACAGCCTGTCCGTGCAGCCATGGGGCACCAGCTCCAGGACCCAGCGGCTCCCCATGCCCCAGGACGAGGGGTGTGGGGAGGGCAGCACTTGTTTTCTGTCCAGCTTGGTGTTTACAGCGCTCAACTTCCCTCTGGCCCGTTCCCACAGCGATGCCCACGTCGCCATAGCTACCGGAGCGAGTATTCCCGCTCTTGGCAGTAAACAGCCTGCAAGAAGGCAGATTTCCGTGCTAAAATGCTGGGGGTTGCTACACCCAAGGAAAATGTTGCAACGGCAACTTCTCCCTGCCCATCCCGCCCAGCGGCGGCTGTGGGAACCAGCCCCGGCGGGGAACAGTGGGGCTGGGCACCATGGGGCAGGGACTCCAGGAGGGGATGGGGACCCCGTCCCGAGTGCCCGGGAGCTGCCCCAGCACCTCCGTTCCGGGCAGCCTGTGGGGCCGGGAGCTCGCGGGCCCTGTGGTGAGCCTGGGCACCGGCTGCAGGTCTGGCGAGGGGCTGGGCACCAGGGCTGCGCTGGCTGCAGGTCTGGCGAGGGGCTGGGCACCAGGGCTGCGCTGGACGTGCCGCAGAGCTGCAGGGTCCAGGGGTGGCTCTGCAACCCCCCAGCTTGTGGCGGGGCTGGGTGCTGCCCCGCGGGGCTGCTGTGACAAGCGGCAGCAGAGCTGGGCAGCGCCAGGCGCTGATCCTCCTCCCCGGCCCATCGCCGCTCACCCTGCCCTGGCCGTGGCCGCTGACGGGCGGGATGGATTCGCCGCAGCAGCGGAGCCGCTCATCCTGTGCCTGCGGGCGCAGCCGCCGCGTCAGGCCACGGTGTCCCCATGGCTTCCTGCTCCCGTAACTGCGCCCCTGCTTTGCGGCAATGCCCGCGCGGTGCCCGGCAGCGCCGTGCTGGGACGTGGCACCACCCTCCTGTATCCTGCGGCCGCAGGCCGGTACGCGGGTGGCTGCCGCAAGCCTTGCCGCACGCGTGCTGTGCACTGCAGTAAACAGCTGTTTGCACAACGGCGAGCTGCGTTGCAAAGGCTGCAAGTGCCACGCGTGTTGGGCAATGCCCTGTTTACCCGGATGCTCCGGTTCCGTCCCTCTGGAGCCAGCTGGGGATGCGGTGCCACCCAGCGCAGGGTCAGACTTGCCCCGTTCCAGCCCCACGAGGAGCTGCCAGCGCCCGGAGGCCCTGACTTTGGAGCAGCCCGTGCTGAGCGCAGGTGATTCCGGCAGCTGCGCGGGCTCTGTGGCTGCCCCTGCGGCTCCTCGTGGTGCCCGGCCCCGGCCTGGGGCTGCTGCCTCCTGCACAGGAGCCCCTGCAGGGTCACGGAGCCTCCCGGCCCGTGGCCTGTGTGACTGGGGCCGGGAGCTGCCCAGAGCACCTACATTTCGGCCCCAGTCCCCCCAGCCCCAGCGCGGGCGCTGCGGGCAGCAGGGGTGGGCGGCGGGTGCTGCGTGGCCCCGCGCTCCTTCCTGCCGGCGCTGCCTGCAGGGAAGTGTTTTGCAATCACCTTCTCCAGAGTCGCAGCAATTAACGGCGCTGGGTTTGAGGAACTAACGGCGCAGGCAGCGTGGCAGCGAGCGCAGCGCCCGGGCAGACAGTGAGCGCGGCCGGAGCAGGGGCAGGTAGGGACAGCAGCGGGGTCCGCGAGGGTGCCCGGCGTGGTCTGTGTGGGGACGTCGGTGCAGGGACACAGCAGCCGCTTTCCCGTTACTGTGCCGGGCTCGTGTGCACCCGGGTGCCTTCCAGGGCAAGGAGAGACCTTGAGGTGGGCGCCGTCGCGGCAGCCCCGGTGGGAGCACGTGCCCCACGAGGACATGGCAGCTGTGACCCCACGGGGATGTGGCAGTTATGATCCCAGCGGGGATGTGGCAGCTTTGAGCTCCCCGGGGCCGGGCAGGTGGCACGGGTGGCCGGGCACTGTCCCCGGCAGCAGCTGGGGATGCAGGTGGAAGGGGATGCAGTGCAGGGGCGCGGGCAGGACCGCCGCGTCGCCTCCTTTCAGTGCTTCCCTCATCTCTGCTTATCAGAGCACTCTGCCACCCCAGCCCCGGCTCCGGCCATCGCCAAAACCGCAAATCTGTCCCGGGCAGACACCGAAGGCGCCGCGATCAGCACAGCCTCCGCCTGGGGCTCCGCGTGCAGGAGCGCAGCCAGCAGCCCCGCCAGCCGGTGCTCCTGGCGCACACGTGGGGCGGAGGGGACGCCCTGCACAGCTCCCCGTGCCCGTGCTCCGGGTGGATGCACCAGTGCTGCAGGAGCAAGGCCAAGCTGGGGGGCCGCTTGCTTGCAGGAGGCCCCGCGGCCAGGAGGCTCTAACGCGGCCGCTGCGCGGAGCCCGTCCCGTCCCGGGTCCCCGCGGCTGCCTGCGCCACGGGTGATGCCCCGGGCGGGGGGCCAGCCATGGCCAGGCGCGGCACGGGGCCCTCCCTCCTGCACCTGCTCCTGCTGCTCCTGCTGCTCTCTGTGCATGGTGAGTGGGTGCCCGGCCCGGCCCGGCCCCGTGCGGGGACCCCCAGGGGGCTGCCCACGATGCCCCACGCTCCGCTGCCCGCAGGGGGCCAGGGCTGCGCCTCGCTCTCCGTGGACTCGCCCATCGTGCTGCTGGGATCGGCCGTGTCGGCGTCGTGCACCGTGCGCGCTGAGCGCTGCGGCGGGCTGCAGCGCGCCCAGATCCACATCGCCTGGCTGCTGGACAGCGAGCCCCTGGCCGGGCGGCAGCAGCATGGCCCGGCGGGCACCGAGCTCTCCAACCTCACGCTGCCCCACTTCAACCGCAGCCAGGCCCGCCTGTGGTGCCTGCTGCAGTGGAACGGCACGCGGCAGCGCGTGGCCATGGCCGAGCTGCGGGCTGGCTGTGAGTGCCCCGCGGCGGCGGCACGGTCTGCATGGGCTGCATGGGCTGCATGGGCTGCATGGGCTGCACGGGCGCCCCACGGCGCTCACACGGCCCGTCTCGCAGACCCCCCGGCCAAGCCCTCCAACCTGAGCTGCATGCTGAACCTCAGCGACTACGGGCTCACGTGCCAGTGGGCGCGCGGCGCCGACAGCCTGCCCACCAGCGTCGCACTCAAGTGCGCCACGTAAGCGGCACGGGCGAGCGTGGGGCGCCCCGCGCGCCGGCCCCGCTCGCCCCAGCCCCCGTGTGCCCGCAGGAGCCGTGCGCAGCGCGAGGCCGGCGCGGCGCTCACAGGCTGCAGCCCGCGCGACGGCCGCCACCACTGCACCGTGCCCCGGCGCCTGCTGCAGCTCTACCGGCACATGGAGATCTGGGTGTCCGCCCGCAACGCCCTGGGCACCGCCGAGTCCGAGCGCCTCCGCATTGACCCCATGGACGTGGGTGAGCGGGGCCGGCGCGGCCATGGCGCCCTGGGCTGCAGGGCACCGGGCTGGCCCACACAGCAGCTCCGGTAGCGAAGGGCTGGCACTGACAAACAGGCAGCAAAGCCGAGGTGCAGGGCGAGCGGTGCGGGGTGGTTGCACATCATGACAGACCGGGGTCCACTAATAACGAGCCCAGTTCCTGGGAACAATTTGTAAAGGAACCGCTCAGACCAGGCGCTTGTCCTGGTCTCCACCAGGGAAGGGCTGCCCCCAAAGCAGCAAAATGTTTTGGGGCTGTTTCTGTGGGGCGCTGCGTGGAGCGGGGCCGCGGGCTGGCGAGGCACCACAGCATCCCCGCTGTCCCCGCAGCCAAGCTGGAGCCCCCGGCATTGCAGAGCATCGAGCCGCTGCCTGGGCAGCCCGACTGCGTGTCCGTGGGCTGGCGGGCGGCGCGGAGCAGCGCGCACATGGAGCTGCAGTGCGAGCTGCGCTACCGCTCGCCCGAGGAGCCTGCCTGGGCGCTGGTGAGCCGCGCTCGGCCCGCGCGCCCCGCCACACCGCGGGCTCCCCGGCCCCCAGAGCACCCCGAGGTGACGCGCGGCTGCTCCTGCAACTGGCAACGCTGCCTCTCGCCGCACTGCGGGGTCCCCTCGCGCACAGCCTGTCCGGCACCGCGCTGCCACCCCGCCGGGCGCTGCAGCACGGGGCTGACGCCGGCCCCGCTGCCCCAGGTGCCCAACATCAGCGAGGCGGCGCAGCCGGCGCTGCGGCTCTGCGGCTTCCTCTGCGGCACGCGGTACCGCTTCCAGCTGCGCTGCCGCCGGCCCTCGCCCGGCGCCTACTGGAGCGAGTGGAGCCCAGGCAAGGAGGTCACCACGCAGGAGAAAGGTGGGTGCGGGGCCAGGGGGCTGCGGCGTCGCATGGCCCGGGGCACCGTCTTCCCTGCGCTCTGTCCCGCTCAGCGCCGGCAGCGAGGCTGGACGCGTGGTGGAGCACACGGCGCGTGGGCGCCGGGCGCCGCGTCGAGGTGCAGCTGCGCTGGAAGGTACCGGGGCGCGGGCGGCGCACATGGGGCTCCCGTGGCAGCAGCGCCCGCACGCCCCGTTCCTCCCGTGCGCCCGCAGGCTCCGTCGTGGCGCGAAGCCAACGGGAGGCTGCGGGGCTACCGCGTGGCACTGAGCCCGCGGCAGCGCGGCCACGGCCCCCTCACCGTGTGCGACACCAGCGACACCCAGTGCGGCTTCTCGGCCCCGGCGGGCACCGCCAGGGTCTATCTCACGGCCTACAACGCGGCGGGCGAGTCGGCCGCCACCGAGGTGGTGCTGCTGGAGCAGACGGGTGAGCGCAGCCGTGCGAGCACCCACGGAGCTCCGCTGGGTGGGATGCTCCGCTGGCGGGATGCTCTGCTGGTGGGATGCTCTGCCGGGCAGTGTGGCGGGATGCTCCAGTGGGTGGTTTGGTGGGACACTCTCTGGGTAGAATGCTCTGCTGGGCAGCCCGGCAGGATGCTCTGGTGGGCGGGATGCTCCCAGTCTGCGCCCGCCGCCCGCGGTTGGTGCTGGCAGCGCCTCTGGTCCCCGCCGCAGGGCAGCCCCTGGCCGGGCTCCGGGCCGTGCCGAGCGGCGAGCGCAGCCTGCGGGTGCAGTGGGAGCGCCCGCCGGGCGCGGTGGCCGGCTACGTGGTGGAGTGGCAGCGCGTGCCGCCCGAGCCGGCCCTCTGCAGTGCCTGCTGGCAGAGGCAGCGCGGCGCGGGCGCCACCGGCGCCCTCATCCGCGGTAAGTGCGCGGCTGCCCCGCTGCCCACGGCCCCGCGCACGGCCCCCAACACCCCCGGGCACCCCATTCCCGCTCCTGCCCCACGCTGCAGATGGCATCGAGCCCTTCCAGCGGTACAACGTCTCGGTGTTCCCGCTCTACGAGGACGCCGTCGGGGCGCCTGCCCACATAGCAGCCTACTCCAAGCAGAAGGGTAGGTGCTGGCGGCGGCTGCGATGTGGGACCTGCACTGGTGCCCAGCCTGTCCCCAGCCTCATGACAGGTCCCGCTTCCATCACTCTGCTCCCTCTCAGCCCCATCGCGCGCCCCGAAGCTCCACCTGAAGAGCATCAGCAAGTCCCAAGCCGAGCTGTGCTGGGACTCGATCCCCGTGGAGCTGCAGAATGGCTTCATCACCAGCTACACCATCTTCTGGGCCAACAGCACTGCGGACGTGTCCAGTGAGCGCTGCCCGCCCGCGGCTCCCCGAGCTCCCAGGGCTGGCCTGGGGGGACCACGGCACGAGTGTCCCTTGCTCAGAGAGCAGGTGGATCTGGGCACGGCTCTGGGCACCGAGCGGGACACCCAAGGGGTCGTGGGGGTCTCTGGGGTTCCAAGGGGTCCCGGGGGTCCCTGGGGACACCAAGGGGTCCCGGGGAGCCAGGGGTGCAGCTGCAGCCCTGTCCCGCGCTGGAGCCGAGTGCAGCTGTGCTCGTGGGGACACGGTCCCCTGCAGCGTGGGCAGCGCCGCCCCGTTCCCTGAGGGCCCTGTCTTTGCAGGTGCCCTTGTGCCCCCTGCCCACAGCTCCTTCATCGTGGGCAACCTGAAGCCCTCGACCCTGTACAAAGTGCACATCATGGCCTCGACCGCGGCGGGCGGCACCAACGGCACCAGCCTCATCCTGGTCACCACAGTGCTTGGTGAGGCCCCGGGGGCGCGGGCGGCTGCCGGGCACCGTGTCCCGCGGGCAGCACACGCAGCTGCCTCCTGCCTGCCTTGCAGATGACATTGAAATCCAGTTCCTCTTCCTGAGCCTGGCGCTCATCTTCATCCTGCTCATCCTGCTCATGATCTGCTTCCAGAAGAACGGGCGGTGAGCGCAGCTGCCAGCCCCTCGCACGGCTGCAGTGGCCGCACGGGGGGCTCTGCAGCTGCGGGCTTCAGGGGCACCCAGGACCCCATTGCAGCCCTTGACCCCCCTGTCTGCACGGCCAGGGTGAAGAAGCAGCTGTGGCCGAGCGTGCCCGACCCTGCGCACAGCAGCCTGGGCACGTGGGTGCCCGCCGAGCTGCACCGGGTGAGCTGACAGACCCGCGGCACGGAGAGCCTCGTGTGCGGCATGGAGAGCTGAGTGTGCCACACGGAAAGCCTTGTGTACTGCAAGGAGAGAGCTGTGTGCTGCACGGAGAGCTGTGTGCTGCATGAGAGCCTCGTGTGCTGCCTGGAGAGCTGTGTGCCGCGTGGGGAGCTTTGTGCACCGCATGGAGAGCTTCCTGTGCTGCATGGAGAGCACTCTGTGCTGCATGGAGAGCCTCATGAGCAGCATGGAGAGCCTCGTGTGCTGCACGGAGAGCGCTGTGCGCTGTGGGCCGGGCTGAGCCGCTCACCGCGCTGCTCCTGCGGGAGCCTCCGCAGGTGGCCGGCACGAGGGATCCGGGCCCAGCCACCATCTCTGCCGTCACGGTGCTGGAGAGGGCGCCGGGGAAGGCGGCGGAGGCGCCGAGCGCGGCCCCGGAGCGGGCGCAGGGCTACGTGCAGCAGCCCGGGGCGCGCGCGGCCGAGCCCGTGCAGTACGTGCAGGTGCTGGGTGACGACCCGCGGGCCGGGCCGGCGCGGTGCCCGCGCGGCGGCAGCCCCCGCCAGCCGCTGCTGCCCTACCAGAACGTGCGGCCGGCGCGGCGCGCCGAGCCCGCCTCGCTGCGCGAGCCGCTGCTGCACTTCCCGCTGCTGCAGGGGCTGCGGCTCGGCGGTGCCGACGAGCTGCACGACTGCCAGCGGCCGTAGCCGCGGGGGGCCCCGCGCCCGCCGCCCCGCGCTGCATTTCTGCTTCCCCGTGAGCGCACAATAAACAGCTATGAGCGGCCCTCGCCTGCATGTCCCGTTGGGAAGTGCACACGCTGCTCATGGGAAGTGGCGGCACAGGAGGGTGGTCCGGGACAGGCCGGGGGTCCTGCTCCCCATCCCGTGTCCCTGCCCAGCTGCACGGTGCAAGCGTGCCACTGCCCACACTTCCAAGCCCAACTTTTAATGTTGAAGCCCAATGTTTTCCGGTCATGCACGAAGGGCACAGGTGGCACTCGCAGGCTCTGCTCTACAGGGGGGCAGGGTGCGTGGCAAGGGGAAAACGCCGATTTCTCCAAAATTCCCCCCAAAAGTGCGTCTCCCTCTCCCACGCCCATCGATGCGCTCGGCCGGCGGCGCCGGTGTGCGCGCGCTCGGCGCTCGTGCGGCCCGCCTGGCAAGATGGCGGCGCCCATGTCGGCGGGGCGGTGGGGCGCGGCCATGCTGGCGCTGCGCGCGGCGCTGGCGCGCGGCCTGCCCGGGGCGGCCGGGGCCGCGGCCTGGGCGGCCGCCCGGTGCGCCGCGGGTGAGCGCGGGGCCCGCGGGGCTGCGGCCAGCAGGGGCGGCCCGGGAGGAGGCGGCGGCTGGAGCGGGGAGCAGGCCCGGGGGCGAGGGGAGGGAAAGAGCCCGGGGGGCAGGAACGGGGGACAGGGGCTGCGGGCAGGGGGGCAGGGGGCCCCCGGGGCGAGGGGGCTCTGGGGGCCCTGGGAGCGCGGCGGGGAGTGGGGATGTGCTGGTGTAGGGGGGCCCGGGGTCCTCCCTGGCAGCCGAGTGCGGGGTGGATCCCAGGGTGGGGTGATGCTGTGTCACCGGTCCTGGGGTGTCACCAGTCCAGGGGTGTCACCGGTCCTGGGGTGTCACCAGTCCCGGGGTGTCACCGGTCCCGGGGTGTCACCCATCCCGGGGTGTCACCCATCCCAGGGTGTCACAGATCCCAGGGTGTCACTGGTTCCGGGGTGTCACCGGTCCCAGGGGATGCTCCGCTCAGCTGGGGTGGCCGTGGGCACCCCAGAGGTGACCGGGGTGCGGGGCGCTTGGAGCCACACGCTGCCCCATGCAGGGAGAGCCCTTCCAGGAGGCTCCGTGTGGGCAGAGCGGGGTCCGGAGCCCCGCGTGGGGCCGGGCCCGGTGCCCCCGCGCGCCTGCCCTGCCCGTGGGGCTCCCGCCGGCCCGGGACCCGCTCGCGTGGCCTGTGCGGGCAGAGCTCCCTTAGGCAGGGCTGCTGGAGCAGCAGGACAGCCTGAGAAATCTTCGTCTTCTTCCATGAAGCTCCCAGTCCCTTTCTGCAGAGTGCAAGATGTTACGCCAGACCTGTAAGAAAGAGAAGGAAAGGTAGGTCTGGATGGCGACCCGCCACTTGCCAGTGTTTTACCCATGGCTCGCTCGGGTTTGCACCTGAGGCAGCAGGAAAAGAGGGTATTTGGAGATGCTGCCTAGGCTTGGCTGGACGAGGGCACGGTGACAGTGCTGCTCCAAAGGGGAGGCTGGATTAGAGCTCGCAGGGTCTCTTTCTGCAGTTCTGTGAATCTATAAACAATTCCATGGAAGCTCAAAAGTTATTCAGAAAACCCAGCAGTTCCTCAATACACGGCAAATAGCAGCTGTCTTCAGCAGTTCTGGTCTCACTAGACTCTGTAGTGTGTTGTAAAGGCAGAGTACTGAAGGCAAGAAGCTAGACCGCGTTTTATTACCTGAATTTATCTCAGTTTGACCCTACAACTGAACTCTTAAGTTCATCCTTTGGAGCATCCAGTCTGTTTTCTTTGCTGTTTGTTTCCTCTGATCTAGTTTGTGAGCATGACTCAGAGCTCTCACTTAGTACTGCTGTTTCTTAAATATTTATCTTTTTTTTTTTTTTTTTTTTTTTGTAGACTTCCCTAGTCATTTAGATGATCTCCCTCCAACAATGCTGAAGAAAGATTACGCCAATGTACCGATAATAAACAGGTATGAGGTAGGGGCAGGGAGTGACTGTTCTCTTCCAAGCTTTGTATGTTAGATATTGCCACAATATGCAGTAACTGCTTAATACGTAATTAATGTTCTGTGATTACTGATGTGCAGTTTAGCAACAAATTGCAAACTTGCTTTGAATATCAATTTTACAAAAGCAGTCACTGATTACGGGTGTGTTAGGCTTTTGTTTACCTAACATAGTGCACATCGAGCCCATTTCTCAGAAGTGCTCTCTGCCCAGGTTTTCTGCGGACATCACAGTCTGTGGAAATAATTTATGCCTGTCTTGACATTGGATGCTAGACCATGTATAGTTCAGCACTCAAAAATGAACAACCACTTCTGAAATTTGGACCCACACGCTGTGTGTTTTTAGGTCCTGGTTTCCAGAACTGCTCATGTGTGGTGCGTGGAGAGCCCCAAGTGGCAAAAATGAGACTTTCACAGATTTTTGAAAATGCAAGTCTTGAAATTAGTCATTATGTCCTTGACTACTTACGTGAAGGTTAATCTTCAGCACCCAGTTTGCACATAATGTTGTTTTGGAAACTGCTAAGACTTCATGATTTTAAATAATTCCTGCTCTGCTTCCCAAAAGAGCAAAACTGTTTGCTGCTTCTGTAATCTTAAGTGTGATTTTTCTTAGAAATACAAGGAATAGCTTATGGCTGACTGTTTTAAAGGGTAAAGGATAGAGTAAATGAAGTTCCTTGCATATCTGTGAGAATTGTTCTGTAAACCTAACAATCTAATCTTAGTTTTGTTGTTAATTATGCTTTTTTTTTTCATGCTTATAAACTGATCTGCAACCTCCCTGCAGTGTTGATGATGTAGTGAAAAGACTGCTGTCACTGGAAATGGCTAGCCAGGTCAGTGTCATTCTGCTTGCCTAAAAGCTGCAAGATTTAGCGACTATGTAAGACTTGCCTTACATATGGTTAAATGCCCTTCTTTTACTTTGTTTATGAATGTTGCTAAGTGACTACAAAGTGACAAATACATAATGGTATTTAGTCTTGCATGCTTTTAACATTTATCATAAAAGGAAGTCTCGTTTATGATATTAATAACACATTAAAGTGAAAGACAAATATGTTTTAAAAAAATCACAGGCAGAAATGCAGCTCCATTTTATATTACTGCTGGTGGTTGGCCCATTTTTGAGAAAAATAGTACACTGGACAGCAAATGTTCATACCCATAGCGGTCCTGAAGAAGTGACTAGCTCTATTCTATTATCCACAGAAGGAGAAGGTGAAGATAAAGACTCAGCAGCTAGTGGAGAAGGTCAGGAGGTCTCCCAACGACAATGGCTCCTTTGAGGTGCAAGGTGAGCAGAGGAGCAGAAGGAAGTTGTCGACAAGTGACCTTTCTTTTGGATTTGTCTAGCTCTTCCCACCCCATCGCTTGAAGTGTCTTGTTCCAGTTAGGAGGGTCTCTTTCAGGAGAGCCGCCGGGAGCCTGCAGTGTGCGCTGTGGGATGTGCCCGGGGTTTGGGAACGCTGCAGAGACAGTGCGCGGGGTGACTGGCACAGGCAGCCCTGGCTGAAGCACGGGGCAGGAGTGAAGCCGCTACCCCCTGACCCAGATGCACTCCCTTCTCAGGAACAAAGATTCCCGTTTGTCAGGCTGCCTCTAGCACCATTTCCCAAAGCATGAAATTACCCTCCAAAATATTAAATATAGCTTGCTGCTGCTGCAGCTAGAAAGAAACCTGAAAGTTGTGCCTGTTCCTGCAAAGCTTAAATGAAGAGAAGTGCATGTAAACTCACTGGAAATTAAGCCAGGCAAGAGGAATTCTAGGGGTAAATTCATACTGTATGTTGTTAAAATTTTAAGCACTAACTACGCAGCTTTACAGTAATAGTTTTCACTTGAATTTCTATAGTTTATATTTGATTTGGTTTGCATTTGTTTAGGAAGTTGTGCAGTAATACTTGTTGTGGTGCAGTGGGCATCCCTAAGGACAGCAGTCCCCAAAGGGGGCAGTGCAATGCGACTGCCACTGTCCCACCAGGAAGCTGCTGCTTTCACACAGCTTCTTATATCTATCCTTTATAGTTGCTATGTTGACTGCCAAGATTCGCACTTACGAGGAACATCTTCAGAAGCATCCCAAGGTATCAAGTCACATTTTAATACTTATTTTCATATTTAAATTCTTAACAAAGATAGTGCTTCTTTGTCATTTCTGAATTATGTACTTTGTGTCAAGCACAGTTTAAGCAGTAGCCTCCTTCTAGTTATTGCAGCTTTTGCCAGCAATGGACAAGTGAGATTTTTTTTTTAGCCATGATCTGGTTTGTTTTAAGCAACTTATTGGAATGCAAGTACAATTTCTGTGCAATCTAGCGAGTGTTAAGTCCCTTGCAGGATAAAAACAACCGCCGCCGCATGCTGATGGATGTGGATCGGCGGAGGAAACTCCTCGCGTATCTTCGGCGCGTCCGCTACGATGTTTTTGAGAACACCTGCAAACAGCTGAACATCCAGTACACTTCGCCCCCTGCCTACTCCAGACGGATCACCAAGCGCTGGCTCGTCAAGAAGGCCTTGTGCCTCAAGGTAGGGAGCGATCCCAAGGGGAAAGGCACAGCTGCACAGTGTCATTGGTGCACTAGTGTTTACTAGCAGCGCACTAAACCTGGGGCAGCAGCATGGCTTGGGCAGGACAGAATAGCCGAGGATGGTGCCCTAAAAGCAGGGCAGCCCAGGAGGGAAGAGCGAGGAAAGGGGCTGGTGCGAGCGGCACGCTCTAGGCTCCCTGCCCTCACCTTGCCCTGCTCCCACCGCAGGTGTTCCAGGAGGTGCGGAAGCTGAAGGCGCCAGAGAGGCTAAAGCAGAGGCAGGAGTGGCGGGCCAGGGCCAGGGCCCGGGCCGAGAAGGAGCAGCAGGCGCCGCAGAGCGAGGGCACCGCGGTGTAGCGGCGCCCTGCCCCTGGGTGCGGGTGATGGAGATGGTGCTTTAATGAATAAATGACAAAAAAAAAAAAAAATGCCACGTGCTGTGTGTGCACAGTGATGTGCTGTGTGTGCATCTTCATGTGCTGTGTGTGCACGCTCACGTGCGACCCGCCGAGCGTGCAGGGATCCTGAGCAAGCGGGAGTGAGAGCTCAGAGCCGCCCTGCCGGGCTGCAGCCCGGCTGCCCGGAGCAGCTCGGTCCTGGGTGCAGTGCGGCTGTGTGCGCTCAGTGCGAGGGGGTGTGTGTGTGTGCGCGCGTGTATGTGCGCAGGTTGTACACGCACTGTGTGTGTGTGTGCGCGCAGGTTGTGCACGCACTCTGTGTGTGTGTGTGTGTGTGTGAGGGGGTGTGCAGGCATGTGCAGGGTGCTCGTGTGCATCGTGTGCCCATGCACATGCAGGGTGTACTTGCGCGCGTGCACGTGGGGAGGGTGCCCGTGCACGGCGTGCCGTGTGCGCGCATGCCCAACCCTCGGGCACGTGCGCCTTGAGCCTGCGCATGCGCGAGCCGCTCTCGTACACACGGGCGCGCAGGGGCGGGGCTTGCGCGCGCGGCCATGCCCGTCCCTCCCCGCCCCGCCAAGACGGCGCCTCGCGATTGGCTGCCGGGCGCGGCCGGTTGCTGGGCAACGGCGCCGGTGGCGGTGCAGCTGTCCCGGTGCCGCCGTCGCCGCCATGTCGTCGCGGACGCTGCCGCTGCTCTTCCTCAACCTGGGCGGCGAGATGCTCTACATCCTGGACCAGCGCCTGCGCGCGCAGAGCATCCCCGGCGAGAAAGCCCGTAAAGGTGAGGCGGTACCGGCACCGGGAGCGCGCCGGGCGGCCGAGGCGCAGGCGCCGCCGCCGCGGGGAGGCCGGGCGGAGCGGCGGCCCCGGCAGCGCGGGGGGAGCATCGCGCGGGGCCCGCTCCCGCCAGGCCTGCCCCCGCCAGGCCTGCTCCCGCCGCTCCCGGGCCAGCCGCCGGAGCGGCCGCCGAGCAGCAGGCCGGGACGAGCCCCGGAGCCGCGCGGGTGGCGGCCGAGCTGCTCCAAGGGCAGGTTAACTTCTGTTCACCTCGTTTATTTCCCCCTCCAAGGGGGAAATCTCCACTGTTACTTCGGGCTTTGCTGAAACACCGTGACTTCCTGCACACCTGGTCCCGGTTTGGTGATTATCCTCTCATGAGACAGAGGAACAAATATCAAGTACCTCATACAGCTCCCGTGCTGTTGTTGGAGTGATACTTCAAAGGGAACGCAGCTCCCCAGAGCCCGTTGGTCAAGGTCTTGGCCAAGTAGTTCCCTCATCAGAGCTAATGCCTGAATTGCAGGAGTTGATTACGGGCTTTTCTTGGTGTAAATCTGAGGTAGAACCTTTTGGGTTAAGCACCTTCCACGCAGCTTCCTCAGTAAGGACCGCTAGGGTGTCACCTCTGTCACCTCCTCTGGAAAATCTTTGTGCTGGATAAGCTAAACATTGGTGAACTTAATTCAAGAAGATTAAACGGATGCCTGCAGCTGGGGAAGAAAGAAAGAAAAAACCCCAGTAACTTGCAAAGTGTGTACCGGTACAGGAGAAAATAAAGTTCAGTGTTTCTGTACTTGGTTCAGGGGTTGATGCTTCAAGAATCTGCTTTTGGAACTCAAAATTTGCCATGTCAATCCAGGCCCTGAACCGCTGCAGGAAGAGCAGTGTTTCTTCTTTGCAGCCACGAGGGCTTTCTTGATCTTCTGTTTTGTTTTAATGCCTGCAAGGAAAAAGGCCCTGCACAATTAAGAGGGTTTTCAAGTAAAATAAAGGTACTTCCTGAGACCTTTTCCCAACTTGAGTAAAAATCTGTCTAGCATTTCATAAAAAACAATCTAAAAGCAGATTCCTTTCATTCATAAGAAAAAAATATAAATAAAAGCCAGCCTAAAAGCTGAGCACTGTCTGTTTAGCACTTTGAGCATTTTTTAGCAAATTAAAACAGCTTTGCATTTAAAAACTCTTCTGCTGTCTGCCGTGTTACGGGGAATTCAGTTCAGAAAGCTTCAATATTCTGTAATGAAAGTCAGCGTACTGTTAACTCGGTATGGAATTCTCTGCAGGAGGATTAGGTCTGTACTTGTTTATCCATACATACATTTAATTGTTCAAAAATTTGGCTGTTTCTACTGGGGACAGGGTTTCATCTTTTATGTTTTCATTGAAAGATGTCAAATAACAGAACAGTTATTTCTTATTGAGCACTAAATGCTGATAAGAAAAACAATGCCCGTTAATTTTTTTTTTAAGTTTATTTCTTTTATTCTCCTTGCAACTATTGTTCTTACTTCTTGAACCGATGTTTTTGTTTTATATGCTTCGTGTAGATGAATGGACAGATGTGGACAGGAAACGAGGTACTGTAATCTTCTAGCTGCATGCAATAGACACCTGCAAATACGTGCACACCGTGAGGCTCGTGTCTGCCGTACATGAACACACACCTGCTGATTCTGCAGCCTCCTAATGATAGCGGCACAGATGGTTAATATTTTTCACCTGTTTTCTCTTTGAAATTAACTTTAGTAGCTTTTGATCTTCAGAAAAAGAAAATACTTGGAAATCACGTGGCTTCTAGAATGACCTCTTTGATATTTAATTAAGACAATACATGCAAATAGGTTAAACTTACTATCGGAGTGGTCTTTCTAGACAAAATAGTGCTAACATCAAATGAACACAAACATAATCATGTAAGGAGCACTGTGGATGCTATTTTCTTGCCTAAATGCAAGCAGGCTTATCATTTCTGCTGCATTTCTGCAGGGGTATTTCTAATAGAGCGTTCGGGGGGTTAGCAGATGAGCTCCAGGGAATTTTAAGGCATCGGTGTCCTAGCTGCTTGCCCATCTCTCTGCCAGCGGCCACCACCCTTGCAGCAGAGGGGTCCCGAAGGAGCCGGTGCCCCCACGTCGTCCTTCCGGCATGCTGCCTTAAATTCGTGTTGCAGGAGGGTTGGAGCTAAGACCTCAGCCCCTTCCTAACCAGCCTTTTTTTCTAGTGTTCCCTATGAAACAGCAGCCTCTAGCAAAGAGGTGGGATAAGCAGCTGTACGAGGGGAATAAACCTCTTGAACAACCACAGGACTTCTGCTAGGTGAACACAAGTACAACATACTGTCTGTTTGAGCAGCTCTCTTTTAAGTGAGATGGGGGTTATGATTCATATTTTTCAAAACCAGGGTCTTTTGTAGGTTTTGAATATTTCTTGAATGTCAACAGTGCTATGCTGGAGCTTGCCACACTTACACAGTAAAGACACCGTGCAGACTGCGTGTTGGCAGATGAGTTTCTCTTGAGAGAATGGGCCTGTGTTTGAATACTGCCCCAAAAGCCACGATCTTACTGTTAAATAACTTCATGATTCTCTTGCTGATAAAATCATGGAAATCAGGCTTCGCCTGCCTTTGGCTTTGTTGTGAACTGTTTTTTATACTAAATATTTAACGTAACAAAGGAAATACACAGAGTAAGCATGAAAAATATAATGAGAGACTGTGAAACCTTGAGGAGTAGCTAGTTCTGAGCGTGCAGTACGAATGTCTGTGTATTTTTTGCAGACGGGGTATATTGCAATTATGGCTGTCAGCAGCTAGGAATAAACTTGGGCTTATATTTTCCGTGAAAGTATTTTATTTTTAATTGCAAGTTAAATGTGTAACTGCTTTGGACTTTTACTGTTCCCTCTGCTGCCATGAGTGTAATCTGAGCAGCACGAGCAGGGCACAAAGTGCCCAGGCCCAGGCCGTGCACGAGCCCCGTTCTGTTTAGAAGGGGACCCAAACGTCAGCAGTGACGTGACCCACGTAGGCAGGAACCTCCACGTCCTTAGCCTCTCTTTTGTCCATTGCACTGTATGTGCTTGAATCCCTTCTCTCCACTCCCACTGATCAATCTCCTCTCTGCTAAATTCCTTCCATGCTCTGTTGCTTGGCGTGCCACATCCCTGAGCTAACCCCTTTGTTATTTTCCCTTGTTAGAATGGTGTAAGTATTTCCTTAGGGATTACCCATGCTCTTAAGATCTGTTTACTGTGTCATCATCGGACAACTGAAGGGTATTTTGCTTAGTAGCAGTATAAGACAAAATTTCATCTCTTTGTCATAATTGATTACATTAAAAAGGCAATATGTACTAAAACGTTGCATCTGGTTTTCTCCACTCCTGTTTGCTTAGTCTGCTTTATTAATGTTCAGTATAGCTCCGCAAAAGCGAGGATTGTGCCTCAGACTGAAAACAAGTCGAGATTGTTTTATGGGGGGTGCATTTGAAAAGAAGCAAGGAAGAGCGGGGTTTTTATGTGTGTTATTTTCTTTTTTCCCCATTTGTAGTTAGGATAATTGGATCCACACTGCTCAGGGACTGAAATGAGTTGAGCATTATGAATTTTAATAAAGTCATCTGCTTAGGGAGATTCATCCTTGTACAATAATCTGTGTTAAGTGCATTGTAAGTTCTTGCTCAGTATTTCATCAGTGGAGAAATGTTTATGATAACTCTGTGGATCATATCAGGTATTCAACAGGGAAAACATCAAATGCAGCACAAAAGCTCGGAAGCTGCAACTACTGGAATCACTGCAGTGCTCTCTTATTTTTGCTAAAGTTTGGTAACTAGAGCATAACCCTCCTATTTAGTACTGCTGATCTTTACATATTCTTGAATAAGTCACATAACAAATTTCCATATACAAAATCGAGGACTATTAGGGAGGTTTATGTAGAGTTGTCAGCCTTTGAACTGCTCTTGTATCCTCAGAAGTTGCTGTGTAAGAGCCCTGGGTTGCCTTTCACAGATCCCAGTGATAGAAATGCGTCCTTAAATACTTGTCAGTCTTAATCTCTTTAACACAAATACTTCAAGGAGCCTTAAATAATTCAAGAGGCTTCTGTTTAAAAGGAGAAAAAAAAAGTAGACTCATCGTGTCAGTGGTTGAAAAGAGGGAGAGTCAGCTAGCTGCAGTTTGTAAAAAATCTGGAGCTGAGGCAAAACAGTTGTTAAGGGAAGCAGAACTTAAGCTCTTATAGATGCACACTGGAGAAGTCTACAAACAAAATGCGCTGAAAAGGGAGAAATGCCATAGCAGTAAAAACACAGCAGCCAAACAGTGCTATTCCCATTGGAAAAGAGGGTTTGTTGCCTACCATCCAAATAACAGTCCTGCTTCTGGGGACAGCCAGTAGAGATTGTGCTGCTGTCTTAGACCAATAGTGGACAGGCTGGAAAATGCTGGAACGAGAGTGATGGTTTCCCTTCCTTTTTTTTTTTTTTTTTTTTTTTCTTTTGTTACTGTGGTCTGCACGGCTAAGACTTCATGTGAATCCCCACAGCAGTCATTGTCCCAAGTTCTCAGTGTGAAATGAAATAGATGATTGCCCTATTTCTGAAAATAAAATAAGCAGATTCTTTGTCTTTACAGTTATGAATGACATCATCACAACTATGTTCAATAAAAAATTTATGGAAGAGCTGTTTAAACCACAGGATCTCTATTCCAAGAAAGCTCTGAGAACCGTGTACGACCGGCTAGCTCATGCTTCGATCATGAGGCTGAATCAGGCAAGCATGGATAAGGTAAACAGAAAACTTTTTAGTCCTGACTATAATATACTATGCTGTATTTTCTTAACTGCTGCTGTTACAAGTTCTAGATTGTGATAATTAGCTGTAATTTTTGTAAGACTTTTCCATTTGTTCTGTCTGTAAAAAGTGGTTCTAAGCTTAGGAAACTACAGGGAAGTTCATGACAGCAGGTATTTCAGTATCTGAACTCAAAACTCCGTAGTTCTGCTTCGGGATCTAAATACTTCATTTTAAGAGGGTCAGCAAGCATTCAGTATCTAAGGTCTTTTCTACATTAACATGAAATTAATCTAAGTGACGCTGCCATCCGTGTTGTGGTGTGACCAAAATTTCACCTGTGTTACTTTGCAGCTCTATGACCTTATGACTATGGCTTTCAAATACCAAGTCCTGCTGTGCCCTCGGCCCAAGGACATACTGCTCGTCACCTTCAACCACCTGGACGCTATCAGAGATTTTGTTCGAGATGCCCCCAGCATCCTTAACCAGGTGGACGAAACGTTCCGGCAGCTCATCGAAGTAAGAACTCTTAGTTAAGCTGTGCGGCCCTCTGGTATTCAGTACTTTCTTTTTCAGGTTCATTCTAGAAACTAAATATCACCTCAGTGGAGTTTGTCTCAATCTCAGAACAATCCAAGTGTTCTTCCTTTGTTTTGAAGCGCAGGGAAACAGATTGTCCTCTCAGCATTTTCTAATGAAACTGCTGAATTCTTAGGACAAAGAATATGAGTATTTGAGTGAAATGGAGCTGGCTGCATAAACTCTTAAAAGTGACGAGAAGCCTTGAAATGTGTCCAGAGTGCTTTTGGAAAGGGAACTCTCTAAAACTCAATTGTTATTTTCCTAGTGACCCATTTTGAATCAATACATTGCCCGCTTAACCCAACCAAAGTTTCCACAGACTTCAGCACAAATTAAATTGGGCTCTTTGTCACTGGTAATAACTACTGATAATGACCAGCAGTGCCCCTTAACGTTATTTCTTCTTCTCCTGACAAACACAAATCATTTTAGGCCAGCAGCATTCTGGTGCGCTTGTTTCTACCTTAAACACGCCTGCCAAACCTTCATCATGTTTCTCCTCTTTTTAGGTATACACCCCTCTTTCTGCTGGTGAATTTCAGCTCATCAGGCAAACGCTCCTCCTTTTTTTTCAGGACATGCATATAAGGGTAAGAGTCCAATATAACTAGTTGGTAAGAACAGAAGGAAGTTTAATTCTGCAGCTAGAAAATGAATTGTTATATATATGTGCTGTAAGCTTGGTTTTGTTAGTTAGCTTTTCAGTTGTCTTCATGTGCTTCTGATATTCATCTTCAAAAGTTGCTAGGTCAGACTTGGAGAACTCAGATCAGAAGATACTGAACTGATGTTCTTGTGGGTGGAATATTCTTTTGCAGGTCTCCATCTTTCTGAAGGATAAAGTACAAAACTCCAATGGCCGCTTTGTACTGCCAATATCTGGCCCTGTTCCATGGGGTACTGAAATTCCAGGACTTATCAGGTGACTTTTGAACCGTTATTTATGTGATTGCAGTGTCTTGCCTGCATGGCTGCTTACAAAGGAGCAGTCAGTCACAGATATCTAGCAGGACTTGGACTTAGGCTTAGACTGTCGCTCACGATGCCTGGATATCTGAATCTCTAATAAATATTATTTATAGGATGGGATCTGGGACTAAGTCTCCCAGCAAAGAAACATCAAGCATGTTTTTGTCATTCCTTATTATGTAGCTCTTATTTATCCTTTAAAGTAGGCTCCCATCAATTTGCAGAATATTTTTTTCCCCTTTCTTGTACAACAGGCAAAGCGAGTCAGTACTGAAATATACCACTAAATATGTTTCAACAATGACTTGTTTTTAAGGATGTTTAATCACAATGGAGATGAAGTTAAAAGAACTAAATTTACCACTGATGGAAATTATGTCATGCCACAAAGGGAAGGATCTTTTGATCTTTATGGAGACAGAGTCCTTAAACTTGGAACAAATATGTAAGTCATTTTTGTCCTACACAGAAACGTGAAAGCAAATGGTGATGATCGTATGTTTGTCCACAAGGACAGTAGCAGCCTTGTTTAGTTATTTATGCCTTTTTCACTATTACCAGCTTGACTCCTTCACAGAGTGATTTCCTGAAACTAAATATATCTAGCAATGGATATGTATAAATAAATTGTGTATAAAGAAAGAACCAAAGTTTAATTCATGTCTACAGTAGAGGTGACTTGCAGCTGTTCTCACCTACTACTGCGTATTCTCTGAAATACAGTTTCATTTTAACTGCATTCAAGGAATGCTTTTTTGTTTATGTGACCTACTTTTCCACTCTCAGAGCAAGAGACTGTGTTCTTTCTTACAGTTTTGTCACTTCCACAGTCCAATGCACCAGTACTCCATAAAACTGCATCAGAACTTCTCATTTTAGTTATTTGTCTTCAGAAAAATATTGCGAGCCTGTATTTGCAGGCTGTGCTGCTCTAGGCTGTTCTGCTGTCGCGTGCAGGTAACAGGGTGTTCTTCCCTATATGCTTCCCCCACAGGTACAGCGTTAGCCGGCCTGTTGAGACACACATGGCAGGATCATCCAAAAGCTTGGCGTCCCATGAAAAGGTCCGTGCTCTTCTGTTCCTCTGGCTCGTTCAGCTCTTGCCATCGGCTGGAGCTGGTGTCACTGTATCCCACAGTTGGTCTGGGCAGGATGGGTCATTAGCATTTCCTGCAAGTAGTTTCACCACATTCATCAGATTTGACCTTCTGCCTCCCCTGTCTCTTCATGGATGCGGACATTAAATGAAACCCCTACATCCATCTCCGTATCTCCATGCTACATAGTTGTGCAATCCTGCCCTTTATTCACCTCCTTTCTCAAGTAAGCAATAACAATCTTTTCAGTCTACCCTTACGGGATAACTTCTGCAAAAGCCTCATCCCGTTCTCCCAGATTCCTTTTGAGCTGGCAGAGAGACACATTTTCCTAAAGAAGCTTACGTAGAGGCTTATGTAATGGCAAGCTGAAATCTTGTTTCCTATCTTAATCTCTTCAGAAAACAGGAAACTGCTTTTACAGATTTCTCAGCAGCTTGATTTTGCTGGAAAATTTTGTTCTTGGTGTATAAATTAAACCATTTTAAATGCGTAACTGGTAATTATGACTTGCGCTATCTCTACCATTAAAAATACAGAAATGCATTTCATATATGCATCAATTTGAAAAATACTTATGTAACATGAGACATGAACAACAGTATTGCAGTCCTTAGTTTCCTGCTAATCTGGCCAATTAACCCACTACTTTTTTTTTTTTTTTTTCCCCCCCCTACAGGAGAATATAGCCCCTAATCCTCTTGCTAAAGAAGAAATGAACTTCTTGGCGAGGCTGATAGGAGGCCTGGAGGTCAAGGAAGCTGGTGGCAATGAAACAGGCTTTCGACTAAATTTGTTCACAACGGATGAGGAGGAAGAGTATGTCCGGGCTGTGCTGGCTGGGGGGGTTGTGGTTTGGTCTGTTGGGACCCCCGGCAGGGAGCCCCCTTGGCATTCCTGGTGTTCCGCGCGTGATGCTCCTGTCCTCGGGAGCGCTCGGCCTGTGGAGCGGCACCGTGCAGCTCTGTGCTTGGGCCCTGTCACACACACCTGAGGCAGCCAACACCCCTTCAGCCCTCCCGTCCGCCCGTGTAGCCAACACCCCTTCAGCCCTCCCGTCCGCCCGTGTCTTAACTGACGAGAGGTGATAAGCCTAACAGGCTTCAATACCACAGCCGCCTCCTAGCAGGGAGCAAGAGGGTAAGGAGACATTTCATTAGCTGATTTCTGCAGGACATATTTACTCCCATTCGTAACTAAAGGTACTCCCAGTGCTCTCTAGCTAGCAGGTGAAATCGAAGCCAGCAGTACGACTGCACACGGGGATTAGTAGATAATTTCCCAGGTAGAGACAGGCGGGTTGCCCAGGGCAGGGGTGCGCGGAGCCCCGCGGAGCCGGTACGGTCGGGACCGGGCCGTGTCCCGCCGCGCGCTCAGCTCTGTCCCCGCTGTCCCCACGCAGGCACGCGGCGCTGGCCGGCGCGCACGAGTCGCCCTACGCCGTGATCAGCATCGCGGCCAGCCAGGAGCCGGCGCGGCAGCAGGAGCTGGCCCGCATCCTGGGGGAGCTGGAGGTGGCGGAGCCGCGCGCGGGCAGCGCGGCCAAGGGCGACGACCTGCTGGCGCTCATGGACGCGCTCTGAGCGCCGCTCGC
>NW_020455566.1:329400-331096 GCF_003342845.1 Nothoprocta perdicaria
CGCGGGCACGGGCGGGCGGTGTGTGACACCCACGTGTGCACGGCGGGGCGTGGGTAGGTGGGTGGCACCTGCGTGTGCAAGGAAGGGGTTGCAGCCTGTGACGCCCACGTGTACAGGGAGGTGGCTGGGGTGCAGCCTGTGGCACCCAGGTGTGTGAGGAGCAGGGTGCAGCCTGTGACGCCCTCGTGTGCAAGGGGGGGTGCAGCCTGTGGCACCCACGTGTGCAAGGAGGTGTCTGGCGTGCAGCCTGTGAGGCCCACGCGAGCTGCGGCTGGGCAGCGCGTGCCACAGGTGCGGGCGGCGCTGCCTGCCATGGAGGTGAGCCACTCGGTGAAGGAGCGCACCATCGCCGAGAACAGCCTGGTCATCCTGCTGCAGGGCCTGTGCGGCCGCGTCACCACCGTGGAGCTGCGTGACGAGAGCTGGGCCGCGGGGCGCGTCACCAGCGTGGACGCCTTCATGAACGTGCGCCTGGCCGACGTCACCTTCATGGACAGGCAGGGTGCCGCGCGCCGCCTGGACGAGCTCTTCGTGACGGGCAGGAACGTGCGCTACGTCCACATCCCCGATGACGTGGACATCCGCGCCACCATCGAGCAGCAGCTCCAGGCCATCCAGCGCGTACGCTACTTCGGCGGCCGTGACAAGGGCAGGAAGGAGTTTCCCCGAACGAAGCGCCCGTGATCCCGTGGCTCCAGCACCGTCACCACGGCACGGCACCGCACGGCCAGGACGCCGGGCTCCTGCACGCCGCCTCCGCGCCCTGTCCTGCGTGTCCCGCTGGGCACAGCGAGGGGAGCCCTGCTGCAAGGGGACGTTTTGCTCTTCTAATGAACAGCCCTGCTTGAAAGTGTCGTGACTCTTCCCCTCGCGTCATGCTGCCCGGCGGGCAGCCCCTGTGTGTCCCTCCCTGCTCTCCCCGTTCTTCTCCAACAAAGCGCTCCTGTCAGAGGCGGCCGTGTGGTGTCACTGTGGGCTGTGCGGGGCGTCCTGCGCGGGCAGCCGCTGCGCTGCGGGGCGGCCGCAGTGCCGCCAGCCCCTGCGGTCCGCGTGGCCCCTGGGTGTCTGTGCCGCGCGGGAGGGCCCGGGGCGCGGGGCTGGGGCGCGGGGCTGCACAGGGCCGCGCTGCTCCGCGGGCCCCGGCCGCTCCCGCTCCGCTGCCCACGGGGCGACGGCCCCTCGGGGGGGCCCAGTCCTTCCCCCGGCGAACCGGGGCGGCTGCGGCCCCCGCCACTGCGCAGGGGCGCCCGCTTCGCCGAGGGGGCGGGGCTCCCCACAAAGCCCCCGGCTCTCCTCCAATCACGGCGCTTTCGAATCTCCCGCTTGTCCACCAACCGCCTTTCTCTCCCACGGCCTGGCACTGCCGCAGCCAATCAGCGGGGGGACCCGTGCCACTCCAGCCAACAAGCAACGCTGTTACTTTCCAGCCTTCCGGGAGTCAGCCAATCAGGCCCTACCTCCTCCGAGCCCCCCCGCCAATCCCCTTCCTCCTAACGCAGCCATTCTGCCAACGGCCCAATCATCGCGCGCCGCTCCACGCCGCCGTGTGCGCGGCGGCCGGCAGGGGGCGGTATGGCGGGGCGGGTAGGGCGGCGTGCGTCACTTCCGTTGTCAGGTGGCCGCGCAGCGCAGCGGAGGCCGCGGCCGGGCGGGGGCTGCGGAGGCGCCGGCGGCCGCGCGCCCCGGGGGCCATGGG
>NW_020455566.1:331456-377913 GCF_003342845.1 Nothoprocta perdicaria
GCAGCGCGCGGGGCCCGCGGGGACGGGCCCGGCCGCGGGCCGCCCTGCCGGTGCCCGAGCCCCCGTGGCCGCGAACCTGGCGCTGCTGTTAGCGGGACACGGGTTCCCGCTCGCGCCCCGTTCCTGCCCGCTGCCGAGCCTCGGTGCCTGGAGCCGGCCTCGCTCTGAACGGCTCTTCTGCTCGGCGCCGTGAATGCCTTTTGGGTCTCGTGTCAGGCGTGCTGCTGGGGCACGTGTGGCGGTACCGTCAGTGCGGTAGCACGGAACAAACACGTAGGTCATTTGAAATGTTCTGTTTTGTGTAGTTAGTTAGGGCTGAAATAGTAAATTGCGTTTAGAGCAGGAGGCGCCTCTTGCCGTAAAGGAAAAGTGTCAGCACGTGAGTCACGCAGTAATCTTTGGCCACGCCGAGCGAGCCCTGCTGCAGCGAGCTTACGATGCCGAACGTACCAGGTAATGTAAGCTATAAACACGGAACAGGATCCACTGCAATGAAGGTCCCGCCAGGTAGCGATTTAAGCCGTGGCTTGACGGGAACCCAAGCACCCCACGCTGCTCCCGAGGGTGCCCCGCTCCTGCCCTGTGGATGCCGCCCGCCCACGAGCACGAGAGGGTTAAGCTCGAGTCGCTGGTTGTGCAAGCGAGGAGGGAACTCCCAAGGATGAGTCCTGGCGCTCCGACGTGTTGGTGTATGGGAAGGCTCGGAGGAAGCCTGCCGTGTTGCGTATGGGTGCTGTGGTGACGGCGCTGGAATCCTGCGCTCCGGAATTTCCCCTGCTGGCCGGTGGGGCTGAGAGGGCATTTCCTCTCACTCGGCCTCCGGGAGCTTTCCTTGTCTGCAAGGATGGAGCTGGGCGGCAGCTGGGCATGTGCTGGGGCTGTTGGGATCCCCCAGCGCCCTGTCCTCCCAGAGGACACCTGCACCTCGTTCACACCTCGGGCTTAAGCTGGTTATTACTGAGCCGAGGCTCCTCTTGGGGTCTCTGCAAGTTCGGTCGTTTTGCGCATCGATCATTTTGTCCCCTTGGCTCTTTGGACAGTCTGACCTCTTCATTTTATGGCATTCTTGGTTTTCCTTTACGACTTGCAGAGCGCCTGTAGGTTCAGAGCTACTGCTGCTGTGCAGCAGTTTATTTTTGAGGAGAAAGTGAGTTGGGCTGAAAACTTTTTGTGCAAGAACTCGGTGTTGGCGCCCGGGCTCGGGAAGCAGCTGGAGAGTCAGCCCTGAGGAGCCCAGGTGAGAGCAGGGGCCGCACAGGAGCGGTCACCGAGGTGCCCGATGGTGCTGACAGTTCCGCAGGTGCCACACACGGAAGTTTGGGGTCCTCTGCCCCAGCTCGCGCTCGAAACAGAGCTCGAAGCTGAGCTGTGGTGCCGAGCAGAGCTGTGAGCAGCATTACCGCCTTTGCCTCCGAAAAAGAAAGGTGGGCAAAAATCCTGTGTGAGGTGACGGGTCTTTTCCTGCAGGGAGTGGGAGACGAGTGTCTCATGGGTATCTGGGTGAAATCCCACACCTGGAGCTGCGCCGGTCTTGCTGCGGAGCCGCCTCCTTCTCAGGCTGGGCTGGAGCTGGTGACAACCTGCAGCCAGCAGGAGTGTCCCGGGAAGGTGACTCACGTGTCCCTGTCCCGGCAGCTGCGCCTGCTGCCCGCCCGGCCCCTTCCGCCCCCGGCTCCGCGCTCGCTCCCAGCATCGCGGTGACCGTGGCAGCTTCTTGTTGCTGTCTTGGGCTGCTGCTTCAGGTACCAGGTCCTCTCGCGGTCACTTTTTTTCTGTGATCCTCCTTCCTGGAGATGCTTCATCCCCCGTAACCGTGGAACCTTGCAGACCTGTTTGTTTCTGTTAGCAGTTGGTGTTTCCTAGCTCTGGACTCATCCCAACGAGCAAGGCTCCGCAAGCATTAACATGGACAGTGATGCAAAATTGCTTCTAGTACTGAAGATTCTGTTCATAGCTGGATGCCATTCCTGTCATATTTAAAGTGCAGTCAGGCTGTGAACAAGGGGATGAAAACTGCAGTGTAGCTCATGTTTCTTTCTGCTCCAAAGATCCGTCTCCCTCTGGCAAGCGCTGCTGGAGATCCCTGGTGTCTGTGTGTCCTGCTGGGCATGGCCGTGCGTCCATGACTCGTTGGTGACTAAACATCAAGGCAGTTTCATTCTCTCGTGTGAGATCAGGCGCTGGAGACCTTCTAAGCCCAAACAAACACCTGTTCCAGCTGCAGTTTTGGTGCATACCACGTTATCGTAATCAAGGATAATCCAGAACCCCAGCATCAAGTGCATCTCATTTCACATTACAGGGTCCTCGAGCTTTCGCCCATCCAGCCTTCTCCAAGGTGATGCCTCCTGTCTCCTGAGACGTTGGAAAACCTAGTTTGGAAGAAGAGTAAAGATACAGTTGATGCTGAACTACGTGAGTCCTCAGATTATTTTGTTTACGATAACGCTGTTTGCACCATAGTTCCCTATCCAGCTCGCATTGCACAACAGTTATTATCTCAGAGTTTCTATGCAGTGGGTTTTCTGCAGTGGGAATCTTACTCATGTATTTCCATCAGGAATGATTATGTTGCAAGGAATGGAGACTTTGATAAAGTGCAATCAAATATTATGTCAGGGATGCAGAATAAACAGAACGAGGAGCATATGGAGCTCCAGTTTTTCTTATGTTTAGCTAATTGGACCTGATAATACGTTTTCTTTCAAATATCCGAACTGCTGATAGATTGTAGGAGAACATGGATGTGAAGTCTGCTGTTAAGACTTCTCGCCTCTTCTGTTATTTCTGATGATCTTGGTGACAGATGCTGCTGGGTAAATTGGTGCAATGAGATCACCGAAGTGTCCATAAAAAGGGTGGAACTACTGGAAGATGAACTTCCAATAAATCTCTTTATTGGTCTCTTACTTTGTGAAATGCATTTTTTTAAACAGGAGAAGTATAACAGACAATGTTTTTTTCCGGTCTGTTGTAGGAATGTTTTAGGAAAAATTCCCGGGGCTTGATTTTGACTTGCTCTGAGTAAGAAAGTGGATGTGTGCCTTTTTTTCAACAGAAACATTGGAGCACTTAATGATAGATATTTGTGAGTCTTTGAAGCTGATTTCCAGTTTATAAAAGTGTATGAGAAATGAGCTCAGTCTGCTGCTGGAGCTGCCTTATGCCAGCAGTAAACCTGCCCTGTGAGAGGGGTGGCTTTTCAGCGAACACAAGGTTTTCTCTGTTGAAATGAAATAAGGCTTTTCTTTGGGGAAGAGGTATTATAGTGACTGAGACATAAATTTGGACTTGGAAGCATTGGGTTTGCAGTAATGTGATCAAATTGTTGAGAGCAGTGGAAGGCTCCTGCGTGTTTGAAATGAGATTAACTTTCACTAAGCAGAAATTACTTGTACTTTTAGTTATTCATGCTGTAGGACTGGAGTGGGATGTGTGTGCTTGAGAAAAAATACTTGGTGCAAAGCTCGAGATCCTGCTCTGATGGACTGAAGTGTTCTCTGCATGCACCTTAAAGTGCCCACACTGTAAATACGTAATTAAGTAAAAGGAAATGAACTCAGTTGCTCATCAAAATATGGTCTTGTCTCTCTTTAAAGAGCCAAGGATGAAGCGGCGAGCATCAGACAGAGGAGCTGGGGAAACATCCACTAAGGCAAAAGCCCTTTGTCCAGGGATTTCTGGAAACAATGCCAAGAGAGCAGGCCCTTTTATCCTAGGTAAGTGAGGAAGGCGTTCTATATTAGCCTCTCTTTATAGATGTAAAAAGAGGAAAAAAAAAAAAACTTTGTTTAAAAGCAAGTTAATTCAGAGGGCCCTGGGGATATATTCAATCATTTTTCAGTGGAATATACTGTTAAATCACAATGCAGACAACTTAATGCAGTATGGCATTACCAGGGATACGTGGCAGGGCAAGGCAGCTGAGCTGACTTTTGAGAATTGCTTTTAGGTCAGAACTGGCTGTATAAAGTGCTAAAAACGTGATCAGCTTCACAGGTGAAAACAGTGGATAATCAGTTAGAAACGGATTGGCTTAAGCTGAATTGTAGAGTTTGATGTTAACTTAAAATTTGGACTAATCAGTGTCTCTGAGTAGCTCCTGCAGAGACAGCAGTTAGGTTCAGAGGGTTGGTAAGAACTCTTTACCATGGATGTTGCTAGTAAAAGCAAGAGCCACGTGGCTCAAGCATGCAGAAATTTGTATTTCTAAAACCAGCTGGACAGAACATTTTATTTTGCTAAATTTCTCTCCACTGAAAAATGAGACCTTGTTCAGAAAGCTTTCAGAATTCAGTATTTTTTTTTCTCTAGATAAATACAAATTATGGAACAACGCTTAGCCTTCTGAGAAAGAGGGAACTTGTTTTAAACTCATGTAATCTGGGTGACGCTTAAACTGATGTAACACTGAATTAGTCATTGCTGCTTAAAGGAAAACAAGTCTGTTTTTGCTTTGTGCTCTTAGGTCCACGTTTAGGTAACTCCCCTGTGCCAAGTATTGTTCAGTGTTTGGCAAGAAAAGATGGGACAGATGACTTCTACCAGCTCAAGGTAAGTGCAGTGCAAGAGCTGCAGATCTGGAGACCTCATTTAACTCTCGCTCCCATATCGGACTGCTTGGAATTTGTAGACCGGGCTGGGGCACTCCAGGAATGTCTGTTTAAACCTTCCCCTCGCCGAGCGACTCTGCCAGGCGTGGATGAAGTGTTGATGTTACCTTTGAAACAAGACCTGGGTGGCTGCTGTTCTCATGGGGCCGTGCGTGGGTATCCTGGAGTCTTCTCTCCTAATCAGGGCACTTCAAAACAGTGGCAGCAGCAGCGGGAACAATCTTGGGGTATGTGCAAAAAGCCACCCAAGGGCTTCTGTGCATTAATCGACTTTGTGCTATGCTTTCTGCACCAGTGTTAGTTCAGAGGGGTTTGTGGCATGTATATAAATATTAGAGTAATTATATTCAGCTGCTATTTAATGTTCTGGAAGTTTGCAGACATCTGACTTTTCCTGGGAGTTGTGAAAGTCTTTTTCTCTTTTCCTGAAGATTCTGACCTTAGAAGAAAGGGGTGATAAAGGAATAGAAACCCAGGAAGAACGACAAGGCAAGATGCTGCTGCACACAGAGTATTCTCTGCTTTCCCTTCTCCACAACCAGGAAGGAGTGGTTCATCATCACGGGCTCTTTCAGGTACGGCCCCTTCCGAGCCGCTTTTGGAGTGTAATGGGCCCTGTAGGAGTTACCAGTTTGCATGTTGTCGTTTCATTGCTTGATATTTAACTTTTGTCAGTAGATTTTTGTCCAATGCCATCTAGATAATAATGAATCATAGGTCCAGTCTGGTGGTGCCCTTTTAATGTTATGAAAGAATTGGTTTTGATTAAGATTTTCTTCTTCTCATTATTGTTAATGTTTCCTGATTCCTGGTGTTCAAAGATTCTCTACCACAGAGTGCTATATGTCAATATAATTATTGAACTGTAGGCACGAAGCTTTCTTTGAATTCTTTAAGTGGAGATTTTGTGCCTTGTTTTTGAAACCCCAAGTCAGGATAGAGTTTAAACTCTGGCTATATTTGCTTATTTTGGGATTAGCATGTAGTTGTTTTCCAGTGCGCTCTCCTTAAATGTGCTACGTGCACCCAGGTGGCATCCCAAGACTATTGCTCATTTCTTTGTCTCCCTGTAGGACCGAGCTTGTGAAATTATAGAAGATCTGGAAGCCAACAGAATGGTCAGAAAAATGAAGAAGCGCATTTGTCTTGTGTTAGACTGTCTCTGTGCCCATGATTTCAGCGATAAAACAGCAGATCTCATCAATCTGCAGCATTATGTCATTAAAGAGAAGAGACTCAGCGAGCGAGAGACTGTTGTGATATTTTATGACGTGGTACGAGTGGTAGAAGCATTACATAAGGTAAGATCTTTGTTTAGCCTTTCCGTGCTGGAAGACAGGCAGTTTTCCCACGTTAACAGTGTAGCTGCTTTTCCTATTTATCTTCCCTGTGCAGGCAGTGGGACCCGTTACCAAGGGTGGATATTTCAGCTGTTTCCCAATAACTGCTCTGCGTCAGATAAGAGCTCATGCACAGAGCCCTAGCAGAGCATTCCCTTCCCCTCCCCTGAGTTCCCCTGGGATAACACCGCACGGGTTGGCCTCTGCAGGGAGGCCAGCTGAGCACAATGCAGATTAGGTGAGCGGCAGGGTCATAAACGCCAAAAAGGGCTGGCTGAGCAGAGCAGAGGCTAACCCGCTCTTGGAAATGCTTCAAGATGATTTTTTTCTTTGGAAGGGGTATAAATCACCTTGCAAGGATTTTCTTTTTGAGTTGAATTTCTCAAGCTACAAGTTCGAGATCAATGAATTAGAATTTTAACAATAATGTAATAGAACTCTCATTAAATTTTGCCTTCTGTATGTGGTTAAAAGCTGTGTCCTGTCTCCTGTAGTTTGTATTTAAAAGAAACCACATTGGCTAAGAGAATGAGCATTTCTGAGAACGAAAGCAGAATGATTCTGGAGGATAATTAGTATTTTTTGTCTAAGTATCAAACTTAGAGTTACAGCAAATGTACTTTTGCTTATGTTATATTAACATATATTTTACAGAAAAATATTGTGCACAGAGACTTGAAGCTAGGAAACATGGTGCTAAACAAACGGTAAGTCTGCTGGAGAGCTGCTCAGCTGCCAGCCTTATGGGTTTGGGTATCGGTCTTAATGGGTATTTTGTGGGGAGCACAACTGAAGACGTAATGTTTGAGTAACTGGACCAAAAAGATGAGATAGAGGAAAGCTGAGCAAAAAATGCAAATTCAACTTGACATTACATGATAATCTCTTGAATTGAATTAGTCCTAGATAGTTTGCTTACCCAGTACACTTAGAATGATTTCATGGTCGGCACCTACTCCTGAAAATTCAGTGCTGAGGAATGAATCTGGGTGGATTTGAGTCTGAAGTGTTCAGCGCTCTTTGTTCTACTGCAAACTGTTAGCTCATGCATAATTATTTCATGTTTGCTTTAGCTTCCCAGATTAATTTGTGCCCAGAATATTGAGTCAGGGGTTAACTCCAAGTGGACACTTGAGTTCTAGTCACATTGAGTCAGGTGCTTTATGAGTAAATTGAAATAACCATTGATTTTTAAACTGTGGATGAGGGCTTTTGAAGGTTGTGTCCTGGAAGGCAGTGTTAATACCGGGTTGTTTGTGGTCTGCCTAATAGAGGGTGCTAGTGTAGATGGTTGTAGTCTTAACTTCTGGCTGTAATGTCTCATTTCACCCCTTCTGACAACTGTCCTGTTCTTTTGGAGGGCTAGAGAGTGGCTAAGAATCGCAATGAAGGCGGATTTATTTCATTAGGATTGCAGAGGGATGGAGCAGATCTCGGGTTCTTCACTGTTTTATCCAGATAACGCCTGCTGATGTGGGAAAGATGCCAGCTGTGCGAGATGCCCCCGTCTCAAGGGTTCCAGGGGTTGAACTGCACGTCTCGGAGTTGCCCTGAGGCTGGCTTGAGTGCAGCTCGTAGGTAGCTGCAGGTCTGTTCTGCATTTCACTGCTGCTCGTGTGGGATTCCCTCTGAACCACTGAGTAAATAACGAAAATGTTTGACTTGACAGTTCTTCATCCCAACAGCAAAACTTCCCCGAGGTTACAAACTGAGCAGCCATTTGATACTTATTGGCCCCGGATTCTGCTAGTCTGTAAAATATTTCACACTTTGTCTTTTCTCTGCTCATTGTAGATCCCATGACCAAGATGTTCTTGATTCTTTAAGCACAGGACAGACCGGACTCTCTCTGTGTGGGGTGGTGGTTCGCAGGGATATTGGGGATGAATTGGAAGTGGAGGAAAGCCAAGTCAGAGCGTGCGGGGAGCAAGGCCTTGGTAGCCTGGGGCTGCCCCAGCTCTGCCCGCTCGCAGTGCTGCCCAGCCTGCAGTTCTCCTAAACACTCATTGAAAGAGGCTGTTGGGAAGGTGTGTGGTGGTAGTGTGAGGACTGCACTAGTCTGTGTGGAGGAGGTAAGCTCAGCTCTGTCTTTTCTCCACATGCTGTTTTAGCCCTTTTTCCTTGCAGTGTGACAGCTTCTAGTGCCTGTTCTCTTATGATGTTTCTGGGTTTGCTTTTGTTTGCTGTTTTGCTTTCAGCCTAAGCCTTGTTTTGTCATTGCCCTTTATAATCTGTTGGGAATTGTAGCTTCCCGAAGCCGCTTCCCCTCTGAAGGCCAGCAGCGCAGTTGCTGCGAGCAGCGTAAATGACAGTGGCCTCCAGTGGGTGAGATCTGTGCCTTGGGAACGCCCTGGCTTTAGGAACCGCGTGCCCTGGCACTGCAGCCTGCCCTGGCAGAGGGGGCACACTGAGGAGATCCTCCTCGTAAGAGGAACGTAAGAGTGAATTTAGCCCTTTCACTGCCCATCCTTGCCGTGCAGCAGCCTGCATGCTGTGCAGCCTGCGTGCCCGGGGTGCTGTGGCTCCCCCCCTTTACCCAGGGGTAGGAGGTGGAAATGACGTTCCTAGAAAAAGGGGGGGGAAAAAAAAAACACCAAAACAAACCAAGAGCGTAGCATCGGCCAGCAGGGTCATAACCGAGGTGTGACTCACCCCTAGCAAGGGATGCTGACGCAGATCTCCGGTTCCTGCTTGTAGTGCTGTTGGAGTGGGTTTGGCTGCCCTGAAGGGAACAAGGCCGGCGTTTGGCTGCAGTTCAGCTTGCAGAAAGTCGATCCCTGGTTGTTTGGGTAGAACTGCTTGCCTGCGGAGTGAGCGAAAGGAGGGAGGCTCTGGGCTCGCAGCTCTCGAGGGCCTATCCAGCCTTGCTGCCACAGCTGCCTTTCCCTTCAAACTTAGGGAGAGGGGGAAGCAATTTTGCCTGTTGAAATAAACTTCATTTCCCCCCAACAGCAGGTGGTTTTTCTGTTTCCCCCACCCAGGGCCACCTGAAAATTGTTCTGGATGCCCTGTAGTTAGTTGCTGTAGGATGGATCTCCTGCCTCTTGCTTGTTTGATTCTCCTGCTTGCTAGAAAGAGGAAAAGTGCAAGGGGGAAGGCATTTGAAGCTGCGTCAACTTAGTTGTCAAAGCCATTCTTTGAGCTCCGTGGTCCGCCCGCTTTTCCCTGGCGAGTCCATCAGCTGGGAAGGAAACCTGCCCGGAGCCTCCAAAGCAGTGAGTCATGTGAAGGGGTGGGTGAAGCTTAAGAATAGATCACCATGGAGAGCACCAGTCATCTGGCCTGATAGAAGTGGTTGTTCTGTTCCCGACACGCTCACGAATGACAGCAAGGCCTTTCCTGTGGGCAGAGAGCCAGGCCACGCCGGGCATCGCTGCGCGCCCAGCCCTGCACCGTAGTGCCCAGGGCTAATGAGACCCCCAGGCCCTGCGCCCTGGGGATGCCCACGTACAGCCTCGCCGGGTCCAGCTCCTGCCGAGGCAGTTCAGTAGTTGGAGTCTTATTTATTTAGTCTTAATTACCGATCAGGTTTCAGTGACTAAATAAAACCAAGCAACCCCAATCGTTTCTGTGTCCTTCAGAACACTTAGTCTTTTGAATTTTTAACAAATCCCGGAATTGTTATTCACCCGGGGAAGTCTCTTGACAGTTGGATCTAACACCTCTTAAACACGAATCTGTCTTATCAGCTCTCCAATGCCAACCCACACTCAGCTTTATTTCACTTGTCTGTTAGATTTGTTGGAAATATTTCTTGATTATTTTGACTGATTTAATTCATGCTCTCAGACCCTATTTTCAAGAATATAGAAATCTTGACAGTGTTTTTCTGCTTAATCCTTTAATTTGTATGTTAAGAACCAAATTACCTGAGTGAAGTGGAAGTTTTAATGTGGCAGTAACTGTGTAATGATCCTGCTGTTCCTAGAAAAGCTCCTAGTTCGGAGTAGACAGTACCATGGGGATGCAGGGGTGTCTTAATACAGAAATTGCATATCCCTGCAGTTCTTACCTTTTATGAAGCATTTAACTACAGGAGGCTTTTTGGCATTGATTTTTACCTCCTCTGTTCTATGTACCTTGCTGTAAAGAGGAGTCTGGAGATCAGGGAAAGCTGGGATTCTGCTGTGGGATCCTTGGGCAGCATAAGCAGCTGCCCTGGGGCTGATGAAGGCTCCTGTGGCCTCCTCCCCAGAGGCCCCGCCAGAGCCGCACAGGCCAACAGTGCTTTGAATGCCTAAAAGATAGCAGCTCATCCCGTGGGATCCCTCCCCTTAGGCTGGGATGTGCTGTGCGGAGAAGCAGCCCTTGGCCGTAGCAGCAGGTGAGAGTGGAGAGTCAGCAGTTCAAATGAAGCTCTGATTTCCATCGCGGTGGTGCCGTGCGTGGCTGGCACTGCCGGGCACCCCGGTGCTGCTGCGGCGGAGGCTGCAGGGGGATCGGGTTGCCGGTGCCCCGCGCTGCTGTGGGCTCTGTCCACAGCCATCCGGCAGCTGCTCCGTGCCCCATGAGAGCCGTGCGGCTCGTGCTGACGTGTTGAAATCCCTGCCAGCAGGATGGAGCTGATCCTACAACCGCTCTTACAAGCCCAGCGCTTGAAGCGTCCCCAAGAGCCGCGTAGCCATCCTCCGTTCCCTGGGTCCGCCTTGTGGCCTCCAGGACCTTGTTCACCAATTCCTTCTGCTTCTCCCCAGGACTCACCGAATCACCATAACGAACTTCTGTCTCGGGAAGCACCTAGTGAGTGAGGACGACCTGCTGAAAGACCAGCGAGGGAGCCCTGCCTACATCAGCCCGGATGTGCTCAGCGGTACGCGGCGCTCGCCCCGCGGGCATACCCTGCGCTTACTGCTCTTGTTTTGTTTGTTTGTGCTTCTTGTCACTGAGTGAAAACCATTTCTGTTCCCATATGAAACCTGCCTCCTCAAATCCTCCTAAAGAGGGTCTGCTTGTAGGACCTAGTTTATTATTCCTGGGAAACTGGGAAAGTAGAGAGGGAAAGAGCGAGTATAAATTTTGTCTTAAGGCTAGTCTGGACTTCAAAGCTCATTTAAGGCTGCCTGTCTGTTCCTAAATAAGTCCAAGTGCAGACAAGATGTTCTGTTTCCCATGTCTGAATTTTGTTCCTGAGGCTTGACTTAAGCAGGAGGTCAATCCCAAAGCCTAAGAAACAATCAGTTCGAATCCCACTATAATGCTGGTTTATTCCAAGCGAGGACTCTTAAGAGGAGCAGTTGCCCCTGTTGCTACTTGTCTCCAAAAGGGAACTATTGATGCCTCAGGCGCTTCTAGACTGACTGAGGAGAGTTATTTAAAAATGAAAAGAATGATCAGAGTGGGCCAAACCAGCAGTCCCTCTGGACTGTCTTGTTTCCAGCAGAGACCTTAAGCAGATGTCTAGGGAGGAAGCTTTTCCTAATGTTTTCCCACCTTTTAAGTGCCTTTGGTGCCTGGACCCTTCAGAAAGGGCTGCAGGTTCTGTGTATTCGTTGCCTTCCGCAGGTTTCCCAAGCGCTGAGGTGTGCTAACACGCTGGCTGCTGGGCACTCTGCGTGGATGGTGTGAAGTGTGTAAAACTGTTCCTAACGTTTCCAGTAGTCGCTGTTTCCCAAGCAAGCCTGCCCTGGGCAGCAGCGCTCGCTGGCAGGCCCGTGACAGGGTGCAATCCGTGGCTGTTTTGTTTGAGAGATGCCTTCAGACGGAGAGACTTTTCTGTTCTTATTTCAAGACGCGGTGCTCTGGGCGTTACGGGCACTGGGTGCAGCCAGGCTCTTCCCCCGTCACCGGCCGGGCAGGTCCCCGGCTGCTTCCCTTTGGGCAGGCAGGGGCAGGCTGGGCCCAGAACGTGGCCGTTCTCTGTTGGCCTTTCCTCTTCCTCAGGATTTCCTGCGGCCCCTGGAGGTGGGGGCCGCTCGGGGCCGGGACGCCCGGTTGCTGCTCGGCCTGTTAGTGCCGCCGAGGGCTGCCGGGATCCCCTCCCGCTCGCCCGGCTGGGGGCACGAGCAGCCCTCCCGTGGGGGCTCCGTGCCCCGCTCCCTTCGGGTGCCCTCCTCACCCACCAGGAAGTTACTGAGGGACACTTCAAACTAAGACACTGGTGCATAAGAACATCCTTCTGCCTGTACCACTCATATCTCTGTTGAAGAAGAAGCTAAAAAACCCGAAGGATTCATCATTGCTTTAGGTCTGCAGGAGACGCTGTCTTTTTCAAGGAGCTGGCCTGCATTTTGTGGCTGCTGAAATGTCACTGCAGGAGAAACTGGAGGAGGGAGAGGTGCCTTTTTTGAGCATATAAAGAAGAGAATAATTAGTACAAATAGTGAATGCTTGCAGCAATGACTCACTCTGTGAGTCAGAGGAAGTCACTCTCTTAATCCTGTGCTGTGGTACAGCATTGGAGTTTAATTTCTGACCCTCGTGCAAGCTGCTATTTGTTGATCTGCTGTAACTGCAGACTCTAAAGCAGCGTTTCCATGAGGCGGTGCCCGGGCCGTGCTCCCCGGAGCAAATCTGTGAGTGCCTCGTGGCTTGGGATGCTCCCTGCCCTTGGATCAGATCGAGCCCCTTCATCAGGGATGAACTTGTCTGTTGAGATTGGGGAAACATTCATGTGGAGGCGACCAGTTCCCTTGCCTGTAAGGGTGCACCTCAGAGGGCTCCTCGCTGCCTGGGAGTGGGAAGGGCTGAGCACTGTAATTCTCAAAAGGAGCCCATGCAGAGGTGCTTCCCGCTTGCTCCGGCCCTGGGGAGTGCAGCTGTGGTCAGGTGTGGTGTGTTATAAAACCTGTTGCTTTTGCCCCGCTGCAGGACGACCGTACCGAGGGAAGCCCAGCGACATGTGGGCGCTGGGCGTCGTGCTCTTCACCATGCTCTACGGCCAGTTCCCCTTCTACGACAGCATACCTCAGGAGCTCTTTCGCAAGATCAAGGCTGCCGAGTACACCATCCCCGAGTGAGTACAGCCCGGCCCCGGGCAGCCCCGCTCTCGGGGCCCGCACAGGCAGCGCTCGGTGCCTTGCTGTGGCAGCAGGAGCCACTGAGGGTCCCCAAAATGAGAGCAAAGGCTGTGTATGCGGTAGACACCAAGGAAGCAGTGGCTGAGCTGGCACAGCTTGTGCAAAGGTGAGCAAGGCCTCACGGTGCTGGGGCAGGGCAGCGCCCGCCTGTTCATTCGGGGTCTCCCAGCTCAGAGCAGTAGTGGCTCCTGCAGCTCCTGGCCTGCTCGGCACCTGCCCGTGCCGCCGCTCGCTGCCCGGGGCGCTCAGCTCGTTGTGCTCCCTCTCCCCCAGGGATGGCCGCGTCTCGGAGAACACTGTGTGCCTGATCCGCAAGCTGCTTGTCCTGGATCCGCAGCAGCGTCTCACGGCTTCGGAGGTGCTGGACTCGCTGAGCTCCATCATAGCGTCATGGTATGTCCGAGGGGGAAGGCAGGAGCGCAGGGTGTCCGGCCTCATGTGGTGGTGGTTGTTCCAGCTGTGCTCATCAGACTGCTGCCAAACATGAGACCAGAGCACAGGCTGAAAACTGTGAGCAGTTTTAATCCTGTATCACAAATATTTTTGTTTGGTTGGCCCATGACAACGGTGGCTGCTAATGGGTGCAGAGTGGCTAATGCAAATGCTTACCATTGTGACAGAAAGGTTGGAAGTTTTTTAAAGCAACAAAACTGCCAAACAGGAATAGGATGCAGGAGTGCTGTGTTGATCTCTGCCTGCCCTTTCCTCCACAAATTTGACTTTTAAGAAATAGGCCAGTGGTCCAGAGTATGGTACATGTATGTGCCAATGCAGTTTGTAATTAGGCCTACATTGTCAATTAACTAAAATTGGGCATGAGACCTAGAGGGGAAGAAGGAGCGGCAGCGTTACAGGTGTGGGCAGTGCTTCAGGTGGGGATGCTGCAGCTGCAGTGGGTCCTGAGCACCCTCAGCCCTGCGGCCTCGCCCGGTGCTGCCCAACCTGAGCAAAGCTCCCGTGGAGGAACCTGTGTCCACACGGATGCAACGTCCCCAGTCGGTGGAGGCAGCAGGGAAGTCTGTGATGGTCGGAGTCACAGCTGTCTTCTCTCCTGCCTATGTTAGAGTTCCGCATTGTGGTTGAGAAATAAATATAGTCCCCTCCGTGGACCGTACCACGGTTTCCATCAGTGGAAGCCGACTGTGAGTGTGGAGTGTCCTTGGGCAGCCCGCAGGGTCCCCGCAGCGCAGTGGGTGGCAGTGGCCGGCGCTGGGCCGCGCTGGTGACCGCACACTCTCGTCCCCAGGCAGTCCATGTCCTCGCTGAGCGGCCCTCTGCAAGTGGTGCCGGACATCGACGACCAGGTGGCCAATCCAGACAACCCGCAGGAGGTGGGTGTGCAGGGAAGGAAGGTCTTTGTGGTGCTGGGAGAGGAAAGCAGGGAGTGATGGAGCTGAGCTCGGCTGACAGGGTCTCTGGGGCCTCTGCTCTCGGGGATGTGTCCGATTCCCGCGGGAAGCGCCGGCAGCCTCGGCTCAATGTCCCCAGTGCGCGCGGGAGCGGAGCAAACATCCTGTTCTCCCGGCAGTGCTATTCCTTGCTGGAAGGGGCAGCCGGTGAGCTCACTGCAGGGACAGGCTCCTCGGAGCCCTCGTGGGTGACACAGTGGCCCCGCGGGCAGCGGCGCCCTCAAATCTCTGCAGCTGCCCCCACTCCAGGTGCGGGAGGGTGCGAGACCCAGCAGGATGCCAGCACTCCCGGTGCCAGCCCTGCTGGGCTGAGCTGCCCCCCAGGGTCCCGCGGGGTTTTCACCCCTCTGTCCTGGTGGCTCCTGGCGTCCTGCGGGACGCTCAGCAGCAGGTGCAGGTCTCTTCCCGTGGTGGCTCTGCCCTGAGAGCTGCCCGCGCTGTGGTGCGAGCCGGGGCAGCGCCGGCTGCTCCGCACACCGCTGCTGCGGCCCTCGGGGCTCGGCTCAGGCGCTTCCCCTGCAGGTGAAGGTCACGGAGGAGTGCTCGCAGTACGAGTTCGAGAACTACATGCGGCAACAGCTGCTTCTGGCTGAGGAGAAGAACACGTTGCATGAGGCCAAGAGCTTCCTGCAGAAGCGGCAGTTTGGGAACATCCCCCCTGTGCGGCGCCTGGGCCACGATGCGCAGCCCATGAACCCTTTGGATGCAGCCATCCTGGCCCAGAGATACCTTCGGAAGTAGATTCCCACACACCCGAGAGCACAAGCACCATCCTGCAACCTGCCTTTCACGTCACCTACTACAGCCCGACAGCAATACCGGTGTCCCGTGACGGAGAATAATGTAGCATTTCTTCGGAGCTCCGTTGAGGGGCACACACTCACACTCACTCGCGAGGGAGAACACTTTGGGAAAGCTCAGTTGGAAAGCAGCAATCTCTTGGCATCTTCTGGAATCCTTATTTTTAAATCCAAGCCTAGATGACTAATCTGCTTTTAATCGTGACTTTGTAATCTACCTCTCTGGTCTTTTTAACCATGCTGTTCTCATGACCGAGCAAAGCCTGTTGCAAAGGAGGAGGCGACGGAGGGGAAGCTGCTTTGCTGGCCCGAGCGCCGCGCTGGCGCCACGTGGGCGCTGCCTCTGCTCTGGATAAGCTTAGAGTTACCTGGGCTTCTTGAAAGGAAGAACTCCGGGAATCCTCCCACTGCCCCTCCTCTGCATCCCGTCCTCTGTTCCTGGCACCCGGCCGCTTTGAAGGTGTCGTCGGCCCCGTGGTGGCCTGGGGTAGCAGCACGGAACCGGCCCTGTGGCACCGGGCCGCGCAGACCCTCCCCGGGCCTTTGGGCCTGCCTGTAGCTATGGAAAGGTTTTGCAGAACTTGGCCTCTCTTGGCCTTTGGCCTCCTTCACCGGTTCTTTTAGTTTCATCAGAATCTATGGTTTAATCTTATTTTTTTTCAGTAGCTTCTCTAAGGTGCAGTTAAGATTGCATTAATTGATTTAGCCTTTTCACTCTTGAGTTGTGGTACAGATCTAATATATGAGTTCTAATGTGAAGAAAGGATCCCCAGACTGTTGTGGCCGGGGGAGGGCTGCCCCGCGTCGCTGCTCTCCTTGCTCCCAGCTTGTCTTGCCAGGTGGCCCGGCTGCCGCAGCCGGGCCCTGCTCCGCTCTCCCGATGGGGGCTGGACGGGGATGTCCCCGGGTGTCACCTTGTGTCCCTGGGGAGCGCGTCCTGAGCCCCCGCTGTGAACTGGATGCCGCTCTTGCCAGACGGAGGCTCCTGCCACTGCTGCCAGCTCCGCTCGGGGCTGCCCGGTGCAGCCGCGGTGCCCAGTGCAGCCCCGGCCGGGCCCGGTGCCGCTGCAAGCCCCGTCCTCGCCTTAGTGACTGTGGCCGTGGGCAGATGCGTCCCAGCCCCGCGATGGCTCCTCCTGGCCCGGGTCCGGGCCGCCTTTGTGTCAGTTAATGCAATAGTTGCGAGGGGACGGGCCCTGCTCAAGCCCAGGGGCCGGCGCGCGGAGCGGGACGGGGAAGGAGCCTGTTGTAAAAACGAAACAAAACAAAGCGAAACCCCGAGCGAGTTTGTATAAAGACGTTATTTTTGTACTGCCGGAGCTGCTCCTGCCTGTTGGCAATGACGGTCGCACGGAGGGGTGCGGGCTGGGGGTGCGGGGGGCAGCGGGGCTGGCCGCGGAGGGGGCTGTGGTGGCGTCCCGGGGGAGCGGGCGCCGCCGCTGCCATTGGCTCCGCCGAGCGCGGCCTCCGCCGAAGTATTTCCTGTTGCTGCTGCCTTGATGCGGAGCAGACCCTGCCTGGCGGCCGCGGCGGCACCGCGCGCTCAGAGCGGCCGGGGAGCCAGGGCCAGGGGCTCGGTACGTGGGGACGGGGGCTCGGTATGTGGGGACGGGGGCTCGGGCCACAGGGACAGGGGCGCGGGACCTGGGCCGGGGGCTCAGTGCATGAGGGCCTGGGCTCGGTGCATGGGGCCCTGGGCTCGGTGTGTGGGGCTGTGGGCTCGGTGTGCGGGGCCGTGGGCCTCCCTTGGGGCCGCGGTGCGAGGCCGGAGCGCGTGGGGACGTGCGTGGCGCTGAGGAGCAGGCCCTGGTGCTTGGGGCGCTGCCACTCGGTGCTGGGGGGCACAGGGCTCTGCACCGTGTCCCTGCAGTGCCGCCCAGGCAGGGACTGGGGCAGGGATGATCCCGGCTGGGCTCCCGCTGCCCCTGCCCAGTGGCTGCAGCCCCCACGGCGGGAGCCCCCACGGCGCCTGCCCCAGAGCGAGCCCATGGGCGCCCCGGTCCCAGCACCGGTCACTCCTGGTGCTGGTTCTGCTCTCGTCGGAGCCTGGCGGTGCAGCCGTGCGGGCCGCGCTCCGGGGCCGGCCCTGCTGATGTGTCACATTTTCTGCATTTCTTTCCTCATTCCTCCCTCCATGGAGACGTTTCTGGGAAAAGGGCTCATCCCGGTGCCAGGGCAGCATTGGCTCTGGGGGAGGTGGGGACCAGCGGCCTCACGGCGGCTGCTGCTGGTGGCGGGGGCGCTTTGGCAGTGATGGGCAGGGGGCACTGGCCGATTTGGGAGGGGAGGGGGTTGCTTTTTGGGGCTGGGGTCCCCAGACGCCACTCAGCCTGTGTCCTGTGAGACCCCAGCGCCGCACTCAGCGCCCGCCCGCGGCCCCTCTGCCCCCAGGCGGCCGCGCAGCCCCCACGGGCACCGGGATGGAGCCGCGGCCCATGGAGCTGCTGAGCAGCAGCCTGGCGGCCTTCGCGCACGTGCGAGGTGAGTGGCGGCGGCGGCGGCCGGGCCGCAGCGGGCCCGGCCTCACATCCCGCTCCCTGCAGACAACCCCGAGAGCTTCGGCCTCTACTTCGTGCTGGGCGTCTGCGCGGGGCTGCTGCTCACGCTGGGGCTGCTGGTGCTGCGGCGCTCGTGTCCCCCGCGCCCGCCCCACCGCGGCGGCAACAAGGACGAGGACGATGACGACGACGAGGATGATGATGAGGAGGAGGAAGACACCATCGACCGGGCGGCCTCCGAGTCACTGCTGCCGGCCACAGAGCTGCCTCAGGAGAGCCAGGGCACCGTCAACGTGTTCGCATCGGCTGAGGAGCTGGCGCGGGCGCAGCGGCTGGAGGAGCGCGAGCGGATCCTGCGCGAGATCTGGCGCACGGGGCAGCCCGACCTGCTGGGTGCCGCCTGCCCGCCCCGCTACTGAGCGGGACTGGGGACTGTCCCGCGCTTGGCCCCTCCTGGTGCTGCCTGGGCCGCCGCCCTCCCGCTGGCCCCCAAGGACCCGCTAAAATTAGACATTTCCGGCACCTCCTGCCCCGTGCGCGGCGGGGACAGGATGGGACAGGATGGAATGGCCGCATCCCAGGGGAGAAGGGGGTGGGTTGGTGGGGTTTAGTCTGCTGCTGCTCCTCCCCACCCCCCCCCCGTTGGTTCCTGCAAAAATAGCTCCTTCTCAGCCCCCCCCCGCCCCAGCAGGATCCAGATGTTTTCCAGATGTTCTCCCAGCCCCACGCATGGCGGGAGGCCAGACGGTGCCGGGGCTGCACACAGGCAGGGGACAGAGGCGGCCCCGGCTGCATCCGGGGGGAGCTGGGGAGTGGCTTGGGGGGAGGGGGGGGGGAATTCATACCCAAAATACAGATTAGTTTATACACTATTTATAATCAAGGGGCTCTGGTCATCCCGCGTGTGGTGCTGCTGGTGGGGGGGAGCTTGGCTGGACAGGGCCAGCCTCCCCCCGCTGGGGCTTGACTGGGGTGCCCTGCGTGGATTTTGGGGTGTGCGGTGCACAGGGTGTTAGTACAGTGCAGGGTGCATGGGGTGCCCTGCACAATGTGGGGTGCATGGGGTGGGTCCTGCAGAGTGTGGGGTGCACTGAGTGCCGTGCATGGGGTGTCCAGCTCCATGTGCGGTGCACAGGGTGTCCAGTACAGTGTGTGGTACACAGGGTGCCCTGCACGATGTGGGGTGCATGCACATTGTGGGGTGCACAGTGTGCCCTGCATGGTGTGTGGTGCACGAGTGTCCAATACAGTGCGTGGTGCACAGGGTGTCCAACACTGTGTGCCCTGCACGGGGTGCAGTGCATGGAGTTTCCAGTACAGTGTACAGTGCACAGGGTGTCCAGTACAGTGTGGGGTGCATGGGGTGCCCTGCACAATGTGGGGTGCATGCACAGTGTGGGGTGCACAGAGTGCCCTGTACAATGTGTGGTGCATGCACCATGTAGGGTGCACAGGGTGTCCAGTACAGTGTGGGGTGCCCTGCATGGTGTGTGGTGCATGGGGTGTCCAGTAGTTTGGGGTGCCCTGCACAGTGTGACACACGCAGAGTATCCTGCACAGTGTGTGGTACACGCACAGTGTGGGGTGCATAGAGTTCCCTGCATGGTGTGTGGTGCATGGGGTGTCCAGCCCTGTGTGCAACGCACAGGGTGCCCTGCACAATGTGGGGGTGCGTGGGGTGTCCAGTACAGTGGGGGTTGAATGGGGCATCCAGCATCATGTGATACAGGGAGTGCCCTGCACAATGCAGGGTGCCCAGGATGGTGTGGGGTGCACAGGGTGTCCAGTACAGTGTGGGGTGCTCAGGATTCTCTACTCTATATGGGGTGCAAGCAGCTCAAGGCCAAGAACTGCAGCACCTGGGGCTGGTATCAGCTGCAGTTACCAAGAGCAGGGCAGGAGCCCTGCTTCTACCTTGGCCTGGTGCAGGGCCAGCTCTGCCTGCGCTTCCGAGTCCGTCGCTCCCGATGGGAGAGACGTCGGGAGCGGCGGCGCCTTCTCCGTGTGCCAGGGCTGCAGCTGGGGGAGCTGCTGCTGCTGCTGGGGGCTGCCGCCCTGCCCGCCCCCCGCCGCACACAACAGAGCGCAGTTACACCCGCTGCTCATGGTATTGTACTTTATTGGCGTAAAACAAACTCCAGGGGTTGCTAAACAGGAAGGGTTCAGGTGGAAACAACCACACGCTAGTCGGTGTGTGGGGCAGCGCCGCAAGCGGGGGCACCCAGGGGCCTCTCCTGCAGCCCGCCTGGCTTCCCAGCCCTCTGCAGGCCCCGGGCGAAGGAAAGAGCCCGGAACCGCCCTCCTCAGCCAGCACAGCAGCGACCTGCCTCGTCTTATAAAAACATTAATAAAAAATATTGAAAAATTCTCATCTCCTTTTATATTTTTAACCTAGTAGAATTCTGAAGTTCCTTAGAAAACTATTACCCTGGCAAGAGCACTGCGGGGCAGAGGGCTGGGAGGAGGAGACACCAAGTGCCTAAAGCCGGGGGGCTCGGGCACGCACCAGCCTAGCAGTGCACACGCTACCCACCGGTGAAGACCGGGGGAAAGGGTTTTTTCTTTTTAACCATGCTAATTTTGTTAACTTTCAACATAAAAGAAAAACAATGGTTCTTAAAAGGCCCTAAACTCAACTGTTACATTTAAAAACAAAAGTTAAAAAAAACAAAACAAAAATCATCGCAGTTTGGTCCCAACAAGTTAACATTTAGATGTTTATTCACATGCTTCATTGTTTTCTTATTTATAAGAACCAAAAATAGTTTCCAAAATTATCATTTAATTGATGTTACTACTACATACGTAAAGGCCTAAAAGAAGTAGAGTATGAATTTAAAAAATTGAATACACAATAGGGGAGAAAAATTTAACCTGTCGAGTTAATCCCAACCTCTACTATTTCAAATTATAAAAAAAAAGAAAAACAAACGTCAAGACTACGGGGGTAGGATGGGCACAAACCGAAATCCACGTTGTCTTCAAAGCCTGTGGCCAAGAAAAGGAAAAGGAAACCAACCGGCCATGGAGCGAGGTGCCGGCGAGGAGGGTCGCGGGGCTCTGGGCAGGCGGGACCCCGGGCTACTCGGCGGCCGCCTGCAGGGCCTCCTTCTCCTCGCGCGTCTCCGCTCCGCTCTCGTCGTCCTCGATCTCGCCCTCCTCGCCGCTGAACTTGTCGTGCGCCCACTTGGGGCTGGTGCTCGACTTGCGGAACATGAAGCGGCCTCTTCCTCGCGGGAAGGCTCCGCGCCCGCGGCCTCTGTTCACCCACTTGTCGGCTCCTTCGCCCTCTCGGTCATCGTGCTGCAGGGGCGGAAGCCGGAGGCGTCAGGGCAGCGGCCCGAGCGACGGCACCGCGACGGGAGCGGGGAACGTGTCCCTGCAGCTGCCCGACTTACAGCACACACAAGGGTGCAGACAGAGCCCACCTCGCTGCCCGCTGTGCTGCTGGCCGAAACCCCGCCCAGTGCGGTGTGAATCGACAGAGCCGACACTGGGCACCAAGAGCAAATTACCGCTCTGCTTCCAACAAGGACACGGGGAAAACCCAAGCCTTCCTGTTTGAGCGACAGGACAACACTGCACTAGTGAGTAAGATGAGGGATCTCAATGACTCCAAAGCAGGAAAAGAAATGACTTAGTGGCTACGTTCGGAACTGCTCTTTCTCAAAGGGCAGAATCATTCTGATGGGATTCTCCCAGAATGGGGGGCTGCTACCACCAGAAGCAGACGAGAACATCACAAACCCACCCAAGGATGTGCACTCGCTATGGACACCACAGACTAACAGATTTAGGCTGTGCTCTTCACACTAGTGGGAAACACATGGTCTTTAATCGGCCTCTAGAACTTTACTGAATGGAAAACTATTCTACAATGAACAGCAACAGGAAAATGAAAGGAGGCCGAAACCCCCATGGAAGATGCGCGAAGGCCTCAGCCAGGCCCCCCCACGCTCGCGCTGCCCTTCACACACGTACCAAGTAGTACTTCTTGCTCTTGGGGGTGTACTCGGGGTCCCACTCCTCCTCTCTGGTTCGCTTCGGAAAGTCGTTGTTGCCGCCACCGCTGCTGTTGTTGTTGCCCGAGAAGCTGCCTCTGCCCCAGCCTCTCCCCCTGGCTCTGAACTGCTGCAACAGGAAGGGCAAGAAGCAGCAGTTACGACCGGGGTGGGTTCGGCCAGAAGAGCCACTCCAGGTGCTGAACCCAGAGTGACTGGTGCAGGTTATGCTGCTCTCGGGACTGCTGGGCAGCCGCCGATGCACAGAGGGCTCCAGGCTCCGTTTTGCTCCGCACATCCCCAGTTCTACCACCCTGCCCACGTCCAGCGCTGCACAGCGCTCCCCAGACTCCGTGCTGGATTGGCAGCAACTGCCTTTCAGCTCATCCTCCACAACCAGCCAAGGCCCTGGGGGTTTCTGCTTCTCAGTGTGCTTTGATAGTGCAAGAGCAGTGCAAAATGGCCACGCTTTGCCCAGTCTGGGAATTGATAGGGGCAGGAACAGACAAGAACTTACGAAAGTCCCTCTAGCTCTTCCCCTCTCGCTCGGACCAGTGAACTCCTTGGTGCCAAGTCGGGACTTGTCGAAACCCGTGGTGCTCTCCTCCCTCTCCTCCGTCTCTTCGGTGTATTCCTCTGCTTTCAGTGAATGGGAGGACCGTGAAGATGACGAACTGGACCTGGATCTCTCACGCACCCTCCGGTGTTTCCTGGTTCAGTGACAGGAGAGGGGACGTGAGCGGGACAAAGCAGCGGGCAGCTCTGTGAACTACAGGACCATTTCTTTAAAGCTCCCTTAACAACGTAACATCTGCCTACTGCGAGCAAGGAAAGCCACAGTAACAGCTTAGGAGCAGCTACAACAAAGGTATCTAGCAGGTCCCAAGCCCTCTCCATCAAGACTGGAGACACAAAGGTGTTTAAATCATCTGTTTGAGATAAACATGCTTTTCAGATCAGCACTACTTCTCTTCTTAGCATTCTTTCTCCTAAAGGAGCACTGACCTATGCAGTTTTAGTTAGACAGAAAATTAAGCTAATAGCAAAGGATTACAACAACCTTAAAGCAAAGTTACTTAAAGACAGATATTCTCTATGACACAATAGAGAAAAAGGAATTCACCCATGATGATAAATGCAACCTTCTCATTTACATCTAACCGCTGTTCAGTGTTTCACACAGACACAATGATGCCAGGCCTATAGGACCTCCCCTGCTGTGTTGCGTCCACAGGAACACGACTAGGTACCCGTGACGCTGTCTCTGATCTTAATACCACAGGTATGGAACACAAAAGAAATTGCTTAGTTTACTACATACTTTTTCTTTGAGCTTTTGTGAGTCTTCTCAGTTTTCTCAGCTGATCTTTCCCTTGAGTGACTTGAATCTCTTGAGTCCACCGATTCTCTTGATTTATCACGTTTAAGATCTCTTTCCTTATGTTTTTTACGGCGCTCGATATCAAGGCGCAGGTCAACAGGGTCGTCCTTATATTTCCCTTCAGCCTACAACAGCAGGGAAGAGGGAAGAGTTCAGCAGAAAGGTTTACAGTGCACCCGTTCAGCACCACTACTTCGCTACTGACTGCACAGACTTCCAGAGAGCAGTAGTTTAGCTCAACACTAACCAATAATCCATTCTAAGATGTAAAATGTTTCACTATTAAAATTAGTTATTTCACAGACTGCAGCTTTCTTTTATGTCTCTGAACTGTAGCATGAACAAAACGTCTAATGTGCTGTGGATGCTTGTTGCCAGACAGCAGCATGCTCACCACCCTGCTCACAGACACCACCACGCCAGCACGGAAGGGAATTCAACCAGCAGGTCTGAAACAGGACACAAGGAGAAGCAAAAGCTGTTTGCCCCTTGGAGATACCAACACTGTGGCTACTGATCAAAGCAACAACAGACAGAGGCCACAGAAACGCAGCTGTCATGTCGGCATTTTTCTAAATAAACATCTTACAGATGCTTTAATATGTCTGTCAAAAAGACTTGCCCTTCATCTCCTCCCAAACAGAGGCATTGTATCAAAGATGACAGGAAAGCAGCCGAGGGAGGTACATATTTCTCTCCCTACGTTACACTAGCAAGTCTAGTTACCTGCTGCTTTACAGAAGAAAAAAGAGCCAACTGTATAAAGAAAATTCCAGGACTATTTTGTTCTTCAATTAAAAACAAATCAACTAGTGCCTGCTTCAAGTTCTATTGAAATTGCTGCTCGCATAGGGCTTGAAATCCTTTCTTGAGAAAATGGAAGCAGCTGTCACCTGTATGGCCTCTAAGAGCAATGGCAAGCGGGTGAAGTTTGGCCACGGCTGCACAGAACAGAGCAGCAAGTTCGCAGGCTGTGGGTTCGACAGGCACTGGCTGAAGGGCAGCACTTTGTGGGCAGGCTGCACACGCTGCTGCTGGCAACACCACAGAGCCTACACGGCTGCACAGGGCTCCAGCATTGCTAACCCTCACTGCTACATACTGCTTTTCTTGGGAACTGTGAGACTTGCTAAGCAACATACATCAGATTAATTGTCTTCAATTAAATATAAAAGATTAGTAATTCTCTAGCTATTAAAATTTTTACTTACATGAGTCTCTAAACACTTTTTTGTTTAAACAAAAATGTCAAATAACGCAGCAGAGTGAGCAGATGTTTTGCTTTGGGTTTTTTTTTTTTTTTGCTCTTCTATTTTTCCCAGGCAAAGAGCTTTAATTTCTACTCTGAGAACACAACTGCTCCCAACACGATGGATGACAGATAAGTGACAAAATCAGCAGCAGCTCCCTTATGTGGTACAGCAAACACCTATTTGGGTTTGTGAGGGCACGTCTTTCACGGAAGGCTGGCAAGCTGTTTGGAAACCACGTTTATAATACACTCTGCCAAGCTGATGCTCAGAGTTCAGGCCCATCAAATCCATCTCACCATCGTCCATGTCAAGCCACAAGTGTTTGGAAAAAATCGAAAACAAATATGAAAGAAGTAAGGTTTCATCAGCACTGTTTAAAATCTGTTCAATGTTCAACGTAAATATGTATGAAGGTGAATAAACAAAGGTTAAAATCCCAAACATTTTACGGTAAGCCACTTCTATGATTGTTTACAATGAGTTTAATGGCTTAACATTGTTGCACTCAGAAAAACTAATACACTAAATTCCAAGTGGTCTGGATCTACTAAAACAGGTGCTGAATGTTAAAGTAACAGCAATCAACAGAAATGGTACAGTAAGTTGTTAGAACAAAATTTATCATCTGCTTAATAGTGTAACTGGTTTAGGTAAGTATTTAGTTTTACTTTCCTCTTTTTGACATGCATGTCTTTTTGAAAACATGGTTGGAAATATCACGTGTATACAATTGATTTAATAATACTTACAAGCAGAAAAATATCACAAAAAGTCTCTTCTCTCATCATGGGCACTTGTTCCAAAAATCCTCTCATTTTTCTCAAGCTCACCTCAATTGACTTTGGGGTCATTGTCATTTACCATAGTCTAACCACTTCACAAAGGTTGTTGATACATTTTTAATAAAAATTAACCCTTTGTAGTTCATTTTTAGAATTATGCCCATCCTTAAAAGAAAAACACAAACTTAAGTAGAGAGTAATTTAAACAAAACATCACTGTTAAGTTCATGCCCAATGCACTCATTTTGTTGAATTAAACTAATCAGAGTAACAGTTCACCTTGAAGCTAGGATCTCTGGAAGTTTTCGTTTCCTCTTGGGAGAATCCATGTTTTCTAAAAGTACTGGGAGAAATATCTATTCTCCTAAAAAACAAACACACACAATGCCCATAAGATTCATATACAAAAAGCAAGAGCGTAGCAGCACAACGTAAAGTCATATTCGCACCCAGAATACGACACAGTCCAGTGCACCAACCTGTGGATTTCGGGGCTCTTTTTGTTTTTAGCTGCTTCTTGTTCCATTCCTTTCTTTAGGTATTTTGTAAAGCGTTCATTCAGTGTCATTCCTGACGACCCAAAGTGATGCTCTGTTGGGAAGTTGAGTGAACAATGTCATATAAGTAATACTTTTTTTAATGGGAAAAAGTGCATCGATCTGCCATTTTGACCAAATTCATATGCAGCAGAGGTGACAAGCTCTACCTAATGCTGTCAACAAATGACCGCCATTCCTTTGAAATTAAGAGAATAGAATCTCACTTTACAGATAGAAATTAATCATGTATAGAATTTATATATACAATTTTACTAGACTAAGTCACAACCATCTCCCTGAATACTGGATACAACTGGATATCTAGCAAGTGGTGTATCTAGCTTAGAAAAGAGAAAGTTAAGGAGAAATTTAATAGCTGCGCTTTACTACCTGCTTATTGGGACAAAGCACAGAAGAGGGAACCTTGATCTGAGGAAACACTGACGGTGGACTCACCTCTTACGTGATGGACTATGGTCACTATATGTTGAGCAAACAGTTCAGAAGGACTTCGCTGAGACTGGGCAGACTGAATATGATGGAAAATAGAACGAAATTCCTGCTCCTTTCTGTTGCTGTGCACAAGGTCCCGACACAGCTTCCGCTCCTGGGCCAGTATGCCACTTGGACTGGAAAAAGAACAGACCGTCAGGAACAGAAAAGCGGGATAAGGTGAAGCAGTGAAGATGATTAATGTTTCAGTGCTTAGAAGTCTTCTGCATTTTTAGTACTATCAAGTCACCTACAAAAATCAATAGCAAAAGCATTGCTATATTTAAGCACATCTGAAACATACTAAGCCAGTTTAATATAACAATAATTCACTTAATAGTGCAATAATTCGGATCACTTGTTTCTCTGTTATCTTAAGAGCAGCCAGTTCTCATGCCACTAGCTGGCTGGGATCTTTTCCCATCATTTCTAAAATCCAGAACAGCCTCTAACATCTCGCAGAGCATGTTAGTATTTGCCAGCTACTGCTTTAGAAAAATACTTTCTGGAGTAACTTTTCTTAGTTTTAAGATTTCCTAAAACAACGTTGAAGTGGCTCAAATCTTTGTGGAGTTTCAACAACACTATGCTGGGAATAAAGCAGCAAAACGCTCTCCAAAGGAAGTACAGATCATTTAAACTGTGCTGTAGCATTCATGTACTGAGGCTATAGCAGCAAGAACATGCAAGTACTGAAGCATTTTCTCACACCAGTGCACTGTGAAGTGCAATCTAGACACATTTATATTCTAAAACAATCCTGTACCAATTTAGAAAGAAGACAGAAGTTATTTAACCTTCATCTTCCATCATCGGCAAATCCTCCACCACACACAGGGTTCATATAAGTATTTTAATACCAGAAGAAGTGTAAGGTTTATCACTGCAAATGCAGCTTGTGCTGCAAATCTTGTTTAGCCTTCCCCCAAACGGGTAAACACCAAAAGCTGAAGAGGAACAGGCAGCTGAGCCTGCTATTTGCATTGTCACAGTCACAAACACTTACCGTGCGAGATCTTCATCAAATGAATCCATTCGGATATTGACTTGGGCCTCACGGGTAATGGAAAAGGAGGATTTGCCAGGAGCCAGTCCATCTCCTTTGGCTCCTGGCTTCTCCTTCACCTCTGAAGTCTTCCTTGGTGGTGGGGAAGAACTTTTTTCCTGGCTTGCTTTGTAAGTGGTCACTCTGAAATTCTTTTCAGGGACAAATCCCCTGTGACCTGGTTCAGCTCGCTTGGAGGCTGGTCTCTCTTCTTTCTTAGATCTCTCAGAATAGTTTTCTTCCTCTGCTTCATCACCTTTCCTTTGCTTCTCTTTTCCAGGTGGTAGGAACACTAGGCCTTCCCATTTTCCTGGCCGATCCTCATCCTGGCCTTTACTAGTTGTTGCTACCACTTTGGACATAAATTTGGGCTCCTCCTCAAATTCGGAATCTTTTCGGCCCTTGGCCTTGTCCTTCTTCTCCTGCTCATCTCCTTCCTCTTTGCTGTAGTGACTTTCCTTATGGAACTCCTTTACCTTCTCAAAGTCATCACGGAACTTATAGCGTTTGGGTGACTGACTGCCACGGTATCCCTTCTCGGAGTCAGTTTTGGAAGCGTAGGAGTCAGATTTTGCCTTTCCATCTGTCGATCCCAACTCAGAGAAACTCCCTTTTTCTTTTGATTTTTCTTTTTCAACATTTGTTATTTTCTGTTCCTTGTCTTTCCCATTCTCAGTCTTCTGCTCTTCCAGATACCTAGTCATACAACAAATATTACAGTAATTCACCTTTAGAAAGTACCAAACTACACATATACAGAAAGTAATCTTTAGGGGCATAACCGTTCAGTGCTAAAGCAGGCAGCTCAACCTTGATTTCAACTTTACATTCACAATAAATTCAGCAAATGTAGAAGAAAATGGATATGCAGAACTAATGAGATGAGGCTGTGGAACAGATAAAAACAGCTCATCTGTAGACTGATTTTAAGGAAAAGAGTAACATCTTACCCAATCAGTTCAGTTACTTACAAACCTGGTTCAGGAGAATAATACATCAAAACTTTCAACCTGGGCTGTTCTGTTTTAAACAACACACTGGGAATAAAAGCCTCAAAAGCTACTTCAAATTTTGGATGCAAGTTTCTTAGGTAAGCTAAATATTTCATGACAGACTGTAAATACAAATAGAAGCAAAAAGGTTAAAAGGAGAAAAATTATTATTTTGCTGAGAGAAAACAAAAGACTTGGTGAGAACTGTAGTTTTGACCAAACTAATTTAAAGCACCAGAACTGAATTTTAAAGCTTTTATAAAGCAAAATCCCCACTTTGTGGAAACAGCAGAAAAGGACATTAGTTCTCTGCTCCAGAAAGTCTAAAGTGAAGTAGTTTTCAAAACTCAGAGATCTTTGATCTGTGAATCAGTCCAAAATAACTTAAAAAAATGTTAAGTAAAAAGACTGAATATCATTTGTGAATGCCACTGTGTCTTTCGAAACAGAGGGTCACCTTAAGGTATTGATCTATTATGGAACGAGCAAGCAAACAGGATTAGAGTGAACTGATGCCTTCTATGTGGAAGGTCTTCCAATCCCAGTAATGAACTTGGTGCTTGGTTTATCACACTGCCCACTAACAGTGGCACATGCAGCACAGCTGCATCTGTCACAGGCTGCTTGCAGCAGGACATGCAATCATATCTTTTTTTCCTTTTTGCCAATCTGTATCTAATGCAATTCAAGAACGTCAGCCGGACAATAACATTAACTTAAAAGATGAGGCTGACCACTCATTTGTTAGTAAAAGTGAGTCAATAGTGCAATAGTTTGAATCCTTTAATGTCTGCTTTCTATTTTTCTGTTAAGTTTCTACTGTGCAGTTAGGCTGCAAAAAAAAATTAAATCTCACTGGGCACATCTACACTTTAAGCTAGAAGCTGTTCCACAGAGGACCTACGTAATCTTTGTAACTACCAAGTTAAGCCAGAAAATGGTCCACCTGCTTCAAGAGAGGGTTAGGCCCAGGTTATATTTTGTGCCCGGCCCAAGCAGCAGGCTGGCTGCTGCCAGCACCGCACAGGGGCTGCCTGCGGCCAACGCGGAGCGGCCCAACGCACCACTTGCCTTTTGGAGAAGGCTCCTCCTCCGGGAGCCGCACTGTCCTCCTTCTGAGCCGCGCTGTACACCGAACCCAGCGGCGTGGGGCTTTTGCACACCGGGCTCTTCCTTGTTGGGCTCAGCCCCCCAGAGCCGTGCTCAAAGGGACTCTGGTGGGAAGCGGCCTGAAAGGAGGTGCTGCTTGGCAAAGCAGAGCTCAGCTGCGACTGGCCGGACAGCGGGGGGCTCGACTTCTGCAGCGGGCTGGGCCGCGGGGAACGCCGCCTTACCACGACCGACTGCAGAGGGCTTTTCAAGGCAGGGCTGCGCTCCCGCGGGCTAAGCTCAGGCCCAGCAGCTCTCGACGCTGAACCTGTGCCATAGGTGCTCACATCTTGCCACTGTTTTGATCCCTCAGAGGCCTTGGTGTCTTGAGCTGCCGCTCCTGAAAACGTTTGCTCCTTCGAATCATCGCCTTGAGTATCTCCTGCCGCCTGAGACGCACGGGTATCCTTGGAAGATGATTTTTTCTCCTTTCCAGACTTACGCTTGGAAGACTCCACTCTGCTGTGATTTGAGGAGGATCGGGAAGAGGAAGACCTCCTTGACCGATCAGATGATGACTTATCAGAGTTTCTAGAATGGCTTCTAGACCTTGGTGAAGGAGACCTTCTCTTGGGTGAGCGAGAACGTGACCTCCCTCTACGAGGGCTATACGCTTGACGATAATTTTGCCAGTTTGACCTGTAATTTCCATACCCTCCTCGGTTATACTGGCTCCATGGATAAAACCCTCGATTACGGCCACGGAAATAATAGGGTCTCCTGTATCCTCTATTATGGCCTCTGAAATCCCGATTCTGGTACACTCTTGGATGGTTCCTTTCTCTGTTATGAGATGGAGAATAGGACCTGGAGCGAGACCTAGAACTGAGAAAAGAGAGAGGGCGGGAGGGGAGAGAGGGAGAGAGAAAAGTATGCAGTATTTTCAAGCTTGTTCCTCTCTCAAAATTTTATTTGAATCCTTACAAAAGTTAATTTTACATTTACCTCTTTTTAAGCTTTAAAAATATTTGTTTTTTTCCTCGTCCAACTGAAGCGCTACACTTTGTCCTCAGCAAACTGCCATGGAAATAATTTCCACTTGCATTTTTTTATTTTTTTTTTTTATTTTTTTTTTTCCAGGATGAACACGGCTGCTACCCACCTTCAAGAAAGTGGCATGTCTCAAATTTCAAGCTCTTACAGCTCAAGGCCAAAGTCACATCCCATCTGGCACAAAGCAGCATTTCTCAATGCAGGTCATGCTACCGTAATTGGAACAGATCCAAATCTTCCCCTTCTTGTGTCCCTCAATTATTTCATATGCTCCTGAAATCTTGATGATCAGGATGAAACCCCACTTCTTTGCCAGATGAGTTAAAAGAATGAAAACACCTCAAAGAGAGCAGCAGGACTAGAGCGAGCGGTGCGCTGCTCTACAGGCAAAGCTTCCAAAGGTGCCTCCTTTGCTGCAGGGCAGAGCCCGGAACTCCATCAAATAAAGCGAGGCCGCAGTCCCAGGTCGCGCGTTCGCTCCCGAGCCTCGTGCCACGAGGTGGCACTGCTCAGCGTCCCATCTGCTTGCTTCCAAGAGCACAGCTTAGTAAGAAAGAACAGAATGGAATCCAAGACCTAAGTAGAAAACCTGTAAGATTCCAGATTTAAAGGGCATAACATTAAGGGCTGTTTCATTAGTCCTTTCCAGTACATTTTTTGGAACTGCAGTTGAATACTGTTTGAAAGCACCACGTAGCTCAGGACTGAAAGCCAGCTTTACAGTAAATATCTCACTATAAAGTTCTGTTGGAAGGCTGAGATTTTTGCCTTAGTAGAACAGAAAATGTCCAAACTAGTAGGTTTAAACAGGGAAAAAACTTTCCAAAATGAATGCAAGTAAGTAATATTTACTGCTGTTATTTCCAGATTTACTTCTTGCATCAAGAGAGATCCAAGTCAGCTCTAACACACCCACTGCTCATACTCTAATAGACACACATCCTTCCACCCTCTGTTTTTCCAGACTGGCAATACACAGAACTCATTGCTCTTCCCTATTTTCCCCTGCCCACTCCCAAAGTTTAACCTAATAAAAATCCTGCCACTGGAATTCCCAAAGTGTTAATGCACATACAGGCAGTTAAGCTGAACTTTAGATCTATTTTTATTTTTTTCTGGCCATCAAACATGTTAGACCCTACCAGGAAACAATTTACTGCTCTTACAGTTTTTGCTAGCAAACTGTTTAATGATAATTTTAACATTAGGAACAACTTCCTTCACTTGAAATAACCAAACAAATCTAGCAACTTACCCTGGACACCTCTTCAATCAAAACCCAGCAACAAGCAAGGAGGCAAGGCAAGGGCAGACAGCAAGAATGAACCAATTAAAAGAGAAATCCTATTCAAAAGCACTAAGCAGAACACAGGCACTCCCATTTGCAGACAACTACTGCATTTGTTACCAATTAGCAGTGTGGGACCTGTTGTACGCTGCTTTCAAACTCTATTTGGTCAGTTTAGGGGCTTGCAGCACGAGAAAAGCCTCACTCCAGAGGCTGCAAGGACTTGCTACCAGAAATAATTTTAGAAAATACAGAAAGTGCCATGCAAAAGAAACAGCAAGTAGTGATATCTCTCCCAAGCTTGGCAATCTCTGGTAGCTAGCTGGTTAAAATGCACTGCTCTGAGTTCACTGTCTCAAATGCATAAAAATGCAAAAAAAAAAAAAAAAAAAAAAAAAAAAAAAAAAACCCACCCATATAGTAAATTAAGGAACATTAGGTAGACTCAAATATGAGAATGCCATGGGGAACACCTAGAACAGACCATAAGCCTTTGGAATGAAGACTAAGAGTAAAATCGTTTTCATGAGGCACACTCAAATACACCAGAATGGATTTTTATGCTAAAACAATGCATTGAACCTACCTCAGGGAACACGCTAACTCCACGCAGGATGGTTTGTCTGTACTAAGCCCCTCCATTCTTTTAAGCTGCTATCACAAAGTGCAAGCAGGCTGAGCAGCAGCACAGACGCCCTGGTACGGGCAGGGTGCCTTCATCCCCAGGGCCAAAGTTGCTTCTCAGCTAGGCAGACATCGCGAGCGACGACCCGGCCTCCAGCACTGCAGCTTCCTTCTGCACCAACTCGGCTTGCTGACTCAAGTCTCCGCCTCTAACTTGGTTTTGTCCTGTCCTTCCCTCCCCAACTCTACGTTTCTTACAGCCTCTGCGTTTTGAAAATCTTTAATTGTTAACAGTTGCATGTGTTTACAGCCTAATGATTTTCAGAACTGTTATTCATTTAAGATTAGTGAAAAAAAAGCTGAACATAATTATACCAGTCCAATTCTTCCCCGTTCCGACGCTGGAAGAGGAACTCAAATACTCTCACTACCACTTACATTTGCTTTGCTAATGTAAGATCAAATGCATTTCAAGTCTGCTAAAGAGGAACAGAACAAACAAACAGAAAAACCCCACACCTTAGGAGTTCATCTTATCATAAAGAGTTGAGTTCTGCACCTTGCCCTACACTGTGGGGATCTCAAACAACAGCTAGGTTAAAAAGAATAACTTCTTTGGCAATGCAGAGAAACAGACAATTCATTCTTCTGCTCATTAGGAACACTTCCAAAAGTGTACAGGTTGGCAGGAAGCAGCCCAAGGCACAGGACACTATGAATTCTAGGATCTGAGAAAGGTCTTTTCATGGAAAAGCACTAAGTGACAAACCATCTGAGCAGCACAGAGATGGGAAAAACAGCCTGTTACACCCTCTGACGCGGAGCCACGTGAACTTACCTAAGCCTGCGCTTCCTCGACCGTGACACAGAGCGAGACCGGGACCGAGATTTGGAGAAGGATCGGGAGCGTGATCTTGATCCAGATCTCGAACGGGAGGAACGGGAGCCAGATTTGGATTTGTTAGTTTTAGACATCTTTGCAATCACCTGTCAGTTACACCTGAAGGAAACAGGGAAACGGTGTCTCTGAAAAATGAAGTCATACCGTAGACCTGAAAGAACAGGCAGCATCTGGCAGTTTGGAACTACGAAGTGAACTGAAGCTTGATAAAACTGCCAATAGGAATGTTTGAACTGTCTGCCTAATAAAAGATAAATGGAATTGGGCTCAGAATAACTTTTTTTTCCTCCCCAATTTAAAAAGGAAATCTGCAAAGGAAATAAAAGCTTTTAATCTAGAATAATTACAAATGTGAGTGCTACAATTAAAACATCAAGTTAATGCAATAATAATAATAATAATAATAATAAAGAATAGGAAGAAGCCATTTTGTTAGCAAGAGCAAAAGGACCTTGAACAAGACAAACCATTGAATTTCAACCACAGCACTATCAAAACAGCCAGCTGCCACTATTAAAAGAACAATGAAAAAAAGAAAGGAGGCTTACCATCAAAAAAATCTTCTCTTTAAATTTTCGGAAGAAATCACAAACAAAAATGATAATCCAAGATACCTGAACACAACGCCACTTGTACAGATCTGTCTAGCTATGAACCTCCAGATTAAGTCCTGGGCATACATGTTCTATTTGCTTGTGTGGCTTATGCAGTTGCTACGATCAATTACAAGAGCACATCATCCAGTGAGGAGTTCTGTTGCAGCCAAAATAATTCAGAAGTCCTTCCAAATATTCACCCAGTCATTCAAATACTAAAGACAGAAGAGATTAAGTCGTAGCATTAAGTGACTTGACATAACTGCAATAATAAATGAATTACCTGTACTATTTTCAGGAATATATCCAGAAAAAGTTAAACAGCCCCTTTAAAAATATCTTAAGCACACAGTCTGATCACACAGTTGTTTCAATTATACTACTATCTAATCTGTTACCTTATAAGAACAAGTTCTATATCTGTGAGCATGACTTTCTGAAAGATTTTCATTATGCTGTGCCTCAGAGGAAAGACAAACATTCAGGACAAAATAAAAGATATCCATTAACTTAAGCATGGTCTTTCACATTGTTTGCAGCTGCAGGTCCCACCGCGTCCTAGATGAAGTTCAGCTTGCTCTTTTTCAGCTGCTCAGGTTGGCTTGTACTAGGCATTTTATTTTTTTGGGATATCGACAAGTCCAAGGCTTTACACCGGCACCTTCCAACTTTCCCTTCTTCATGTCAGAAGCGACCTCCTTTTGTGACCTCTTTTCCATAAAGGGCTCGACACAAACCCAGCATACCAGAGTGCCAGCTCAGAGGAGCCTAGCGCCATTTCTGCCCCACAGTTACAGTGCTCTGAAACTACAGTAATAGTTGACCTATTTAATCACTGCATCCAGCCATAAACAAAATTCCTTACAACTCAAAATTTGATCATGTTGCAAAATATGCTCCAGCTCTGGATTCCCTGTTGGTTTCAGGATAGCTCTTCAGCTTGAATGGCCAACCCTTCAGGCCCTCATTTGAGGGCACAGGGCTCCCCTGCTCTGCCCATTACCTTCCTAGAAACTTGAAGTTTCCGCAGCGGGCTGAAAAAGCCTGGAATTTTACCATTCCATAAGTAGGTGAGGAATTTGAGAACAATTGTCCTCAAACATCACAGAGGTTTCACTCGCAACATCCAAAGCAATTTATTTTGCATTTAAGAGGCTTCACGCCACCATGGGAACGAACTTCTGTTCCTTCACGCAAATTGTCACAAGACTAAGAGATGACAGTATCACTGCAACATAATGTGACTTGTGCATGAAAAACCGACAATGACTTTGGCCCAGTCTCAGCAGACGCTTACCTCTTAGCACGTTATTTTATAAGTGGACAGAATCCACATCTGGAATATTTAAAACCACATGGAGGGAAAGGGGGGAGCTCCCGCATTCCCCTTGGCATGGATTATACAAGCAGAGAGCAAGTTGGAGCAGTGCAGTGTGACAGAAAACTGACACCACAAAAACACCCCTCATATTCCAGCCTGGACGACGCGCTGATCTGAGTGCTCCGTGTTGGAGCCAACACGCGGAGAAATCCGAGGCGGGGGGAACTCTACCTTTAGCGGCAGCACAGCCGGATCATGTTAAGAAAACTATGAAGCAGAGGAATTCTGTTACAGCACCGTGTGGAGTTTGGTGGGGTGAATAAACACAACTGGGCATAGCCAATGCCATGCTGCACTTGCTTATTCCTCCCCTTATGAACCAGAGCAAGAAACTGATCCACTTGCAAAGCAAGTAAAAAGCCAAAAAAAAAAACCATCTTTGAAAGTGTCAATACAAGAGTACAGACTGGAGAGAAGCAATGGATCAGCTTTCCAGGAAGCATCATGGATCGTTCTGATTTGCATAGACAGGAATAGTAATAGTCCTTCATGAATTTTTATAGTTGAATTCCCTACCAGGAAATTCTTCATGAATTTCTAGCGGGAGTTATTTGAGTTCCTGGTGAATTTCTCCAACCCCCCAAACCTCTCCCCAGTAAAACTTGACATAGGTGAGGGGAAAAAAGAACAGTGTCAACTATTTACACCTTTGTCTGTATTTATGCATGTTCAGCAGCAAAATTTAAGTTACTGAGTATTTGTTACCCTGCTGATTCATCACTGTTTCATGCAGTGTTACTTATGCTGTGGAGTCGTACATAGAGTACAAAGAATAATACCACAAATGGAGACAATTCCAGATACACAGCTGAGATTTTACATGGTCTGAATTTAACTTTCAGAACCAACTCTTGTAGATCCAACCTTTTACTATCCCCTTTCCGTGGACAACCTGAACTTCCAGCTGCTCCCACGCACCAGCTTACAGGTATCATTACTGAATATTCCAAATACTATCGGAGCACTTCCAGGAAGAGCCCTGGGCACCTGCAGGAGCAACGGGTCGTTCTTCAGGAGAGCTGATATCCTCCTGAGATGGAAAGTACGCTCTTCTTTAAAAATCCTGTTACATGCTCCACTTCATTTTTACCATACTAAAGAGGATATACCAAGAAAACCGAAGTATCTGAATACAGTCTATACTAGAAAGCATGGAAGAAATAGTTTCCTGTTCTATTATTTATTTAAAAATAAACAGCATCAGGGATTTAAAAAATAAATCAACAAACACTACGCGGAGCAGAAGAAATGTTCTTGTGGATGGCCATTTTTCAGGAAAAGAATGTGTGGAAAGACTATTTTTCAATTTTAATTTTTTTTAACTAAATACATCTGTTGAAACATCAACATTTCCAAAATCCATTGGCCAAAAGCAATCAAAGTTCAGCACAGTAAAGAAAAACCTGGAAAAGAATCATAAAGAGCAAACGGTAATGGGAACAACTGATCAGTAGGAAGATTCATAACAAGAGTAGAAGGAACATGATCTAAACTGTAATCTTTGAACCAGAGAACCACTCGCAATCAAATCCAGGGGCCTTGATATCAACAAAGCCAGCAAAAACCTACATTCCATAAGGAGATTACAAATATATACAATAAACTCCGTAATTTTCAGTAGAGCTTTGCGTCTAGGAGCAAGCTACAATTCAACATATTGCCATTTGTAAACTACATTTAGGCAAGCTAATCTATAGTGGTTAAGATATTTTAATAGACAAGTACTATTAAAACTTAGGACTTTCACAATGACTCCTCAATTATATCTTCTTGCATACGAATTCATTTTCCAGGAAGAACAAGCCTAGAGCAGGTCTGCTAGGGCACAGGGTAAGCAGCTTGCACCTCAAGAACCACAGCCACAGCTGCACTAATGAAGAGCTAACCACCACCCAGGGGGTTCCAGCACCACTACCTGCTGCCCCCACACAACTCCTGCTGGTGAAAGCCTTCCCCTGAACACCCCCAGCACAGTGCAGTGCTAACCAGGCAGCTCCTGAAACGCTGCATGGTGGGAAACAAACACTCCTGTTGCTCTCGAGCTAGCTCGAAGCCTCAGCTATTGCCAGAAAAGACAGTATGTCCCAAAACATGATTTCAAGGTTGAACCTCTTTGAGGAGTAGAGTCAAAAAGTCCCGAGAAGGCCTCAGAACAGAGCTTAACACAAGTATTGTTTGCTTCTAATTGTTTAAGGAATCCTCAGGATTTTGCTTTGATCCAGAGCACTTACTAGCCAAACATCAGTCTGGTATGTGTGCCAAGAGCTCTCATGCCTTCGAAGCTATTTTTAATCTTTGCCAATATTTTTTAAAGTTGATTCATTCCTAACATGTGAGATAACTCCTGCTAGGAGAGAAACCAAGTTTCTGTGCTCTATCAGCACTCAAAAGGTTAAATAAATAATGGAGTCATTTCAGTTCTGTAATGTTAACACTACAGTTGTAAACTTATCGCAGCAACCACTTAGCCTTTCCAAGAATTAATGATTTACTTGCTGAGATAAAACACGCGGAGCTCTTCAACGACCAAAAAAAAAGTTCTGAAGGAATCTATTCTGCTAAGACTTCCTACAGAGCACCCTGATTTTATAGAGATGCTTCTAAATGAAACTGAAAGATGGAATTCTGAAAGCAGCTGTGGCTTCTCACTTACCTTACTCTTTTCTCACTTACCTCACCTTTCTATTTCAGTTTCTCCCCTGACCGCGCTGCTCTGCCCCGATGTACACACATACCTACAGGTCCCCACATGTGTGGCGGGAAGCTGCTTCAGGAAGCGTTGCAAGGTAAAATGTGCCCGATTCCAGAGCAGGAGCCTTCACACAGTGCTATGGAGAATCCCCATGAACTGCCTGCCAGCCACAGGTCTCCTTTTTCCTTCCTGCTTACAGCTACAAAATTGCCTGCTCATGGCACTGACTCCACCTCTGCCTTTAAAGGGACACAATTGTTCCCTGCCACAGGACAAGTCTCTTCTCCCAGCACGCGAGAAAAGCGGGGATTGCATGCATCTGATGGATCTGTGCTCCTGGAACCACGTCCTAGGATGTTTTGAAACTGCTTTCCAGTGTGTCTCTTCGCAAGGCCTGGCTATAAGCCGCCCAGCAGATCTTGGGAGTATTATTGTCTAATGTCTAAAAATACTGATAAAAGTACTGATCAGAGCAAGGTGAATTTAAGTTTTTAGTAAAACATTATACTGTTGGGAAACAGGCACTTCACAGCTTCTACTTTGGCCTAAAAACTAGAACACATCACATACAGTATAACTCAGCAAGCACTGCATCTGAAGAAACAGCAATTTTATCCCAAATTAGCTGGCTAAATTCTCTTATATCACACAGACATAGAAATGGTTGTTTTCTAGAAGCCAGATCTGAAATCACTGACATTAGTGACCAAAGGCAAGTACCCGATATAAAAGCCTGATTTCTAAATATCTTGTCCAAACAGGACGCAGGAGCTGCAGGCAACTCGGTTAACCTGCCAAAGACAAAGGCCAGAGTCAATCCTTTGACATTTAGCAGCAGCTTTTGAGAGCAGTTTTCTGGAAAGAGCCATTTCTACTTTAAGAACTGTACAAAAAGTTAACATAGATGTCCCAGACTGCAGCTATTCCCGTTGCACTTTCACTAGTTACAAAAGTTACAAGCAATTTATTTTAGATGAATATCTTTAAGCAACATCAATTCTGGGACTCTGTTCATAGGAGGGTTCCTCTAATGAGCCTTACTGACAAATGAGCAGGTTTTGAGATAACCTACGCAGAACCTGCAGCTAGAAGGCTTTCTCTAAACCACTTTTCTAAATCTGGGGATTGCTTCAAGGTTAAAATCTTGCCTTCTGTTTTTAAATCTTCTAATTGCAATCCATCAACCAAAGTCGGGGGGGAAATGGAAGAGGAAGCTAGTACAATGGACTTTGCCCAGAAAGCAGACTTTTGTCATGAAACAGAGTCAAGGAAGTTAATGTTTTACAAGTTTTAAGACTTCTGACAAAACTTAAGAAAAATAAATAAATAAAATTTCTTCCACAGAAATTAAACTCTTTACACTGAAAATGTTATCCCCTAAAAAAGGACAAAATAATCACCGCAAACTCCTAAATCACTTCTGTTCAGACAATACTTTTCACATTCATTCTTCCCTCTACCTTCTGGGCATAAAGCAGCAGCATCTCACTTTCCTGTCAAATGATACCCATCTTAATGTACAACCATGCTGTTTTTGCTGCAAAATACAATGCAGCCTCACAAAATCTATCTTATGATCAATCGCAGATGCCAAATAGATGGCAATACAAACTCCAATATTCCCAGATATATTGCTGAGTTTTTTCTTCAAATCTCCTTAAGTAAAACATGACATGAACTCCTTTGTGCAGTATGAATAAAAAAAGAATTTAGTTAACATTTTAACTAGTATGCTTACATTAGAAGTAAAATAAGGGCATATCCTAAATCTCAAGAAAGTCAGTTTTATCATTTTTGCAGATTTTCTATTATGCACCTACCTGCGTGAAAAGATTCACACCATGCACCCTTCAACAGTCAGGATTCACTATCTCAGCTTTGCCAATTATGAAATCAGAAACAAACCTGAAATGAGAAGAAAATGCATGGAAAAAAAAAAAACTTTCATATACGTTCTTTTACAGAATAAAAGGTTTCAAAGGTTATTTGAAGATTATACTTGCTATGGAATACGAAATGAGTTCTAGCCTCACCGAAGACTGTAGTAAGACTATGTCAGGGTTTAATATTTTTAAGGCAAAAACCACCAACGTTTTAAATATTTCTGCCATTATCTTTGTATTGGTTAACATTAAGAACTGTTAGCCTTTTTCCAGTTACAGAAAAATGAGGGACGTGCTCAAAGCTTTCTACTGAAGCACAGCTTGTAGCCCAGGAGTTTCATATTCCAGAACACTGTAAAGAACATTTCCATATGCCAAGACATGGGTCAAGCAAAGAACATTTCTAATTTTCATAATGTTCTTACCCCTCCTTCCCCTCCTCCCGGAATTTGCTTCCTATTTCCAGTTGGCTTGGGCTACCTCCTTTACTGTCTTTTTCCATCCTCCATTCGTTTTCTGAAGTCCTTCAAGCAATACTCACTATTTCAGACCTTTTCAGCAAATACATCCCAACCTCCAAAGTATCTCCCTTGCCTACAACACCCTGAGCATAAACCCTAGGACATTCTGTAACAAGTGGAACAGTTTATGTGCACACCTTAGAAATGTGCACACTGCTGCCAAGCTTCGTAAAATAGTTTGTAAATACTACCTACAATATTTTGTAAAGCCTCCTGTAGGAAGTTGTGCACAGCTGTGGCAGCTAAATAAACTTTCACCTTCTCCTTTCTGACTAGCATTTAACAAGGAGTTTATTTTGTAGTAAGACACAGAGTAAACACGACAGTAGCTCATTACAGAACACCTTCCTGCTTGGGTCTCTTGTCATCAATTTCATGTTCAGCAGCACTTTAGTACAGGAAGAAACAGTTAAAACTGTTACTTTGTTTGCTCACAACAGCCTTCACTATCACTGCACAAATGAATTCTGCTTCAGTCAAGACTACAATTCATCCTGAGCTCTAAAAATGGAAAAATATTACTTAATTCTAAACAAAATTCTACAAAGTGTGAGGACAATCTGTGTTTATCAGAGGTGTTTCTGGCAAAGAATGAGTACAGTTATTCTCTTCTAGGCCATGTGCTCCAACTGGATACTTCCCATACCTTGCATTCATTCCCAGGAAGGATCTGCAGTGCAGGCAGCACCTGCCAGCAGCACCTGTCGAGCCTGCTGCGGGGAGAGCAGCCAAGAGGCAGCTCGCAGCAGCACACGGCTGCGGGGCGCCCTGCAATGCGCCCCCGTCGCCCCATGCTGGCTTAACGAGACAGGACACTTGCTCTTCCCAGCCGAAATCTATGGAACTTTCCCTGGGCTTTAGAAAAGGGAGCAGCAAGGGGACTGAACTGCTATTTCTGACCAAGGCACTGAAGTTGGCACTACATTCCAGACTGAACCAAGCAATGTCCCCTCTCCTTCCTGGAGATCACAGTAGTACCTGATCTTGTCAGCATTTTACTTTTGTCTTCGCGTTCAGAGCAAAGCTGAGCTAAAAATTCTCCATCCCAATGTAAGGAGACAGATCTGTCACTTCCACCAAGGAGCAAATCAAAGAAGTGACCACAGCAGTATGACTAGCATGAATATTCCCGTTAGGTTAGAAAGTGAAAATAACATTCCTGTGTCAGGAAGTTTAACAACTGTCAATATACTGAAATGAAGCCAACTAAAGCTGTTGTTTTAAAAGAGCAGTCCAAAAGCATGACAGATTAAACCAGCTGTGTAAAACCAGTTAGTCAGCAAGCTTTACCCTGCAGCAGTACAAGATGTTGCTCTGAACTCACTTGAAATGGAAAAATAAGAGTCTTAAGTAATCAGAAATATTGGACTTCTGTTTAAACTGCCCACTTAAGATTTTCCATATCTATGCTTCTTGAAGAAGAAGAAAAGAGGAGGCAATCATGTACAGAAACAGTTCTCCCAGTCTTGCCTTTAAGGATACACTGGTGATTAGATACACTCCTCCGTGGCATTTTTGTAGCACTTACAGCTTGCAGGCTTGCCATGCTCACTGGCACAGAGGGCTTTCAGACTCTTTACCTACCTTATGTAAGTCTCCCATCAATTATGTTTCTGAATAATGCTTTATCAGAATTAGTTGAACTCTCACCTAAATGAAAAAAGGGGAAAAAAAGGTTAAATTTAAACCAAGAATCTGGGAAAAAAAAAGCAGATTATTTTAGATTTCAGTCATTCACCCCAACATCATTTCCCAAATTCTTCCCTAGTAACAAAGGTGTCCTCAAAATACGTAACCGGAATTGCAGTTCATACACAGATCTCTAACTCAGGAAAGTGATCTCATGCATAATCCTACAGGAGATATCAGCTACAATAACTTGGGGGAAAAAAAAGTACAGAAGCAGAGAGCCAAAAGTATTTGGACATATAACCCTCTGTAAAGGCACAAGTTAACATCCTTATCACTATTACTAATGTTAATTCTCTTGAGAGCTAATTCTCTTCTGCTTTGTCTGCCCCAAGTCATTGCCTCTTGTGCTGTCAGAGAAACCTGTATGGCTATAAATCACAACAGGCTACGAAACTGCTGGATGACACATATCTGCAGATAAAATCATGGATTTCCCTTCCTATCAAAGCAGTGCGTACCACCAGGTCTTCGCAAAAAAAGAAAACTTTATTCTTACAAGAATACAAAAGGGGAGGAACATACTAAATATTTTCCCACATAGTTGAAAGAAAAGGTCACAAGGAGAAAATTGTCCCTTTGGTAGGGAAGGATACGAACAAAATTGTTTTAAAACGAGGCACAGGGAGCAACTGCACTCAAATGGGTTTAATTTCTTTGTCCCAATCAGCACAACCTCCGATTGCTTCCCAGCTCCTCAGGGCTGTCACTGCTCTCCGCAGGGCTGCAAACGGCAGAGGTGGCTCTGGGCAGTGCCAACTAGTGCCCGGCAAGGCGCCGCTCCGGCCGCTGCACCAGGCCTCCGCTGCGCGACTGCTCCGCGATTCTTCGCTCGCAGCTGCCACCAACGGGCTGCGCTGCCGAGCTGGAGGAAGACTGACCGCGGCTGGGGAAAAATGAAACCAAACTTCACTTGGAACACTATCCCCTTCCAGTTGCGTCCTCTAAGCAGTACTTTATGGGGATAAGCTCTTTGTGTCCTCAAAAACAGATAACTCACCTTAGAAACGATCATTTCTGCATCACACAACTCAATTCTGGCACCAAAAAAATGACCTTTTAATTTATTTTTAACTAAGCACAAGGTCAGGACACTAGGTTATTTGCTGCGACGTTCTGCATTCACTTTCACATTTGAGATCACGTTATTTTTCCCAAATCCGCATCTGAAGCGATGTAAAGAAAGGCAAGTTCTGATTCCTGAGGGGCATGAACTCGGATGCCTGGCCCGCCGCAGCCCAGGGATCCGCCTGGATTGCATTTCTATGAGCCACTGTCTTCTATGGATGCGCCGGCTTCCGGTTACCATGGAGTGAAACAATGCAAACACAGTCCTAAATTGGCATGAAATGTAATCCCATGATTTTACTATTTGGGGTTTGGGCATGATAAAGCTAAAATAAGCAAGAAATCTCAACTTCTACAAATCTAACAACTGTGATTACCTTCATCTAGCCTCTGCCTATGCTCTATTTCACTGAAAAAAGGGGAAGAATATTCTCCTGCATGGTAATAAATGCTCAGTATTTACAATTCCGGCTTGTTAAGCAGACACAAAATGGCCTCTACTTGTTCTCTGCCACTTGAGCAATCCGGGCAGGCCCAGGACAGGGCGAGATGAGCTCCTGTGCTAAACGCTTCTCATTGAGGAGCCCGTTACCCAAACGCACAGCCCTGTTTTCAAACACGCTCTCACGTGCCAAGCGGCCAATCCTGGTGCATGAGAACCTGCTGCTGCAGCAGGGCTCAGGCCCGAGCCCCGCGGAGCGCCAGGCCGGCGAGCGCGGCAGCACCGGCTGCTTACACAGCCGGGGCGGATTGGCTCCCCCGGGGGCCTGATGAGCTTCTGAAATCCACACCGTTACGCTCCCCTGGGAGCCCAGGGCTGCTGCTGAGCGGATAAGCCCCCAGCAGGATCCTGCCGCGCAGAGCAAGCCTCCGCGCCACCGGAATTCAGGAGAAACCATAGGGCCCTAGGAACATGGGTTATTCAACGGGCACACTGGGCTATTAAACACAGCTTGGTATGTGTAAACTTTTCCAGAAATGGAAAAAAAAATGTTAAAGGCTGCAGCACTGCTTAAACAATTAAAGAACTCTGATGAGCCAAACTGTCACTTCACAAAGACGAGGCCAAGTGAGCTAAAAATCAAGGTTCTGGCAAAACTCCACTATTCTTTCAGGGAGCAAAAAGTACCTCAACAAAGGGAACCCCAGTGCTTTAAAATCAAAAGTATCCTCAGGCTTAAGAGAGAAATCTATTTCATAGTCAAATTATCTAGATCAGATTGTGGTGGAAACAGGTAGAAAATTCTGCTCTCTGGCATGGTTTGCTATCTAATACATCGGTGTTTTATATATTTCATGCTTTTGTTTTCGAATTATACCAGCCTTATTGGGAAGCATTCACAAGCTTTGCTAAGTGCGCCAGTTCCAAACACAACTGGTGAACTCACACAGCATGGACCTGGCTTAACCTGAATTACTGATTATTTTCTTAAATAGAATTTACAAAGCTTCTTGACTTAAATAAGCTGGAGAAACCAGCAGACAGCCAAGTCGTATTATCATGACACTAATAATAGACCGTACGCCTAATTTACAATTTACTTCACAAAACTCCACTCTCGTCTAAACGGTGTCAGGAGCGAAGTTCCTGGCGCATGCGCATGACTGCCTTCTGAAACCTCAGTAGGCCCAAAATAGCCGCACGTGGCTTACGGAGGCACTTACTGGAATCTCTTTCGGGGCAGCGCTTACGGAGGCCCCGCGGAGCAGAGCAGGCTGCCTTCTCACAGCTGCAGAGCTCTCCGCGGGGAGAGCAACGAGCAGCAGAACCGCACAGCACGAGCCGGGGGCCGGGCACGGCTCCCACCAACACGGAGCTCAAACAGCCCCAGGGCTGGGAGCGGGCACTGCCGCTGCGCAGCGGCCACGGGCGCGCTTTACAGCGGTCAGATTTACTGCTGCTCTGCCACATATGAAGCGAGCACCTTAAAAAGCGCACCATGATATAGGTACTGTCTTGCATAGCCAGTCTTCTTCGGTGTAAACTGGCAGGAAAACACATATATAAGGTTTCACCCATTTTTTCCCCCGCTCATAGCTACGATTTCACCTCAAGAGAGGCAGTTACCAACAACCATCTGCTCGTGTTTCTCAAGCCTGCTCTCTTTCCAAAGCAGGCAAATAGCCTGGGCTGCTGAAAACAGGAGGCAAGGAATCAATGCAGAAGGATGGAGGAATGCAGGATTTCAAGTTAACCTATTGCCAGGACTCCTACATTCTTGTTACGGACTGCAGTATTCTTCTTTCCTCCATTGCAAAGGCAGAAACCCAAACTCGAAGGAAACTACGCACTCGCACAGCTATCGCTTTAGCTGCCAGAACTCCAATTCTCCTCATGTTCAGAGCCTAACAATTTACAGACCGCACGTTCTCAGTCTTACAGAGCACAGCTTTTGAAAGCACATCTCAGGGCTCATCAATATTTTCTAACCACTGGCATCCTGCCTTGGAAGCAGAAACCCGCCGCTAACTCGTGCTCCAAGCGCACGGAAGGCTCCTACAGAGGCGCGCGCTTCAATACGCCGCTTCCAGGGCTGCTACTCAACCCATCGTGTCCATTTCCCAGCACGGAACCGCATGGAAAACCCCACGAGGCAGATTCCTCTGCATTTTCAAGTGTGCTTAGACGAAGCCCGGGTGCATTATCCCCGGCCCAGGCCTCAGCGTCCAGAGTCTCTCCCGTGCTCTTCCCCGCCGCGGAAGGGGCCGAACTGCGGGAATTAACGGGCACGGGGGCGGGGAACGCGAGGTAGCGGCGCCTGGACGGGCGGCGGCCGCGGAGCCCCGCGCGGGCCGCGGCGCCACCATGGGCGTGAGGATGGAGAGCGGCGGCAGGCGGAGCCGAGGTGCGGGGCTCGGGCGCGGCGCCTCCTCTCTCCCCTTCCCTCCCTCCTTCCCTCCGCGCGGGTCTGCGCGGCCGGGGGGGCGGCCGCGGCCCCCGGGGCCGGGCGGCGGGCAGATCTCCCGCCCCTCGCGGCGGCGCCGTGCGGGGCCCTGCGCGGCCGCCATGGCGAGCGGCGGCCGCCTCCGGCTGCAGCCTCCCCTGTCCCGGCGCGGCGCGCGCGGCCCCGGGCGCCTCGGTCAGGCCGGCGGGGCGCGGGTCGCAGCCTGCAGCCCTGCTGGGTTTTAATCCGCTAGGAGCTGATAAATGAAGGACTCCAGAGCATAAAGGCTGCGAGAAACGGCTCCTTGGCTGCCTTGATCTGCGGGTGCTGGGCCCTGGCCCGGTGGGGCTCTGGCCTGACAAAAACGGGCAGGGAGGTATGAAAACGTTGCATGATCTGGCCCCAGCTCTTGGAAAGTGTCTAAAATACTTCTAGATTTGAACTTGGTGCTGACATGCATGATTTTATATATATATATATATATATATATATATACACACACATTATATATATTTATATGAGTTTTATACGATTATTTCCAGCTCTTGTAACATTAAAAAAACCTGGTGGTGCGGGTAGGTCTGGCGGTGGCACCTCAGGCCTCGGGGGACAGAGGCAGGTGCCGC
>NW_020455566.1:377921-380006 GCF_003342845.1 Nothoprocta perdicaria
CCGCGGCCTCCGCAGCAGCCAGGCGCCTCCGCCACCGCCTCGCGCACTTCCGGTTCCCGCCCGCCCGCCTGGCCGCCCGCGGGCGTGCCGGGAACTGCAGTCTTCCGGTGCCGTCGTACGTATGGGCTGGCGGCGCCTACAGGACTACAGTTACCGGCATGCACCGCGCGGGCCGCAACGTCTCTTCCGCCTTCTCCCTTTCCCGCCCCTCGCGCGACGGATGGGGCGGGGCAACGCCTCGCGTGGGGCGGGTGGGCGGTGCCTGTGGGGGCGAGGCCCGGGGGGGGGGGGGGGGAGGGTTGGGGTCCGCTCTGGGCTGCGGGGGGCACTGAGGCCCGGGGGGGGCGGGAGGTTTGGGGTCCATTCCGAGGCTCGGAGGGGGCACTGAGGCCCGGGGGGGGCGGGAGGTTGGGTCTGCTCCGAGGTTCCATCATGAGGTTTGGGGCGCACTGAGGCCCTGGGGGTGCAGGGGTCTGATCCCCCTGGGCAGGGGGCTCTGCAGGGGTCCCAAGCGGCCGTGGACCCCCCCGTGCCGCCCGCCATGGTGCTGTGCACCCCTTGCCCCCCGTGGTCCCCCTGCCCCCCATTCCGAGGCGCGGGCCGGGCCGGTGGTGCCGAGTGGTTTATTGGCGCGCGGAGCGGAGCGGAGCGGAGCGTGAGCGCGCGGGCCCGCGCCGCCCGCGCTATTTACACTATTCACATCCGCGGGGCCGCGCTTAAATAACTACGTGACGGCAGCACGCGGCCGGGGCGGCGCCGGCGGGCGGGCGCCGGCCGCGTAAGGTGCATATCAAAAAACAACGAAACGAAGTAAAATCCCAGGGCGAAATAAAACCCGAGGCGGGGAGCGGAGGCGGGTCCAGCGCGGGGCCGTCGCAGGGCGGCCGTCGTCATCCCGGTCCCGGCGCTCACAGCACCTCTGCGGGCGGCGTTGGCGTGAGGGCGGCGCTGGCGCCGTCGCGGCCCCCCTGTCGCGGCCCGCGGCGCTCACCCGTCACCTGCCGCGCCTCCACCACGGCCTTCTGCAGGAAGGGCTGGCTGCCGCCGAAGGGGCCGAGCGCGCCCAGCGCCGCCTCGCCGCTCTCGCGCGGGGCGCCCTGCACGCCGTTGAGCACGGGCGCCGCGGGGCTGCGCGTGGCCGTGAGTGCGGCCGCCGCGGCCGCCGCGGCCGCCGCTCCCTCCCACCACATCCCCGCGCTCACCTGGGCTCTGCGCCCGGCGCCTCCGCCGCGGGCGGCTCCTGGGCCTTGGCCAGCGGCGCCGCGCGCTCCCCGGGGCCTGCGGACGGCAGCGCGGCCGCGTCAGCCCCAGCGGCGCCCGGTCCTTGCACATGGGCATCCGCCCCATCCCTACCTGTGCTGTCCTCCTGCTCGGCGCCTTTCCCGTTCACCATGCTCTTGTCCTCCTTCTTCTGCGGCGGAGGGAGCCCCGGTGAGGGCCGGCCCGTCGGGGTCCCCACGCCCCCCGCGCGTCCACCCACCTTGGCGTCAGCCGCGTCCGCCTTGCGCGTCCTCCTCATGATCTCCTCGAGGCGCTGCGGGGCGCACGGGTTGGTGGGCGCACGGGGCCGGGGGGCAGCCGTGGCGGTGCCGCCAGGGCCCCGCGCCCCGCTCACCTTGCGCCGCTCCTGCCGCTCCTGCTCCTCGCGCTGGAAGTGCCGCTCCCGCTCCAGGCGCTGCCGCTCGGCCTCCTCGCGCGCCCTGGCCTCGGCCTCCTCCCTCTGCGCCGCAGTGTGAGCACGGCCAGGCGGGAGCCCCGCGGGCAGGGGCTGCCGGGGCCTCTGCACCCCGGGGCCCTCCGGGAGCCTCCTCCTTGCAGCCCCCTGCCCCTGCAGCCCCCTGCCCCTGCAGCCTCCCCTTCCCTCCCTGCCTTCCCTCTCCATCCCCACCTTCCGCTCCCTCCCCGTGTCCCGTGTCCCGGCGCCGCTGCCCCGTGGCGGCCCCACCTGTCTCTGGAGCCGCTCCTGCTGCTCACGCTCTGCCCGCTCCTTCTCGCGGGCCTCGCTCTCCTGGCGCTGCCGGGCCAGGGCGTCCGCGCGCGCCTGCTCCTCGGCCGCGCGCCGGGCCTCGTCGTCGCGCCGGGCCC
>NW_020455566.1:380213-388541 GCF_003342845.1 Nothoprocta perdicaria
CCGCTGCGCGCCACTCACCTCTCCTGCTGCTCCCGCTCGCGCCGCTCCTGCTCCTCGCGCTCCCGCTGCTCCCGCGCCTGCCGCCGCTTCTCGGCCAGCAGCCGTGCCGCCTCCTCCCGGTCCGTGGTGCCGGCCGTGGGGCGCCCGGGGGTGCCCGCGGGGCTGGGAGCACCGCTCGGCGCCGCGGGGCTGCCGGGGACTGCGGATGGCAGCAGCATCAGCGGCACCGGTGGCGGCAACCCGGGGGCCGCTGTGTCCCGGGCGCCTGGCGCGGGACCCACCTGTGGGCGGCTCAGGTGGCTCGGCGGGGGCCTGCACCCCCGCGCCCCCCTCCTCATCCTCCTGCTGCTCCTTCCGCTCGGGGGCCTTGGGCGGCAGCGGGGGCTCCCGGGGGCTGGTCCGTGCGCGGGGGCCGCGCGGCGCCGGGGGCCGCCGGGGGCAGGCGGGAGAGCCGGGCTGCGTGGCGGGCGACGTGGGCCGCTCCCGGGGGCTGGCGCTGCCCGGGGCAGGGGGACACAGGGGTGACCAGGGAGACAGGGAGGGGACAGGGGACAGAGCCTCCCCGGGGGCCAGGGACCATCTCCTACCTGCCGTGCGGGAGCGGGGGCCGCGGGGGCACCGGGGAACGCCTGGGGCCACGCTCGCGGGCCAGGGCACTGCGCTCCTTGCCGCTGTCCCGCTCCTTCTTCTCCTTCTTCTCCTTCTTCTTCTGCGGGGGGCTCAGGGTGAGCGGGGCCGTGGGCACCGTGGGGGCCGTGCGGGCTGCACTCACCGTCGAGGGCTGGGGCGGGCGCCGTGCGGGCGCCTCGGGGCTGGCGGCCGCCCCGCTCCGTCGCTCGCGGCACCGGTGCGGCAGGCGGCGGCCGGCGCAGGGGCCCAGGGGGCTGGCGGAGGCCGAGCGGGGGCACACGGGCACTGCGGGCGGCGCGGGCGGTTGGTATAGGCGTCCCGGGCGCCGTGGCCGCAGCACACGCCGCCCGCCCCACTCACCCTGCTCCTTGCCGTTGGGCGCCAGTGTCACGGCGCTGCGGCTGCGCGCCAGGAACGACAGTGTGGGCGTCATCAGGCGGTCCACGATGCTGCTCTCCCAGGGGCTCAGCTGCAGGCTGCGGTCTGCGGGGGACGGCGGGTTAGCGCGTCCTGCCCTGACCTGCTGCAGCGGGTGGGACGGCGCCCGGCGGGACATGCAGCGCGCGGCACCGGCAGCCGGGAGGCCGCAGACCAGCCCGGGGCCACTGGGCCACGCGGGGCAGCACCGAGAGGCCCCGTCCCCTGCCCGGGCCGCCGCTCTGCTCAGCAGCCCAGGCTGCGCTGCCCAGCGCGGCTGCTGCAGAGCCGCACGGCTCCTGCACCGTGGGGATGGAGCAACACCGGGAATGCTGCTGTGGAGCTGCACGGCTCCTGCACCGCGGAGATGGAGCAACACCGGGAACGCTGCTGCAGAGCCGCACGGCTCCTGCATTGTGGGGATGGAGCAACACCGGGAACGCTGCTGTGGAGCCGCACGGCTCCTGCACCGTGGGGATGGAGCAACACCGGGAACGCTGCTGTGGAGCCGCACGGCTCCTGCACCGTGGAGATGGAGCAACACCGGGAATGCTGCTGTGGAGCTGCACAGCTCCTGCACTGCGGAGATGGAGCAACACTGGGAATGCTGCTGTGGAGCCACACGGCTCCTGCACCGTGGGGATGGAGCAACACCGGGAACGCTGCTGTGGAGCTGCACGGCTCCTGCACCGCGGAGATGGAGCAACACCGGGAACACTGCTGCAGAGCCGCATGGCTCCTGCATTGTGGGGATGGAGCAACACCCGGAATGCTGCTGCAGAGCCGCACGGCTCCTGCACCGCGGAGATGGAGCAACACCGGGAATGCTGCTGTGGAGCTGCACGGCTCCTGCACCGCGGAGATGGAGCAACACCGGGAATGCTGTTGCAGAGCCGCACGGCTCCTGCACCGCGGAGATGGAGCAACACCGGGAACGCTGCTGCAGAGCTGCATGGCTCCTGCACCGCGGAGATGGAGCAACACCGGGAACGCTGCTGCAGAGCTGCATGGCTCCTGCACCGCGGAGATGGAGCAACACCGGGAACGCTGCTGCAGAGCTGCATGGCTCCTGCACCACGGAGATGCTGCAGCACCAGCAATGCCTAGCTACACCGCACGATGCAGGCACCGTGGAGATGGAGCAGCACCAGCAATGCCAAGCTGCGCCGCGCCCTGCCCGTGACGCAGGAGCTGGAGCCCTGCTGGGAGCCTCAGCTGTCCCACACGATGCTCGCGCTGCAGACGGAACGGCACCGAACACCCAGCCCTGCTACACGGTGCCGGTGCTGCAGACACAGCAGCACCGAGCACCCGGTCAAGCCACACGATGCTGGCGCTGCAGACGGAGCAGCACCGAGCACCTGGCCGCTGCACGGCGCTGCTGCTGCGGGAGCCAGTGCCCTGCCGGGAGCCGCCGGCTCCACCACGGGAAGCGGAGGAGTTTGCAGAGACGGTCGCAAAAGTCCGTGGGACACGTGACAACGTTGGGCTGCCGGGCACCCCCGCCCTTGCAGCGCCGCCGCTCCCTCCCGCCGCAGCCACAGCTGCTGCGGCTATTTATACCGCGGGACGGGACGGGATGGGACGGGATGGACGGCGCGGGCCCCATCACCAGGCAACGAGAAACACAACAGCGGCGCGGGGCCGCGCTCCGGCGCAGAGCCGGCCCGGCACCCGCGGGGCCCTGGAGAGCCGCGGCCTCCTGCACCCGGCCTGCAAGGGCAGCGTCGCACCAGCCCCCGGCGCAGCCCCCGGCGCAGCCCCCGGTGCAGCTCTGCATGCCCTGGCCCTGCAGCGCAGCCCCCCAGTCCAGCCCCCCAGCCCAGCCCCACAGCACAGCCCCACGGCGCAGCCCCATGGCGCATGGCACAGCCCTGCGGCCTCCTCCACGGCCGGTGCTCCCACCTGCGCCTGCAAGGGCAGAACGGGGCAAGTGGCTCCTCCTCTCTCCGCATGCTGCAAGGGGACAAGGGGACAAGGGGACGGGGCGGGGGGCCCTGGCTCTGGGGGGGCCCCCTGCACGGCGGCATCCGCCGAGGGCTCTTACTTCTACTGGGAGAGTTCCAGAGGGTGGCGGAGGATTTGGAGAGGCGCTTGTTGATTATAGAGTCCACGTGTTTGGGGAGGTTTACGGCCGACACTGAGCACCGGCTCGCACCTGGAGGAGGGAAAAGACACAAGGGCATTAAGGGGGGCGGGAGGGGGCATGCAGCATGCTCTGCCCGGCACACACAGAAGCCGGAGAGCAGCCGGAGGTGCTCGGGATGCTGCACGGAGCAGATGCCATGCGGGAGGGTGCCGCTCGTGCGGGGACGGTCATGCAACATGGTGCAACGGGGGTGGCCGCAGAGCCCTCGCAGCGGCAGCGCCCGGGGACACAGGGAGCTGCGGGACAGCCCTGCGCCAGTCCCTGCCATGCAGGAAGGCGCCGACGCTCCACAGAGCCTCCGGGCAGCCCCGGCCGCGCTTCCGTCCCAGCAGAGCCACAGGGAGACCCGGAGCGCGGCAGAATCACAGAACCACCGAGGGAGGAAGGGACCTTTGCAGGCTGCGGAGCGGAGCAGCCGGCCGGCCCGGACCCCGCGGCCCCTCGTGTGCCCAGGAGCAGCCGTCCTGCGTGCGGGAGCAGGGCCGCACGGCGGCACCCGCGGCACCAGCGCGAGGCTCCGCCACAGCCGCATGGGCCAGGACGGCACCGCTGCAGCTGCACAGGACCCTCCCGGGAGCTGATGCTCCCGCGCTCACACCAGCCCTACGGAGTCGGCGCCATGGAAATCCCAGGAGACGCCGACGCACCGGCGCAGCCGCCGGCCCCAGCACGAGGGTGGCGCGGGGGCTGCTGCACCGGCCGCACTCACCGTCCTTGTGCGCGGGCGAGCCGTGGTGCAGCGCCCCGGCCCACGACCACCGCTGCTGCCGGATCTCTGCCCACGTCTTCTTGGCCGAGCGCTGGATGGCCGCCTCGTAGCGCTCCTGCCCGCAGACAGGGATACGGTGAAGGGCGGCCGGGACGGCCGAGCCCATGGGAGCCTCTGCGCCCGGTGCCTGCCCGCGCCCACCTTGTTCTTCTGCAGCTTCTGCCGCTGGCGCTCCTCGAGGGCGGCGCGGCGCTGCTCAGCCCTCAGCCGCTGCTCCTCCAGGCGCTTGCGGCGCTCCTCGAGCTGCTGCTCGCGCAGCACCCGCGCCTTCTCCTCCTTCTCCAGCCACAGCACCCGCTTGGCGGCTGCGGGAAACCGGGCAGCGGCGTCGCGCGCTGCACCCGGCCGGCCCCGCGCGTGGGATCTGCCCGACCCAACCCGACCCGGCCGCACGGGCGAGGGAGGAGTTGGGGCCAGGACAAAAGGGAATGCGGGAACCCCGCTGTCTCCGGAACAAAGGGGGAATGAGGGTGGAAAGAGCACGGGGATGGGGAGAGGGGCCAGGCCGAGGGGCCTGCAGCACTGCCGGGCTGGGGGCACCTCTGGACCGTGGCAGCCATGCACAGGGGACACCTGCAGCGGGGGCAGAGCTGCAGCCCTTCGTCGCTAGGCCCAGCGCTGCCCGCGTGGCACCATCCCCGCTCACCCAGGTACTTGGCTCGCTCCTCGCGCCGCTCCTTCGCTTGCTTGTGCCGCGCTTGCGCCTTCTGGGCGTCTGTGGGGAGAGCGAGGCCCTGAGCGTGGCGGCCCCCGCAAGGCGCGGGGACACAGGGACATCCCACGGGGCCCGCCGGGACCCCCGGCACCCACCTGGCTTGGGCCGGGGGCCGGTGCTGGGGCGCTCGCTGCGGGGGGGCGCCTCCTTGGCGGGGCCGGCAGCGCCACCCCCGTCCCCGCCATGGGGCGGCGTCGCTGGGGGGCGGGGGGCGCCAGGGACGGGCTCTGCTCTGGGGGGACACGGGGCGCCGGGCGGGGGCTGGGGGCGGCAGGGGGGACTATCTGCAGAGGGGGCTGCGGGCGGCGGGACGGGGGGCACGGGCTGCGGGGCGGCCGGCTCTGTGCGGGGGGCAGCGGGTGGGACAGGGGCGCTGGGGGGGGCCGCAGCCACGGGGACGGGTGACACGGGCGCGCTGGGGGATGCTGCGGCCAGCGGGACGGGTGACATGGGCGCTCCAGGTGACACTGCAGCTGGCGGGACGGGTGACAGGGGCACTCTGGGTGGTGACGTGGCCGGCAGGACGGGTGACACGGGCGCTCCGGATGACACTGCAGCCAGTATGCCGGGTGCTGCGGGCGCTCCGGGTGATGCTGCAGTCGGCGGGACGGGTGACGTAGGTGGTCCGGGTGACACCGCGGCCGGGAGGACGGGTGCTGCGGGCGCTCCAGGTGACGTGGGCGCTCCGGGTGATGCTGCAGCCAGTGGGCCGGGTGCTGTGGGTGCTCCGAGTGACACTCCGGCTGGCGGGATGGGTGACACGGGTGCTCCGGGTGACGCTGCGGCCGGCGGGCCGGGCCGGCGGCAGGAGCCCCGCGGCGCGGCGGGGCCGAGCGCGCTGTCTGCCATGGGCGCCGTGGTCGGCCCTGCACACGGAGAGAAGAGCACGCGGTGATGGAGCGGGCAGCCGAACGCAGCCCCTCGGGACGGGGCGGCCCGGGGCGCCGGGGACACGGAGCGGCCCTCCCTCCTCCTCCCCCGCGGCGGCTCCGGCGCTCCCGGCCGCGCACACGGAGCCGCTTCCGCCGGCGCTGCCGGGGCGGGCGGCAGGATGGGCGAGGGCCCCACGGGCTGACGTCAGCGCCGCCGGCCCCGTCCCCCCGCGCCGCCGCGCCGGGCCCTGCGCGCAACCATTAACTCATGGCCCAGGAATGCGCATGTGAAGCCGCCGCCGCTGCGGGAAAACAGCCCTCCCGGCACCAAGCAGGGCTCCCCACCTGCTCGCGGCACCCGGGGTTTGCAGCTGAGGGGGCTCAGCCCGCGATGGAGCCGCTCCCCGCACGCTGCCGTGGCACACGCTGCGATGCACCGCAATGCTGCGGCCGCGGGCACCATGCAGCCAGCGAGCAGCCCCTGCAGAGCCGGCACCCGTGTGCCATGCGCCTGTGTGCCATGCACCCATGGGCCACGCACCCATTTGTCCACACAGCCATGTGCCCATGCATCCATGTGCCACATGCCCATGTGTCCATATGTGCCTGTATCCAAGTGTCCATGCATCCGTGCAGAGCTGCCCGGTGACACCAGTGCCCGCAGGCTCTGCTCCTGCCGCGACGGGGCCGTTGTGGCCATGCTTGCTGAGCGCCCCGACGCGCGCCACTGGAGCCTGGGCTGTGCAAACACGGCCGGCGCCGGGCGGCAGAGCCGCTCCAGCCGCAGCAGGGCCGCATGCAGCACGGCGCTGCCTCGGCCTCGCTGCAGCCCGTGGTGCCCGCGCAGCAGCGGGCCCCGCAGCGGTGAGCAGGGCGCTCGGCTCCCTGCATGCTGGGCACCGCTGACGCGCGCTTCTCCTGCTCCGGCGGGCGCAGGATCCGGCCCGTCCCACCGGCACCAGGCATGGCCAAGCCCCGGCGCCCGGCCCAGCCCTGCCGCCATCTGTCCCTGTCGCCGCCGCAGCGCGGCAGCTGCCCTGAAACCCAATGCGGCCCATGCGCCGGGCCGGGGCGTCCCCTCCCCGGGGCTGGGCATTCCGCAGGGGATTAGATTAGCTCCCCCGGCCCGGGAAGAGGTGCAGGCACCGCTCCCCTGCAGCGGGTGCATCCGTCCCGGAGCGGAGCTGTGGTGATGCTCCCATCCTGGTGCCGCGCGGCATTGGGACGGCGCGGGCGCCCGCTGTGGTCCAGGGCTGGGGCACTGCCGGGCTCGGTGCAGGGTCCCCTCTCCGCTGCATCCCTGTGCCGAGGTCCCGGCTGTGGGCACACAGCACCAGGGCGCCCACGTGGCCGGCGCGGCGGGATGCTCAGCGAGGCGTAGCCCGGGTGCGTGAAGCGAGAGCACATTGGCTGCCCGCGGGGACACCCGCCATCCGCGGGGATGCTCACCGCACGGCCGGGGCCCATCCCGCCCGGGGCTTCCCGCACGGAGAGGGCAGCAGAGGCCGCGCGCTGACCTCAGATCCCCCCGCTGCGTCACATCCCTGTGCGCGCCCCACGGCTCCATGCGCTGCTGTGGGGGCCCCGTGCACCCCGCACCCACGCCATGCCGTGGGCACCGCGCAGCCCTCGGCGGCTCCTGCGGGATCCCGCAGGGATGGGATGGAGCCGAGTGCCCCGGAGGGGCAGCCAGGAGCGCAGCAGGCAGCGCAGGGTCCAGCCGCAGCACCAGGCTGGCACAGGGCTTGCAGGGGACGCCCCAGGGGACACTCCCCAGTGCTTCATGGAACCCCTTGCCCGTGCCCAGCGCAGGGCTCCCTGCGGGCCCAGCCTGGCGAGCCAGGCGGCAGGGGAATTCGGGACATGGGATCTCGTGGCCAGAGCAGGGCTGCAGCCAAGGCTCTTCCCAGTGTTTAAAATACCCAGGGAGAGCAGAGCGAACCTGAGCCGTGCTCGGCCACTGCCGCCCCCGCCGCAAACTTTCCATTCGCCCCGGGCCTGGAGCAGCCTCGTCCGGAGGCACCCAACACAGCTGGGCCCAGCACCTGCCACCCTGGGCCTGGGCCATCCTTGGGGTGGCCCATGTGGCTACCCCATGGTGTGGCTACCAGCCCCCCCAGTGCAGCCACCACCCTGGCTGAACTGGACCCTTCCCGGCCGCGCTGGGCCCCTCTGGAGAGCAGATTCCCGTCCACGCTCCCGCCAGCACTGCTCAGCACGCGGCCCCGCACGCGGCCCTGCTCGCAGCCCCGTGCTGCGCTAACCGTTTTGGACAGGGCACCGCGGGACTGTCACATTGCGGGCCCGCGCATCGCATCATGTTGTTCTGGTGGCTCCCGTGTGCGGGCACTGGCGCTGGAGCACCCTGGGCACCCCCGGGACACGGGCCCTGCACTACTGCCAGCCCTGCTCTGCAGGGAGCCAGGGACAGAGCTGCCCCCTCCCACGGGGCTGCGGCTCTGCCGTGGAGCCTGGGAGCCACCAAGGGCCAGGCCGGGCTGCCCGCGGGGCCTGCGGGTGCAAGACGCAGCAGGGCCGGGTGCTCCCGGCCTCCTGCGCCGCCCCGGGCAAAGGATGAAGGACGGGTCCGAGCAGGCACCTTCCCCGGGGAAAGGGGCCGTCCACGTTCCGGCCGCGCCGTGCGCATCCCGCGCTGCCGGGCAGGGCCCCGCGCTGGAGCCGGGTGCAAGGACAAGGCGCCCGCAAGCGCCCGGCACCGCTGGGCCCCGCGGCAGCCGCCCCGCCGTCCCGCGCATCCCGCCGGGCCGCCCGCGCC
>NW_020455566.1:389358-464006 GCF_003342845.1 Nothoprocta perdicaria
CGGCACCGGGGGTGCTCGGGGTGCTCGGTAGTGGAGTGTGCAGTACTGGGATGCTCAAGCCCTGGGATGTGCAGCTCCAGGGGTGCACGGTCCTGGGATGCTCAGCCGCTGGGATGCTCGGTACCAGGGGTGCCCTGCTCCAAGGATGCTCGATCCCCAGGGTGCTCAGCCCTGGGGGCGCTCAGCCGCAGGATGCCCGGCCCCACGCTGCGCCCCATGTCTCCTCCAAATGATGCTCTGTGACATTGTCCTCCCCAGGACTGCCTCTTCCTGCCCATACGACCCACGGCCCTGAGCTCACCCTCTCTCCAGCCTCTTCTCCTGCTTCGGCTTCCTTCCTTGCACCCACTCTTCCCACTCCCAACGTGTGAAGACACTCCAGCCTCCAGGAAAGCCCTGGCACCAGCGGAGACGCTCCCTGCCCTCCGCGCTCACCCGCTGCACTTGCAGCACTGCCCACTGCGGCCTGGGCTCAGCCCCTGTTGGGTCAGCCCAATTCAGCTCTCCCCCAATTCACATCGATTTCCTGTTCCAGAGCCCCAGCGCAGCACGAGGGGCCCTGGCCACCCTCCTGCCGGCCACATGAGCCTTAGTCACCATGACTGGCAGCGGAGGGCGCTGGTGCCGTCCCGGGCCCGCATACAGCCGGGACAAGCGCTGGGGACAAGTGCTGGGGCAGGTCTCCCAAGGGACCCAGCGCCCTGCAGAGCGCCCCGGGGCGGCAGGCGGCCACGCGGCACCGTAATCAGGGTGCACTGGGGCACCAGGGTTCACGTGTGGAGGCTTCACGCTGGGCTGATGTCACTCGCCCAGGAGGTTCCCGGCAATCTGCCCTTCCCGCAAGCAGGTTTCCTGCGGCCTCAGCCCCTCTCTCGGAAGTGCATTCCTCTCCCATGGGGCTGCGGTGATTCATGGCTGGGAGCGGGCGGTGCAGCCGGCAGGCCTGGAGCTGTCGGGTGGTGGGGTGGTGTGTGGAGCTGCTGCAGCACCCGGCAATGTGCTGGGGACATCCTGGGAGACAAGGGACTAGTGGGGTGGGAGCAGGTGGCAACGCTGGGACAGGCCGGCACTGCTGTGCGGGCAGCAGCAGGGACACAGGGCCGGTGGGATGTCCGGGGCGCTGGCGCAGCCAGGTCGATGGGTTACATAAGGTGCAGAGCGGCTATCGATCGGCCCAGCCGCCCCATCCTGGGGGCTGGGAATGGCCCCCTCCCTTTCTCATGGAAAAATCAATGGGCTAATTACGAGCTCGTGGTGAGGCGAGCATGCCCGGGCCTTGGGGCTGCTCTGCTCCTGCTCTGGGAGCTGTCATGGCTCGGGCAGGGAGCCGGGCGGGGTCTCCAGCCCTGCGCCCTGTACATCTTGCTGCGATGCGGAGTGAGGGGCCAAGTGCCCCTGGATCCTGCAGCATGGAGCAGACGGCGACGACGGCACAAAGAAGGGATGCACCCAGAAAACAAGCAAGCACGGACCGGGGCTGAGCTCAGTGGGCAAAGTCCTGCGCGGCCGCCGAGCCCCTTCCTCGCACCCGGCCCGGCCCCCCGCCCGCGGACTTTGCCCTCCCTCCCTGCAAGGTCAACCCTGCCGAGCCCTGACGCGGCGCCTCGGGGACGGCGGTGCCGCAGGGCCGCCCGCACGCGCGCGGCGGAGCAGGAGGCGGCAGCGCTGCGGGAAGGGCCGCGGGGATGTCAGTGCCAGGGGTGGCCGCCACGGGCTGCAGCCGTCCCCAGGGGGCACGCGCAGGGCCGCGTCCTGCTGGTGACACAGGCCGGCGAGCGGCTGCGCCCTGCCCTGCGCAAGCTGCAATTATCCCGGCACAGCAGTAATTAGTGGCCCGTAATTGGGCCAGGCTAGGGCCAGCAGAGCCCCACCTCGCCCTCCCGCCCCGGCGCTGGGGCCGATCCCGGCCCTGCTGCACAGCCCCAGGAGCTCCGGGATCACCGCTTGCTCGTCACCGAGCGTTCGTCCCCAGGCCCCGTGGGACCGCACGCAGACCTGCAGCGCCCTCCTGGACCAGTGTGCATGGAGGCCCTGGGGGCTCCATGAAGGCCCATTGTGACCCCCGGCCGGGTGCGCACGGAGGCCCTGGGTGGCTGCACGAATGCATATAGGGTCCCCGGCCCCGCGTGCCCGCAGGTACCGCGCGGCAGAGCCTGGCCCCGGCCCCGCGTGCCCGCAGGTACCGAGGGGCAGAGCAGGGTGCACAGAGGTACCGTACGGCAGAGCAGGGTGCCCGCAGGTACCGCGGGGCAGAGCCGGTCCCGCGGCGCCTCCCGCTCCGTGCGCGCGGAGACCCCTGGAGGCCGCGCGAGGCGCCGCCGGATCCGCCAGCAGCGGGCGCGCGGCGGCCGCGAGGGGCCGCACGAAAGCCCCGCGAGCGCCCGGCGCACCGCGCAGGGACCGTGCGGGGCCGCATGAGGGCCCAAAGGCCCCCAGCCCCCTGCCCACAGAGGCCCTAGGGGATCCATGAAGCCCGTGGGGCCCGCGCGGGCCTGTGCTCGTGGAGCCCCCGCGGCCCACAAAGGCCCCTCAGGCCTGTGCGCGCAGAGGTCCCGGGGGCCGCGCGGAGGCCTGTGCGGCCTCGCTGGCGCAGTGCACAGGAAGGGCCGCAACCCGCAGGGGTCCCAAACGCTGTGCGCATGGAGGACCGGGGGGCTACATGAAGGTCCGTAGGGCTCCCGGGCCCACGAGCCCACCGAGCACCGGGAGCCGCACAAAGACCCATGGCATCGCCCTGGGCCCGCACATGCGGGTGCCCCAGGGGGCTGCACGCAGACCCCTAGGGCCGGAGACCATAGCCCCGGTTCCTTCATCAGCGCAGTGCTGCCAGCGTGTCTGCTGTCCCTCAGAAGGACGGGGCAGACCCTGCGGGCAGACTGCCACGGGGCCATCTGACAGCCAGGACGATGACAAACAGGTATGGCGGTGTACATGCAACCTCCGTGCAGTTACTTTTTTTCCCAAAGCAGCAGGCTTGCTGCCATGTGCCATCTTCATCAAAATGCCCACTGCGGGGAGGTTAACAGCCCACAGTAGGTATCTCTGGCTGCCTGGCAGAGATACTGTTCCCAGTAGGCCTAGAAATTAGACTGGATTAGAAACACAGGCAAGAATGATTTTATGAAAGGCCTAGGTGACAGTCAGAGAATCTGAGGTAACATTCGCAAATGGCACAAGGATTGACCATGACAGATCTCTGCTGCAAAATGATCAGGATCATCAGTTTCAATAGTCCCAGACCAGCTGTGTTTTAAGACCATCGTCTGGAAGACTATAACTGAGAGCCAGGAAAACAAGTTCTCCAAGACAGATTCTGTCTCACGAAGCATCCTTCAGAATGGCTTGAGAGTCATTCTGCCTATTCATGTGATGTTGGATGCATAAAAGAGGAATAGCAAGAAGTCAGGAATGACCCAGATCCTTCACACAACATCGGAAAAGCTGTTACAGGAATACTGCCGCAGCTCGGCTGTCAGCCTCCGATGAAGGAGGTAGGAGCACAAAAGGAGGTTAGAGAAGAGAGTTCTGGGGACTAGAAAATATCCTTATGACTTGAGGTCAAGATGCTCTTCATGCTCAGCACAGAAAGCTGAAAGATCTTCACCATGATGTTCACCTCTGGTGGAGAAGGAGCTTATGGGAGTAGAGACATCTGCTTTTCTAGTGATGGTGTGATGAAATGCAGGGGCTGGAAATGGAAACAGGTGATGCAGGGCTGGGGAACCTCCATTCCTGGGGCTGGCCTCCTGACAGCCTTTTCCAGGACATTGCTTTGTTTTTCTATAAATAATCTACTTGCTTTTTTATTGCATGGATATATTTATTGGAAAACAGAGCTTAGGTTAAAGAAAACAGGTCTCACCGCCTGCATCCCTACCGGCAAAAGGTTTACGGTAATGTTTCAGGGTGTGAACTGAACTCATGTAGAAAGTTGGCTGCTTAATATGGAAACGTACCTGTTTCTATGTTCTTTAAATATGTTTTTCCCTAGTTAAAGTCTTTGCTCTCTCTTGCCTGCGGCTTTCAACCTGGGTGGGTAGGGGTATGGGATTTGCACATCGCGCTCTTCATTTCGCAGGGCTCCTGCAGGGCCCCCTTGGTATTAGGCGCAGGTTCCTGAAGCGGCGCAGCCGGCTGGGCCTCAGGTGGGTGGGCAATTTGGGGATGCCAGGGAAGCTGCGTGCGGGGTGAATTTCCCCTGTTCCGTGAACGTTGCAGCCTGCCCCATGCTCTTCCTCGCCGTTCAGAGCAGCCATCGCCCCTCTGGGCATGCAGCAAAGAGCTCTGCACCAAACCCTGGGGTTTTGTGAAAGCCAAGCTGGTTCCGCTGGAGAGAGGAAGAAGGGGTGAAAAATGGGCTTTTAATGCACTTTCTGTTGAAAAAAAAAAAAAAAAAAAGGGACAGGGTGCTTCTCCCCGTGCACGGACAGCAGGGGGCTGAATTGCACCATGCACTGCAGCGCATCCTGCAGCGCTGTGTACGGCACGTGGAGCTCCCGCTGCTCCGCTCCGCTGCAGCTGCACCCAGGGCTGCTCCGCGAGCTGCAGCACCCACCGGCGCTGCAGAGCTGCAGGGTGCCCTGGCTCTGAGCTGGGCACAGGCAGCTGCGGCTGCGTGGGTGCAAAGTGTGCGAGCAGCGCAGCGTGCACGAGGCCAGAAGCCGCGAGGACGTTTAGGAGCATGGCCAAGGATTATGTGGAGGGAGCGAATTGGTTTTGCACTGTGCATTGGGAAGTGCTTGGCCACCAGTGTCCACTCACAACACAGACAGTGCCTTGGTGCCTTGGTGACTGTTTGTAACTGATCTATAATGGCAGGGAGTTATAGATTGAAAGTATACATATACATTTATATATATGAAAATGCATGGAGCAGTGGATGCTGCCAGCGTGTGTCACTTGTTTCATGCCAGTGTGCTCTATCTTCTCAACACGGTTGGTGACTCCCCATTGAGGAGCGGCAGTCTCTGTGTCACCTGCACGATGTGCCTGTGCTTGGAAGCACTTCTGGAGAGCGTGGGGAAGGCGAACGGGCAGCACTGCAGCTCGCAGCTCTGTAGGAGCTCTGAGAATTGGGTCCTACAGTGCCTCTCAGGGAACGGCTGAAGCTTTCCTTCGGTTCTGTGCATAATTAGAGGATCTCTTTGCATTTACAGTCTTGCCTTTAGCTGCTCTGAGCTTATGGGAAAGCTAGTGGAATGTTTTCTGGCTTAGAGGGAACTAACTTCACCGGGAACAGAGGGACCTGGGCCTTGCTAATTTGTCTCTCACAGAACATTAATTGAATTGCAGATTTAAATTATATGATATTAGAGTATTCTGGAAATCAGATAGAACAAGATTTCCTGGCATTGCGCTGCAGATTTTTTGCTTTATTAACATTTTGTAATATCTGCTATTAGTTTTGCTGGTCGCTATGTCCCCAGCCATCCCAAAAGCATGAGATCCACAGGATGTTATACACAAAGCCTCCAAGTCTATGGCGACCTGCAGGAGTTAAAAGAGGATGTGCATTGCCAGTGCCTTGAGATCCTGCCTTTGCTTTCAAATTATTAGGCAAAATGAGCCAAATAACTAGGGAGCAGGGAGTGCCCCTCATTTGAAGGGAGGTGAAAATCCCAGAAGGTTTCCTGAGGCAGCGCGGCTGCCATGGCACGTGGGGCCTGGGATGCGGTGAATGTCTTAGCAGCGAGCAGGGAACAACCGGGAGGCCTTTCCACACGGGAGAAGCAAAATCCCGCAATGAAATCCTTGGCAAAGTGATTTGCAGTAAGGTCATACCAGGATACTGATTTTATCCAGGAAAAATACCTAAGAGGAATAGTTGGAATACAGCAATGCATGGGACAAATCCGATGGGATGTGTGAGTCTAAGAGATGAAAGAAATGCTTGATACTTGTTAGGAAGAGATAGAAATACAGATACAAGATGAAAGCCTCATAGGTATCATGGTTCTCCATCTGCTTTCATGGGTGGGAGACACACTGGTGTTGCTGAGCAGCTTGGAGGAACAGCTGCTCAAAATTAGGTTTCCCTCAGAAAGGCACCTTTTGTTAAATAAAAAGGAGCCTCAAAAATTACTTTTTATTTATTAATTTTGGCAATATTGGAAATGAAAGCAGAACAGTTTGGGGTCTTGTTTTCTTTCTGTTCAGTTTACGGTGTTTCAGGGCAAAACGTGGAATAAGGAAAAAGAGGGAGAACGTGGTTTGAAACCAAAAGGGACAGCAAAGTCTGAAACATTCCAGATAGGGAAATATTATCTTTTGAAACCTGCAAAACTATTAATCTGAACATTATTAGAAAAAAATAGAAAAATTAATATTTTACTTCGTGGTTAAGACGTTCCTCAAATTCTTTGGGCTTGACACTGTTTTTAGTCTCTCAGAAGGAAATAAAGCCTGAAGTAGATAAAATTAGAGCAGGGGAAGACAGACTGCAAAGTACTCAAAGGGAAGCAAGAGATAACAGGGTACAGTGAAAAAAAGAAGGGCTATTTTCGGATTTGTGTCAAGCCCGTCACGGTCAGGCATGACCTTGGTTTTGTTGGCGGTATTTAGGGGCCTCGCTAACCCCCCTCTCCCCAACCCCTCGGGCCAAATTCCCCCTTCCCAGGGGTGAGCAGCACAGCGATGTGGGCGCTGCTGACAAGGCAAGCAGGGACCATCCACTGCCTTCCTTCGCGCCTCTCCCGTGCCTTTGCTTTCGAGGCCAACGCATTGCTTAGGTAATGGAAAGTCTCCCCAGCTCTGAATCATTGCCGAGTGCGTTTTCGTGAGGCTCCAGCTCTCCGTTATTAATTAGACCCAGGCGCATTTGCAGTGAGCTCATGACAGTAGTGACATCAGCGGCAGATTCCTCGGGTTGCCGTGAAGCCCCGAGCTGCCTTTGTGTGGCGCGCGCCTCGGCAGAGCCCGTGTTGCAGGAGCCGAGCTCCGTGTCTGATCAAAGCTGCCGTGTGCTCGGTGCCAGCCCCGGCGCCAGCGCTGCGTCTTGATGAGCTGCGCAGGCTCTCGCAGTGAAAGGCGAGTCAAACTCGCTGACGCTTACGGCAGCGCTTCAGCAGACACGTTCTTCAAATCTTGCAAAGAAAAAGAAAAGAAAAAGAAAACTGCTATTTCCCTCTGTTTTTGAAGATGTTTTCCAGTTGTCTTATGCGCTTGTTAACTTCCCTTAACAACTCCGTTCTCTGTTAACCCCTGGGTCTGTTCCGTTTCAGCCTCTGCAGCTCCTTGGTGCCTGCAGTGCGGGGCTCCCTCCGGGCCTGGGGACCGTGATGCTCTGAGGATGCACAGGTAGGATGCTGCCTTCAGCATAGCCCAACATATGAGAACCCGGTTCCTGGCCCAAATGGCTCTCAGCTCCCTCCTTTCTTCAGAACAGTGTTGATTTCACCACTCGCCATGAGCAGTGGTACGGAAAGGGGCCAGAGCTGGCCGTAAGAGCTGGCCATTCAGCTAAGGCTGCTCTTGAGTGAAGAGGACTAAATCATATTAAAAACACACCGAGGGAAAACAAAATAGAAAAAGAGTTGGAAAACTTATTCTGAGATGAGGATGGGGATTCTCTTTAGGGTAACAGTTTATTTAAGCCTTTGGTGCTGGGTAGATTTTGCAATGGCCAAGAGAGGAAAACAGAGGCAGCACAAGGATTTGAGCTGCTCCCTGCTACACCTGCCATGAATCAAACCTGGTGACCAGCACCTGCAGATCCACTTCATGCTCTGCACAGTCCTGTCATTTTCTCCTACATTTATGAATTTTGTTGCAAAAGGGCCTGTTGGGAACATCCTGACTAGACACCGGTGATGCTCCTCTATTTGAAAACCAGTTGCAAAGCCTGATGTGCTACTGTTCAACTTGAGAAAGGCTTAGAGTTGCTTGTTCTAAACCAATATATGGCATGGGTTGTGTTACTTTATATATGACTGGATCATTTATTATAATCCCCCATGTGACATTTGGAGAAGGGGGCTGGTTCTTGGCTGTGTTCAAGCAGATGGGGCTGCTCCTGCTGATGGGGCTGCGCTCTCCTTACTGCAGTACGCTCTAGTGCATTTCTCTCTAGCAGGAGATGGGAGCAGAAGCCTCCTTGGGGGAAAAGCTACATGTTTCTTAGAAAATACTAGCATTATATTATATGGAGGAGCTGTTCCTCTTAGGTATTTCACAAGGGCTTTTCAGATTACTGGATGCATTAGCCTATTTTGGACCGTGGTCTGAGAGCACTTCCCTGCAACAACAGTCTGGAGTAAATCCTGGCAATCTCTTTCAAGGAGAGTCTTGCTCAGAGTAAGAAGAGATGTGAGTGCTCCTGCCATGCGGCTGGGAACGGGAGCCTCCTCTCCATATGGCAGAGCCCGTGCAAGGTGAAATATCTCCAAGTTACACATACTTATCATGGCATAAATTATTAGCAACTGTTGTTGGAAAGTGTGGTTCATGCAAGAGGAGTGAACAGTCTTGCTTCTCCCCAGTACAGGCATTTTTACAGCCAGCTGAAACCACAAGAAACATGGGCAGGAATTCAGGCTGTTGGAGATAGAAAGAGACACAGTTTCCAAGAGCTGATAAAAAAAAAACAGCCTGCAATGTCTGTTCTTTCAAAACCAAGCAAAGGCAGGAGTAGCTGCCATGCCAGCTTTGTTTTTTATTGTGCACCAGACAGCGGAGCATCTTCGGTGACACTGTGGCCATCTCCATCCTCCTCCTTCAACCCAGTTTCACCTCCCAGTCCCGCTACCTGGAGGAGAGTGGTGTCTCGGACAGAGGGGACAGGGTTGGCAGGAGATGGATGTGTCTGAGAGATGCTGCAGGGAAATTCAGATCAGCAGGGCTGGACTCTTCCCCAGGACCTGGCCTGGACACGCATCCCCTGCTTCGTGCCCGGTGGTGCTCTCACTGCTTGCTAGACGGTGGTTTTGGACTTGGCTGGAGAGGCAGACTGCTCAGGGCAGCTGGGTCGTGAGCTAATGGGAAGGACTTGAGCCAGAAGCCATCAATCCTGGTCTGCAAGCGTTGTCTGAAATCATTAACAGCTTTCTGCAAAAGGAGCAGAACTGCACCTGGTTTTAAACTCCATTAGGAAGGTAAATCCTAGCTCCAGGTGTGATGGGTCTGCCCCGGCGTGGCGGCCTGTGCGGATGTCAGGTGTCAGAGGAAGCCTCGGGCCGTGGGGAGCTTTGCTAGGTCGGGCTGAGAGCAGCAGCAGGTCTTGGACGTGCTGGGCCTGTCTGCGAGGATTTACTCGAGGCGATGTTGGACCACGCTGACCCTGGGCATTTCCACTCCTAGGGAATGTGGTGGATGTCCTAGGGACATCACTCTCACTTAGCTGTGTGCAGAAAGCCGGCAGGATCTGGACTGTAACTGTTGCCATGCTGATGCTTTGCTGCATGCTAGTAAACCATCAGTAGTTCAAGAAACTGCTGCAGCTAATGCCAGAGACCACTTACACCCATTTTTCAGATGTTTGTAATTGTCTGAAACATTCAGCTGAGATTCCCACATGCTGTTTGTGCCAGAAGATGAGCTGTTTTGGAAAAAACGGAGGAAAATTACCATGATACTTCTGAGTATATGGGGGAAGAGATATTATTTCCCCATTGTTTATAAACAAGTTCTTGTGCTTTAAAAAAAATCAGCTCTACAGCTGGCAGAACCTGCAGGGAGGTGCCGGAGCTTGGCAAGCGGCAGCCCCTGCTGTGCGGCGTCTTTGTGTGTCAGGGCGCTTTGTGTCCCGTGCGGGACTCGGGAGGCGACAGGCTGCAGGATGCACTGGCTGCAAAGCTGCAGGGCTCTCACCCAGCCAGTGCCTCCTTGGGGGTGCGGTTCAAGCATAAGTTGGCAGTTACAGCCCAGAAAACTTTGATTCGCTCATGGTGCAGCTCAGAAACAGGCAGAATTCAGCAAATCCTTTTCCTTCAGAGGAAGTACTTGCCCTATCCTCTCCCCCTGTTCCTTCTCCGTATCTTGAAGCAAAAGGGGTTCCTCTCTAGCTTGATTTCCTGGCATACCGGGTGGCTCAGGCAGTGCTCGGCTGCTGCCAAGCTTGCTGACACTCCTGGCAGGGCCCTGGGGGAGGCTCTGCTGCCTCCCAGCGTCATCCCGCGGGCGCGGGGGCCCGGGCTCCTTGGCCGCCCCAGCTCGCCAGGCTGGCAGATGGGCACCCCTGGCTCCCGGGCGCGCTGCGTCCCCAGCGCTTTGCCACGCGGGCTGCTGCAGAGCAGGGGCTGCCAAGCCGCCCCGCAGCTCGCCAGATGGACTGCCCGGCTCTCAGGAACCGTCTGCTCCTCGGCTGCCTCTTTGGCAGGCTCGGCCTCCCCACTCTGGCCCTTCCTGGTGCACCTCGGGCAGCTCTGCAATAACCTGGAGGGATGCTCAGCAGCTGGGACCTTGGGGCCTTCCTGGTGAGTGGCCAGAGCAGCAGGACAAGCGCATCCTGGAAAGCCCGTAGCCTGAGTCCCTTCCCTGGCACCTCAGCACCTCGGCGGGCTGTCCGCCAGCTCCTGGGCTCTTGCTCTGCTGTCCGTGTCACAGGCTGTTCCCAAGCCAGGGACACGGATGTCCCAACTTGCCAGCGCTTGTCTCTCCCTGCCAGAGCCCCTCAGGCTCCAGCCTGGGGACCTGGGGGTCTCACAGCGAGCTGCTGCAGAGGGTCTGGGCATGCACCCGTTCACAGACACCTTCTGGGGATCTCGGGGTCTCTAAGCTCAGGGATGTTGGTTCCTGCAGAGCTCGCCCGTCCGCACGGTGCCACGTGGGGAGTAGGACGCGGTCTCCGGCTGCACGTTGACAGAGCCCCTTCCTGCTCTGCCCTCCATTCATCCGGGCTCTAACAACACCACCGTGGCAGTCTCAGCTCTGTGGGGTGACTGTAAGAGATTAATGGGGCTCTTTCCGCTCACACCCTCACCACCAAATGCACAAGGGTCGAAAGACTGAGAGGCAATTACATCCCCAAACATAAGTAAGTTATTGAAAAGTCCTGCTGGCAGAGACATCAGGCTGTAATTTCAGTGTGTGAGTGAAAATATTATTCTCTAGTGTGAGGGGAGAAGTGATGAAAGAACAAGAGGCTTTTTAAGACGACTCAGGAACACCAAGTTACACCAGGACAAAAGCTGAGCAGCAGTTTCCCCAAACCCAAGCTTTCTGCGTTAATGTTTCAAATGTGATTAAACCATAATCGGGAGGTTTTCTGTGGTCCAGGATGTGATTCCTGACAATGGGGGGCTGCAGACGAGCTTAGCCAAGGTTGGAGCAAGAGCTAGTTAATCTTGGGGAGTTTGCAGGGACTGGGGGATCCCATGGCTAGGAGACACTGGGGCTATTCCCGCCTGCAGAGGGTCACTATGGGGCAATGTATGGCCAAATCTGTATGTTCAGGAAGTTGCTTGGGCGCTGTGGTGGGGAGCAGGCATCGTGCAGTGCCGGGAACGGCGGTGCTCCCTGCTCGGCCTCCCTCGCCCACCGTTGTCCCCACGGAGCCGCTGTCCCTGCGGAGCCGCTGTCCCCACGGAGCCGCTGTCCCCACGGAGCCGCTGTCCCTGCGGAGCCGCTGTCCCCACGGAGCCGCTGTCCCCACGGAGCCGCTGTCCCCCGGAGCTGCCCAGCAGCTCCGCAGCACCAGCCCAGCCCCTTCCTGACCCTCTCAGAGGCTCCCGGCCCCCGCTACAATCGCAGCCCTTCAAGCCGCGGTGCCCAGGAGAGCAGGGGGGATCACACGCAGTGCCGCAACAGACCGGGGGATGTGGAAGGACGTTTGTCTCCCTGAGCTAGGCTTTGGTTGCTCGCGAGCCGCCTGCCTTTCATGTGCTTTCAAAGGCAGCCCTGATGTGTGGAGAAGCAGCTCTTTCAAATTGCAGAACTTCCCCGACTGCCTGTGTTGTGCTGAGAGCCGTAATCCAAGCCAGAGAGCTGCAGGGAAAGGGATGCCTGTATGGACATACACACAGACCCAACATGGCTAGACACACGTGCACTTGCATGCACTTGGTGATACACACATGCACATGCAGGTCCACATACACACATGCGGGGCTGGAATAGAGGATCTCTGGAGGCCCCTTGCAAGGTTTTTATCTTAATATCTTTGCAACAAATGCACCAGTACTGAGCTCTGCCCAGCATCTTGAATGGTGTCACTGGTGCCCAGAGCCGTGGGTAGTGGTGTGTTCAGGCCTGGCTGCTGTGCTGGGTCTGCAGTCCCTGGTCAGATGGGGTTCTGCACGTTGGGTGGAGGGTGGATGCGCTCAGCCCGGTCCCAAGGCACATGCTGTGTGCAGGGCTGGCCCGACTGGCTCCACTGCACACACTGCCCTCATAACATGACCCCGGGGATGGAGAAGATGCTTCCTCACAGGCAGAGAAGCAAGTAAACCAGCCGTGCTCCCGGGCATGCCTGGTGACAGGACTGCCAAGTCATCCCCAAGTGAAGCGGGGAGGGCAGAGGAGGCGAACATCTCCAAACAGTGGAGGATAAGGCAATGCTCAAGGACATTGCTGGGGTATAAGGGTCACTCCGCAAGGCTGGTCTCTCCATCCTGTTGCTTGGGTTCATTTTTGACCCGTGGAGCAGTAGCCGAGGGCTGCTGGATCTGGTTGCGGGGTCACTTCAACAGGTTGGCATTGCCCTGTGGACAGGCCGCTGGGTCCTTGCCCTTCCCTGCACATCCCTGCCTGTGCAGGCTGCTCCTGGGCCGAGCGCCCCGTGTGCTCCCCGCTGCTCCAGGTCTCTCCCCGTCCCTTCACCCCGTGCTCGGGGGAGCGCGCGAGCCTCGGGAAGAGGAAACATCCGTAATGCGATAAAGAGCAGAACATCCCGTTTCCGTGGCAACCACGTCTCTCCCAGCAGCGGCCCCGGCTGGGCGGCATCCCCGCCAGAGGGCACTGGGCACTCGTGGATGCGGCGGCTGCAGCCGCCGCGCGCGGGGACCGGCACCGGGACGGGATGGGGACGGGATGGGGATGGGGATGGGGACCGGGACAGGGACAGGGACAGGGACGGGATGGGGATGGGATGGGGATGGGGATGGGGACAGGGACAGGGACGGGATGGGGATGGCGACGGGGATGGGGACCTGCATGGGGACGGGGACGGCTCCGCTCTGGGTTGCTTCCCTGCCCCGCGGTGGGCATGGGGCTGCAGGAGCCGGGTGCTCTTTGCTCCTGGACACGAGGTGGGTGCTGGCCCGGGGCAGCGCCCCGCTGTCCTCCTGCTGTCCCCAGGGTCACGTGGAGACGTGGGCTCCTCTCCTCCCTGGGGATCCTGCACTCCAGCACAGATGATGTTGGCATCTCCCGCTGAGCGGTCGCTCTCCTCTCCATCAGATGTGCAGTTTGTCCTTTAAATCTGGCTCTCAGCCCTTCTGAAGCAAGACCCGCATCAGCCTGAGCCCCTGCTTTTTCCTCTTTCACTGGCTGCTCTCCTCGTGCTGTGTGGCACTGCTGGGGACCAGGTATTCACCCGCTCTGTGCCAGGCCTTGTGCAGCTTGGGCAGACTGTGCCCTGCTCCCGTCGCTGGTGGGGTTTAGCCAGGGCTTTGCCTTGCTCACCTGGACCTGCAGTCCTAGGGGCTTTGCCAACCCGCAGGCTCTTAGGAAAAGCTGATGGGAGGAGGATCTTGGCTTTCTTTGATGGGTTAGGGCAGTTTTCTTGCTCTTTTAATGGGCTGGAAAGTTCCAAATGCAGAGAGCCTACAAAAATATATCAACAGTTTTTACCCTTGTGCAGAAAGATTGTCCATCCTCAGTCCAAGCAAGAGCAAGAAGAGGGATCTGCAGGAGCTTTCAGGCCTTGTACTGAGCCTGGCACCGGCTTCCGTGGAGCAGCAGGCTCCGAAGCCTCTTTGCTGGACTTCAGCCACGCAGGGCTGTGTTGTGCGAGCCGCAGCACAACGGGGTGATGTTTTTGTGGCTGGCAAGGCAAGGCTTTGGGTTAGAGCTGGGTTTACATTCAGCTTATCAGGTTGGATCTGCATTTGTTTTGAACACTGGCAAATGGTGAGCTCCTGGCTCGGAATACTTGTGAAGAGGAGATAGATAGATATTTACACATCTGTCATTAACCTAAAAATAAAATCAAGTGGCAGATTACCTGTTTCAGTTCTTTTTTCTTTCTTTGTGGAAATGTAGAGGTCTGAATTCTTGCAGAGAATAGAAAGTGATTGGTAAACCTTGAAAGTCCCTAGAGAGCTGGTCCGTACACAGCCTATCTCTGCTAATGCAGCCAGGCAAGACCCTGGAGAATGGGAAGAAACACTGAGGATGCCCAGGCAATGTTTGGACACAAGTCATTAATCACACATCTTGTCCTCTAGATCTTTGCTTTGGCAAGGAGAAGCTCCCTCTGTGCTCTGATTGCTTCTAGGGACAGCAAATACCCCAGCATCAACCTTTGGGACCATCACCTGCACTGTGCTGGCTGCAGAGCATCTGGGTATCCCTCTGCCTTCACCAGCAGGAGCTGATCACTAGCACTGCTGCAGACATTGTGTCAACCTAATCCAGCTTTCTTTCTAATTTGGAAATTAGAAGCAGATGATGAGCTGCAATCTGTGACTTGTGATGGCTGCAGTTTAAGGCTTTGCTTCTGGGAGTGGTCTGTGGACCATGCTGTTGGCCAGACTGTGCCAGGGCATGGCCTGGGATTGTGCTCTTTGGCATGGTCAGCGCTGTGCCTGTAACACGTAACCATCGGCATGATGGCAGGAGCAGGCTTGAGCGAGCCGGCCTGACTTAGCTCATCACAGACTTCACTGATGGTGCTGGATACTGCTGGAAGTTGCACATGGGTTTATTCTTCCAAACTCATACATCCCTGCCCCTGTTGAGGAAGCGCGGGCTGACCCCTTGGAGCTGGAGCAGGCTGCACTGCACAGCAGCTTCTTGCCACCATCAGCAACCCCAAGTGCAGAGTGCAGTTCCAAGTTCAAGCCAACCATTCAGGCTGTCTTGTGCGTGGAGCAAGAGGTAGCTGGGACCCATTCTACCATAGACACTGTCCTTCCCTCTGAGACAGCCCATCTTGTTCTGAAATTCGTGTTTTCCCTTCACTGAGCTGTGACATCTCTGACTGCACATGTAACTTTAGGGCATCTTGATTAGGTGGGACGCATCCTGTCCCAACATACAGGCTGAGTGTGTCCAGATGGAGAATTAGAATGGAATATCAAACGCTCCTCACATCGCTTAAGAGAAACCTTTGAGTCATTTGCTCCAAGGCTGTGTGGGTGTGTGGGTACTTGTGTTCCTGTGTGTGAGCTTGCACCTGGCTGCTTGTGCAGTCAGATGGATGCTGTGCACCGGGCAAGGATGGCACCCACTGCGGGTGGGTGCTTCGGGCATACCCAGGCCCAGGCTGCCTCTCTACGTGCATGGGGACCCGATGTGCATCTGCAGGGGACTGCTAAAGAGCACGGGCAGACTCGTGTGCAGCTGCTGGGCTTCGCTGCATGCAGCAGCACACGAGGCGAGGTTCCCGGCGTGGCCACCACGGCTCCCTGCAGTGATGCCCTTGGACAGGCACCGTGTGAGCAGAGCGGGCTGGAGAACACTCCATGGGGAGCAAAGCCACTCCGATCACCTCTAAAATGCCTTATGCGATCAGACACTTATCACCTTAAATCCCCAGCTTGTCTCAGGTCACGTACCACAACCGGTCTATTACTAATATCATTAAGATCCCTTTGCTGGCTTCTAAATAATAAGCATAGGCGGGGAAGCTGTGATTAATGGAGGGCTGATGGATGAAACCCCCTGTCACCATTTAATACCTGTAACAATAGATTCATTAACTAGGATTAGTTTCAGACATAAGCTTTCTATACCCATGGCTATTACTCACTCAGTTCATTAACAGGACAGCATTAGTTCTGGTACCTTTGAGCTAGGATACATCCTGCATACCAATGACGCCCAGCACTATAACTTTCAGGAAATCTGTAGAGTGTTTATAAAAAGCCGCAATCTCTTAATTCAGGTCTGTCAGTGCCAGCAGTCCTGCTTGCAGTTGCTCTGTGCTTCCCTTCTGCAGGAGAAGGACGGGGGTGACGTGCCCAAACACTGGCTCTTGCCTGGGACAGGGGCCAGGACCGCTGCCCGGACAGCCACACGGAAGCTGCCGTGCGTGCCGAGCGCTCCCCATTTTTTTAGCCTATACCTGGTCTGTCTTTAAGCATATTTATGCCCACAGTCTCTGGAGACCAGCAGCTGGACAGTGTTCGATGGGAAAGCAAATGAATGCAGGTGAGGGAAGATCCTTGGTTTCTGGAGAAATCCAGAGCTTGCCAGTGGTGACTGAAGAGGCCAAGGCAGCACTGAGAAAGAGCAGTCACAGAGACACGGAGGATTTGGGATGTAGTGGGTCAGCTGGCAATAGGGGAGGCTGAGTTTGCTCTCCACGTTGATTGTCACATAGGAAAATGCTCCCACACCAATTGCCAGATGTTTGAGCAGCCTGGGATTTTGCAGTGCTGGCTTAGCTGTGACGGGGCATTGGGAGAAAAAGAGCCACCAGGTCTTGCTTAGCAAGAGAGTGAAGCTACAGGGAGTGAGGTTTCCCAGGGAATCTCCTGTGCCTTCTGCTAATCGGGTACCTTAGGGGCAGTGGTCAAGGTGGGGTTGGGTTCTTCAGGTCAGTGAGTGGTTGCATAAAATGGGTAGGATGATTCCTGCCAGGAGAGGGGCTGAAGAGCTCCCCGTGCCTTGGAGGAACCGAGTGGAACGGAGCAGGTTCCACTGCTCGGGCTTAGCCGCTTTGCTCAGACAAAGCCTGCACACAGACAGGATGCTCCTCTGGTCAGAAAAGCTGTGGAAAAATGTACATGAATCCAAAAATAGCTGACAGTTGAAGTCAATCTGCAGGATTTTAGTCTACTGTGGAAAGTGCCTTCTCAGTTTATCATAATAAGTGTGATAAGTTCATTGTTACAGAAAATGCACAATATGTTTGGCCCAAAAAGCAAAATAAGGCTTTTGAGGATGCAAAAGCAAAGCTGAGTTCTTGCATTTTGATACATTTCAATTTCAGCCTCATCCCTATTAGTATTCAGTACTGAGCCAGGGGGGTAGGAGCTGCGATATTGCACATATGGAAAGATAGGAAAGATAACCCATTTCCTCTAAGAACATTAGCATGGGCTAGAAGAAATCTCTTTGGGATTGAGGGAGAGGAATTGTGGAGGGAAGAGGAAGGAGGAGAGGTAATTACATTTTATAGATAACTATGGGGATGGGAGGAACCGGCGTCACGGACAGCAGAGCCACGGGCCACCTCCCGGTGGGATGTATGGACCTTCCTCCATCTCTCCTAGTAGCCAAAGGAGCCCTCTGGCCCAAGGCAGGTGTCCCCAGAGCAAAGTTACACAACACAGGGTGCAGACACTAACTCCAGTCTGACCCGCCTGCCTGCCCACGGAGCTACGTGTGTGTTGGGCACACGGGTGGGAATGGCATGTGTGGCTAGAGGTTAATTTGGAGGTCGCCTTTAGATTAAGTGTGAAAGAAACCAGGAAATGTGAGCTCTGTGGTGTAAAGCAGCTGGCTGCAACAGACCCTGTGTGAGCAGCAGTTGAACCACAGTTACTGGGTTTCTCTTGAGGGCAAAGAAAAGTGCACGGTTTGGCACCTGGGTTGGGATAACCCCGTGCACGGAGCCAGGCTGGGAATGGATTGGCTGAGTCTTGTTTATATGGCCTATGGACTGAATGTTAACCGACAGCGCACTGGCCTTGCGGAGCAGGAGAATGCAGTGCAGTGTGCTGGGAGCACGGAGGCTGGCACACTGCAGCCAAACAGCCCCTCTGCCCAGGGCTGCCGGGGCTGTGTCTGAAATACAGGGCTACGGGTTGGACCTCCGGGTCAACAGGGACGTAGGGAAGCTGCTGATCTCCTGTTGCTAACTGCTCTCACAGTGCTGGGGACATCGGAGCGCTGCGTGGTCCCTGCTCCACGGACATCGGCTGGGCTCCGGCTTTTCAGGGAGGGAGGCAGAGGACAGCAGCCGCACTGCGGCGTGAGGACCCTGCAGGTTTGCAGGATGCTGCCAGCTGCATGTGCATGCATTGACCACACAGCACCTCCACGTCCCCGTGCACCAGCAACGCGTGTGCAGAGAGCCATTTGCTAGCACAGGTGTGTTCTGTGTGCACACAAGTATGTTCATGCACGAACCTACAAACGTAGATGTGTTGGCATGCTGAAGAAGGGAGGCAGTCCCACTGGTGTCACCGCTCGTGAAGGGGATACCCAAGCTGATGTGTGACCTTCTCCTTGGAGAAAAGGCATAGAAATGGGTAGAGGAAACACTCATGGCCTACCCCAATAGCAGTGAAAGAATCATCTCCCATGAAGTGAGCTTGAGTTTTACTTCTGAGTGTCTGTAAAAGAAGCCCAGATCTTGACTGTGGCCCTCTCAAATGCCAGCTTTGCTCTGAAGCAGGAAGGGAACCTTGTACCTGACCCTGGGCCTAATCCAAGAAGAGCTGAGACAAGTTACAAAGCCAGTCCCACCCACTGTAAGTGGTAGATACCCTGTGTTTATGGTAATAACAATAATTTACCCTTCACTATCACCTTCCAGCTGAAGAGCATAAAGCCCTTTGCAGGCATTAATTATCATTAGCCTAATGACATGGTTGATGAAACGGAGGCCGTGAAAGCTGGAGGGATCCACCCCAGGTCCCAAGGCCCATGCCGTGGCAGAGCCCGCACTTAGGTCCGGGTTTCCTTGGCACACGTGGAGGTGGGTGCAGGGTGACTCCATAGCCAGGGGGCTCCTGAGAGTTTGGCCTCTGCCCTGGGGAGGCCGGAGATTTGTCGTGGGCTGGAGATGGGCCTGTTTCCACCTGCTCCCCGGGACATCCCTGCGGCACCAGGGGCCAGGGCACGGCAGCAGCAAATGTCTTGTTGGGCTCGAGACGCTTTAGGGGTTATTACTGATTGCAAGGGGATTGGCCATGGGGCCGGGCAGGGGCTATGTGGGACTGGGGACGCAGCAGCATCGTGGGGACAAAGCGGGGCCTGAAGGAATGTGCGGAGCCGAGGAGGAGCTGCCGCCTTCCTCTCCCTTCCCAGACACAACCTGCTCTCATTATCCTGAGCCACCACAGGCGCTAACGCACACAAATATATTCTAATTTATTAGAGCTGGCAAAGATCTCTTTGCAGAGAGCGAACGTTTTATTTTTGAGGCTCAGTGGTTCAAGTGTTTGAAAGGGCAGCATTCTCTGTGCCTCCAATGTGGGGCTAATGATAATCTAAATTAGTTATTGGAAATAATTACCAAGGCTTTATTGTGCCAAGCATAGCAGAGCCCTGGAGAGCAGTCGCGCTCAGACACGGCCATGCAGCTAAAAGCTTTGATGCTTCATTAATATTCAAGGAGAGTCTTTGGCTGTTTTCCCTCCTCCCCTGCGAGCCGCTGCAGCTCTCTGAATGAACCCAAGGCCTCCGGTGACACCGGCGAGGGGCTGCCAATTGAAATTAGCAGTGGTACAATATCAAAGTTCACTGCACTCCTAATCTCAAATGGAAAAGGTGGGTTTCGGAAGATGCTATCGCTCCACGAGGTGATGAGGATTCAGTGCCGAGACGGCTCCTTCTGGCTCCAGGCGCCTGGTTCTGGGCTGAGATAATGCTGGAGAGGTAGCATCTCCAAGGTTGTCCTACACAGCTGGGGTTTATGATATAATGGACCAAACCAGCTGCATAATTAATCAGCCTATATTTTTCCCCTAGTAAATCTTCCTGTGATGGGCAAACAGAAGCCCCGGAGCTGTGCTTGCCTGCCAGAACCGTGGTGCTGTATGCGTGTCTTTTGCTTTTTCTTCTGCCCATTTCTCTTTTGGAATAAATGATTTGAAAGCGACTCCAGCGCTGTTCACAAGGATGCGGGAATCTCGGGGATGCTGTTATGTTTTTGCATGCGAAGCAGCTGCCGTCTCGCTTCCCAACCTTTGGGCTCCGCGCAGGACAGCAGGATGTATTTTTGGAGGCGGATTGGCCTGGCAGGGCTCCAGGGAGAGTTTCCTCTCCTTGCTCGGGATTCGGTGCTGATAAACAATCCAGCGGCGGTGCCTGCGGGCAGTGCCCGGGGCAGGGGCAGTGTCCGTGCAAGACATGAGAGCCGCGCTCAGCAGGGCCTGCGGGGCCCGCGCGCCGCCGGCACAAGCGAGAGCACAATTCCTCTCTTCGGCAAGGGCTGCATTGGAAGCAAAATCCTCCTAACCCGCAAGACAGGGGATTGTCACCGAATCCATTTTACAGCAGTACTGGATTTGGCCGCATAATAAATCAGGAGAACCCAGCAGCTCCAGTCTGCGCTTATCCCAGACTATGCAATGGCTAAAAATGCCTCCGGTCCCTGACCATAAATATTTGAGCCAAGTCCGCTGCGCTCCATGGGCTTTCATTCCCATCCTGGAGGGCTGCTGTAGGGAGAACCCCGGGAGCGCGAGCCCGCAGCAGCCCGGCGGCCCGCGAGAGCTCCTGCGCCGCGGCAGGAAGCGCGGGGTGATGAGTCATTCCCCACTCGCCTCCATCCCACGCCGTCTCCGCGCTGAGTTATGGGACTTCTCCTCTGCTGAGCAGGCACAAATCATCGGGGCCTGTCAGGAGTCAGAATGAAGTGGGCTGGCTGGAGAGTCCGCACTAGTTCTTTAACAAGATTGATGCTTTGCTGCTTCCCAGGTCTGAGTTCAAGAATCTATATTTTATTCTTTCCTCCTCTCCCTTCTCCCTGCCCCGTTCAGTGTTGCAGAAACCTGCTCTTATAATTCCTGGTCAGGTTTGCGTGTGCAAGGGGGTAATGTGTCTCCCTGGGAAGGAAAAAAAAATGTTTCTAGGAAAGATTTATGAGGAATGAATTATTTAACCTCACACTCCTGGCTGCATCCCCGCCTGCCTGCAAGCACACCCTGCAGGACCAGTGAACTCCATGTACGAGAGCCGAGGTCCAGATGGGCAGCATCCCTCTGGTGCTGCTTGGCACATGTGCCCAGGCTTGTTGGGGCTGCAGGTGGGGTGAGGCCAAAGCAGACAGTGAATGTGCGCGGAGCAGCTGGCCCTGCTGCTCCAGCTGTCTGCGCCCGGCTGCTCCCGCCTGCCCGTCCTCGCGCACCCGCTGCCCGGGAAGGCAGCACTGCCCGCTGCAAGGAGGGAGGAACCCCGAGGCAAATGGCTGGAGAAAAGCGGCTGGAAAGGGCTCCTTGCTGGGTAGGGCTCTCTGGGGCATCCCTGCACCCAGAACGTAGTGAGACAGGCACAGGCCTTCTCGAGTGCCCACTTGTGTGGCTTGGCCAAACCCCAAATTTGCACCCGTTTGGCCAGGCTCAGGGCTTCCCTCTAAGTCTTTGACTTCACGGGGACTCGGCAAACCCAGTCTAAGCCTCATTAGAGCAATGACCAGAGCAATGAAGCGCTGTGGGGAGCTGGGGCATCAGGCGGCGCCGGGTGCATGGTAGTGGCACAGGCAGGGCCAGGCTGGAGTGCAGCGCGGTGACAGTGACGGTGACAGTGGAATTACCCTCCTTGCAAGGGGATGGAAGCAGAGTGAGGACAACAAAGCATCAGGACCGGGTTTTCAGAGACTGAGGGCAGATTGAAGGGGACAGAGAGTGTTCCAAGATATTTATCCTCCTTGAAAATCACAATTTCTGCAGGAAGTGCCTGTCTGCAGTGAATTTCCAGAAAAAAAAAACACACACACACACACAAAAATCAGTTTGTGCGAATTGAAAACAAAAACCTGCCAGACGTTCCCTGCTCCTCACTCACCCGCCCCCTTGAAGAAATATTGGCAGAAGACAGGGAAGGGAAGGGGAGCCAGAAAACTTTTGAAGAAAAATATTAATGAAAACCAAACCCTTTCTGCGTTTGTTTTAATTGACAAGAGGAGAAAAAGGGCTCCTTGTCTTGCTCCCGGGACTTGTTGCTTGTCCTTGGAGAAAGGCCTGGAGTGGTGCTGGTCCAGCCCCACTTCCATTAATGGAAGGACATTGCTCAGGGATCAGGAGAGCCTTAGCCAGCATGAGAGTGGCCTTGCTGAGCAGAAGACCCTGGGGACCACCAGAAAGAGCCGCAGTTGCTTTGCTTGCAAGTCTGAGGACATCACATTTGGCTTGGAGACACCAGCCAGCCGAGGGGGAGAAAGGCAGATATGCCATGTGGAGGGAAAAAGGAACCTGCTGCATCCAGGATGCCACAGCTCAGTGGGGCTGGACCTCATGGACCCAGGGATCTGGGGGTGGGATGGGGAGCTAACTTCTCCAAAGAGGTGGGAGCGCATCAGGAGGCTCTGTCCATGGAATGTGGAGCTTTGTCCACACTTGATGTCTTTCCGTCTGTCTGGAGAAGCCCAGATGCTCAACGGAGCATCTTAACTGGTAATAGCCTTTACATATCATGAGTTCATCGGTTCTGTTTTGCTTTTGCTGCCCCTCTGTCCCTGGCAGCCTTCCTGGCGCAGTCAGTCTGCCTGTTCCAGCTGTGTCCTGGGATCTCACCTGCAGGTGCTAATTCTGCACCGGAGCACGGGCTTTTCCCTTATGGTCATATACTAACCACCTCCAGACTGTTTTGCATAGCAAAAATCAGGGAGTTTAAATGCCAGATGATCTCTGCAAATACTGTTTTGCAGTTAACAGCCACATGCCGCGAGTCCGCAGAGATCTCTGAGCATGCACACAAAGTCTCACAAGGCGAACAAGAGGGATGACTCTTTGCAACGTCCATACATGTGCTGTATGCACACAGTCATGCTTACGTCTTGTGCATTCAAAACAAAGCTCAAAGACACCCACCATAATGCCTCCAGCTTTCAGTTAAAACTAATTTTAACCAGCGAACACCTGCCAAATTGATTTTACGGGTTCGACACCGGTAAATCACTTGAAATTTCAAGCCTTCACAAAATTTGCATTCTGCTGTTTTCAAGTCTCTTGGAATTTCTTGACTTTGGGTAGTTTCACTGTGGACATTTCTACCCAGCAGCCCAGGGGCCAGGAGGCGAGTAGCAGGAAGATGGCAATGGGAACGAGTGCTGGGAATCTGCAAATGGCTCGTGCTGTGGTTTTGTGTCTGATACCTGGGTCTGGCTTGTCCTGAGACTCACTGGCTTGTCTGCAGGTGCTCGAGTGAACGGTGCTCCCTCTGACGGAAATCTGGCTTCTGGAGGATGTGGTTCCTTCTGCTTGTCCCCACAGTGGAACACAAAGTACGCTGCTATTTGGGTGGTTTAAGGACTTTGCTGCGTCCTCTCTGTAATGACCTCAGTCGGCTCTTCATGCAGTCTGTTTCACTTAAGAAAAGGATGAAACCCACTAGTGATCGTGAGAGCCGTGGTGGGTAAGGTCATCTCACGAGGGTCCTTTCTGTGGAAATGGCAACAAGGGTGCACTCATTTGGATTTTGTTGTATTATTGGGTAGGCCGGGCCCAAGTAACATACATACATAAAGTAACGCACATCAGTGTCTTCACACCAAGCGTCCCAAATGGATGTTGATAATCTTTTTAATAAAACTGTTTTTATTCCTTCCGACTCTAATGTTGTGATAGCTAATGTTGCTCATATAGAGAGCTATTCTTTTGCTTTTGTGTAAGAACAGCAAAAGAAGTGAAAAAAAAATCAAAATTTGTTTAAAATCTCCCTAAAACAATGATGCTAGAGGAAGAATTTTATATCTATTTTTTTTTAATGTGATAGCTAACTTACGCTTAGGTATCCCAGCTGTTGTGCAGCTGAACGTGGCCTGCAGAATCTCTTCGTTTCATAGGTGGTCTGCCTGCTGTGAAAGGAAGGAGTGGTGTGGCCTCTGGCATGGCCTGATTCACCTCTCACTTGTCACTGTGCAGAAAAGGAAGGGCTAAGGTCCTCGGATTTAGGACAACCATCTCAGCTGTGCCTCATGGTCTTGAAAGTACTTGTTTATGAAAGAGGAGGGCTGGTAGCAAGGATTTAGTAGGGCAGCAGGGCCTCACTGAAGATTGTAAATCATGTATCTTGACTAAAAATGGCAGGAAAAGAGTAGCAGAATAGATAATCCGGCCTCTGCCATGTATAAGGTTTTATGCTAAATGGGAGAACAGTTAATGCTACAGAGATGTATGGAAAATGGACTTAAACATAAGAAAGGTTCTCCAAAGGTAACTCATCAGAAACTACCCAAGCCTTGTTTTTCTGCGCAAAGGAAATGCATTGCACTGCATTGGTTCCGATTTAAGCAACAATCAGATACAGCACCCGTGGGAAATTTTTAGTTAACCTCGAGAAGACAGGACCACAGAATTAAAGTGGATGAATAACTTGCTAAGGGTGAGCCTGCAGTGGATAATGCTTAAAGGAGGCTATTGGGACAAAAAAAGGTAACTCGTGATGCTCCCTGTGGACCAGTCTTGAGACTATCCTTTTGAGAGTTTCCATTCCCGGTGATGGTTGCATGAGGCATGGAATACATCTGAAATGGGAGGATGACCATGTCCATAGGCACAGAACAACCAAGAAAGGAAGAGCAGAGAACAGCAAGGAATGGGAGAGCCTTTACCTTGCCAAAAGCTGATATCAGACAGGCCTTCCAACTAGCAAATGGACGGCACCTCCTCGGCTAAGAACTCAGATAAGGCCAGGCAGAAACAGTTCAAGTATTTCTGTAATAAAGCCAAGAACATGAGCAATAAAATGGAAGAATTAGAACGCCTCATCCAGGAGGAATGTGTAATCCTGGGAACTGCGAGAATATGGGAGAATTTATCTTCTAGGACGTAGATGAGAGAACAACTGCTACAGATATCCCTGCTCAGTCAGATTGTTCTACCAACTGCCCTGCCAAGAAGAGGGGAGACCAGTTGGGAACTTATTTTTCTAATGAGCAAGAAGAGAATTTGGTCCTGATGATAACCTCAGACTGAATGGTAGACTCAGTGATAGAACCTCAGACTATGATGGTAGTTCTGTCTAGATGGTTTGGTGTCTCTCAGAGGGGCTGAGGTGAACATGAATTGATCTCTCCAAGGTTGGATGTTGGCACGCAGGCTTTGAGAAACAAAGCAAAACAGTTAATGGGACTGCCTGGCCAGAGGGGCTCATGGAGTGAAAACGGACACATGGCCAAGTACGTCTGGAGTCTCCAAGGCAAGAGGAAGGAGCTGAAGTGCTCCAGGTCTAGATGAACGTGTCCTAAACAAGACACAAACAGGCCCTCCAAGAAAGGGCAAGAATGGGAGGGAATGGAGAGCAGAGGCCAGGAAAGGTGAAACACAAATAGTAATACTCAAAAACAGATGAAAACAAGCCTTTGTAAGGAAAATCCAGAGACAAGAAACCTCCAGGTTCTGTGGGCAAACAAGAACCTCAGATTGGGTAGTCGTGATGCCTGCTCAGACTCTGAATCCCTGCTCAGGCCTTCCCTTTGGATTCCAATCAGTGCAGGAAATGCACTGCCCTGAGTTGGGATTGTGTGGGATTAGTTAGGCTTCCGAGACAGTCCAGAGCTTTTTGTGATCACCAGGAAGGAATATTTTGTCCTGCAGTGTAATGGAGTTGCTGAGTGTAGGAGACACAATGGAGATGCTGGATTCTGGGATGTCTGTAGGGCACTTTGCTGATAGTTATTGCAGGGTCATGGTTAAGCTAGCATAAGGATTTGAGGCAAGCTGTGAGTGGAACAGATGTCTGGACTTTCCCTTGCTTTCTTCGGCAAGAGCTTGTCCATGGTGGTGTTGCCTGTCATTACCTGGGTCATGCTGAAGTCTCACGACGTTCCCTGGACGCAGGAGCTGAGCCCTAGAGGATGCTCTGGGGCCATGTGAGTGTCCTGGACTCTCCGGTCCCTTGCTGCAGTTGGGAGCAAGGCTCTGTGACCCAGATGCATCCCATGGCCATGGTGCGTTCCTCGGGCAGTGAAACAAGGCCAGTCTCACTGGCACCGGCACGGCGATGGCTGAAAAAGCTGTCACCTGCTGGCACTGTTTTCTGGCAGCTTTATTGGCAGCCAGCAGTGCCCCAGACCCCTCTGCCGTGGGCCAGTCCTGCAGCTGCGGCGGCTCCTGGCAAGGCTGGGGAGCAGAGCACGGCGCAGGCTGCTTGTCTGGAGCCGCTAACGCTTGGCACCCTGCTCCTAGGCAAATGAGCCAGCTAACTCGATCAAGTGAACATGTGGGCACGGACACGGGCGGCCAGCAGAGCGTTACCTTCCCTGTTCTCCACGTGAGGCTGCTGCTCAGGGAGCCCTCACGTGCGCGGCGAGGCTGACTCACACGCAGTGTGTCACCGCGCCAGCCCCCGGCTCCCCAGCTGCGCCGGGCCCATCTCCGGCTCCGCGCCCCGCGCTCCGAGCTGCTCTGCCTTCCCCTTCCCACACAGTTCGGGCTCCGGGAGGTCCCTTCCTCTGGGGTGCCACCAGTGGAGCATTTCACCATCCTCTTCCTCCTCTCTTCCTCCTTCATCCCACCGCTGCTGGGAAGCACCTTTGCATCTAGGTCGGGTGGAAGGTTTTGCTTCGCCTTCTGACTTCCACCACGCCTTAGGTGTGTGGGCAATTACCCAGCAACTCGGCACACGCCCTGTCAGCTCTAATTACCCGCAGAGGCAGCACAGGAACAGGGCAGCAGAACTGTGTCAGGCCCCTTCCTAGGTGCCTCCTTTTGCCAGAGGAGGCTGCTGGAGGTTGATTCTCTTAATGCACTGGGCACTGGTGACTCAGTCTCTTTTTCCCTCTCTCACCTGCCTTGCATCTGCCCCTGGGAACTTCAGCACTATCCCTCGGTCCTGGAGGATCTCAACACAGGCAGTGGCAGATGTGCTGGAACCCCAGCACGGACCAGGAATTCACCTTGAGTTTCTCCAGGTTCTTTCCACGCCATCCACCCTCGTGAAGAGCTAAAGCTCGTCCGTGTGAGATGTTCCCTCCAGCAAAGGCTGAGGTGGTCCTCCCTGTGCCTTGTATGTCACTTTGCATACAGTAAACGTAGATGCCCTGCAGGTCTCTTTCTCACTGTCCAGAGCTGGACCAGAACAACAGTCTTCCTTGGTGCCCAAGGCTGAAGACTCCACATGCAGCAAGTGCTCTGATAGGAGGGGGATGTTTTGTAATCAGTCCTTAGTAGATAAATCAACCCTCTTTCCAAATAGATAAAATCATTACTGGGTGTTGCAAGGTGGCCTCAGGGAGACAGTAGTGATCAGTGGGTAGATTGAGTTGGAGGAGAATAGAGGAGCAGCGTGGGGGTGGACTGGGTGGTATGCAGGGCATGCTCATGTGTGGGGGCAAAGTCCTCCCTGCCTTGAACCCTGCATCTCCAAGGTCTTTTTGGGTGCCAGGATGAAGGTGGTTCATCTCCTAGAATGGGGATTCTTGTCTTAATATCAGACCTTCCCATAAATGATTTTGTGCTTAGGACTTCAGTGTTTCAGCTCTTATGGACATCAAGAAAGGTTTAGAGTGAAGATGATGGTCTGAACGACTCAGCCCCAATAGAGCAGTTTGTTGCTGATGGCTGGTGAGGGTGATTTTTGACTGAGCTCAGCCTGAGTGTGGGGGCTGCATTCAGATACAACTTCAGGAAAAGAAGACAAAACATTTTATCTGTGCATTTACTAAATGAAAAATGTCAGTGTAAATCAGCATTTCCCCTGCCCCCCTCAAGAGAGGGCCTTCAATCTAAAAGGAAAAAGAAAGGCAAAAAAAGGGAAAGGTTTATTAAACATTTAATTTCCTGTTGAACAAAGGCTTTGGCATGACCCAAATTCACTTTTTGTGATTTCCATTTCTTGAGAGTTAAAACCCTTCTCTTCTGATTTGCATCAACCCAAAACTCCCCCTCTCCCCTCAGTGTTTTGGCTGGTGACTGGACCGAGAAACTGGCCGAGGTGCCTGCCCAGGACCTGCCGGTCACTGCCCTCGCAGGGGCCACCCGGGGCCACCAGGGCCGGGCTGGCAGGGGCTGCTCTGCTTGACCCCGGCAAGTCCTTCCCCGAGGGGTCCCAAGAAAACGGATGGGGAATTTCTTGGGCTGGAGCGGGGAGCCGAGTCCCGTTGGAGAGAGCCTGCGTTCCTCCCCGGAGCAGGGCCAGCTGGGGCGCTGGGTGCTGGGTGCTGGGTGAGGAATCCAGCAGGCTCCATTTCTGGCCATTTGAGCACCGCGAAGCCCACATCTCTGGGTGGGAGCATTTCTATAAATGCGAATAAATAAAGGAAGTAAATGACAGTCATTTTGGACGTTTTCCTGTATGTAAATGCGTTTCCTTGGTAATCACATCTCTAGTATTTCTGTTTATTTTTATACATCTGTTTTCGGTTAGCCCACAGAGCTCTGTGCTGAAATACAGCGATATCCTTAGATGTCCCTCACCGCAGCGCAGCAAAGGGGCCACACAGTCTCACACATGCCCATGTGCCGAAATGCATAGCCCCCACGCGTGTCCTTTCGCACACGTGTGTGCACATGCTCATGCACGTGAGTCTCGGCCCTCTCTGCAGATCCTGTGTGTGCTGGGCAAGGAGATGGAGTTCCAGAGGCAATGGAGCTGTTGGAACCGGGTTCGTTGTCCCTGCCCTGTAGTTTATTCGTGGTATGCGGCTGCTCTCAATGACACATATTTAATTGTGCCTGTTGAGTTGCCCAGAGGCTTTGAAGCCCTGTGTTTTGAAGCGCTGCATTAGTATTTGGCTGAAAACTGCAGCCAGTTGTTGAACGCTGGACAGTGTCTTCAGCCCCAGGCCGAGACTTTGGCGAGTGTCTTCCCTTCAGCTCCCCCAGCCTCTTCTGCAGCGAGTGGGGTGATGGCAGGACGCTCTGCCGCTGGCTTCAAGCCAACCATGTCACGCTCTTCCAGCGCCCAGCCCAGGTTCCAGTGCCTGGATCGCACCGTGCTGCCCTACTTCTGAGGCTCCACTTCTCTTGGCCCCTGGTGCCGCCCTGATGATCGTCCCAGTGAGGTTTCAGTTGGGCACAGACTGAATGGGACAAGTGCTCACAGCCCTGTGCCCTCACATCCAGTGTGCTCCAACCTCCGGGCTCCTTGTGCATGACCCCAGGTCCCTCGAGGCCACCCTGCATGCCATGTGGATGTGTGGACCAGCAGGGTAGCTGCTCAGGGTTCCTTCTCACAGTCCAGGACAGGTCCTGGAGCAGAGACCAGCATGTCCCTGCAAGACACCACCCATCTACGACACTGGATGGTTCTTGGGTCAGGACAGCACGATCCTGCTAGTGCAGGGACGGGCGCCTTGGTCCTGCTTCGGGACTGTTTGCTGGTGCCTAATGCTCAGCCCATGAAGGTAGGCCATGGATGAACGTGGGAGACACCACCTGGGCTCCTTGCCTTGCTCTCCGCTGAGATCCCCACTGAGATCACTGTGTGACGGGAGAAACTGTCTGCTGGGAAGACACCAATGCCCAGGACTGGTCATGAGTGAGCCATGAGTTAACCATGAGTGAGCAGTGTGCCCTCGTGGCCAAGAAGGCCAATGGGATCCTGGCCTGCATCAGGAGGAGTGTTGCCAGCAGGTCAAGGGAGGTGATTCTGCCCCTCTACTCAGCTCTGGTGAGGCCGCACCTGGAGTACTGTGTTCAGTTCTGGGCTCCCCAGGACAAGAGGGACGTGGAGCTTCTGGAGAGGGTCCAGAGAAGGGCAACCAGGATGATTAAGGGAATGGAACATCTCCCGTATGAAGAGAGGCTGAGCGAGCTGGGCCTGTTTTCTCTGGAGAAGAGAAGGCTCAGAGGGGATATGATTAATGTGTAAGTTCAGGAAGGGAGAATGCAGGGAGGAAGGGGACAGGCTGTTCTCACTGGTGGCCAGCGACAGGACGAGGGGTAATGGCCACAAGCTGAAGCATAAGAAGTTCCGTCTCCAGGTGAGGAGGAACTTCTTTACTGTTAGGGTGACAGAGCCCTGGAACAGGCTGCCCAGGGAGGTTGTGGAGTCTCCTACTCTGGAGGTCTCCAAAACCTGCCTGGATGCCACCCTGTGCCACATGCTGTAGGTGTGCCTGCTTGAGCAGGAAGGTTGGACTAGATGATCTGTAGAGGTCCCTTCCAACCTTAAATATTCTGTAAATAAATATTCTGTGAATCTGTAAATTCAGAGCTGTAGTGCAGTAGCATGGCTTAGATACTGACGGACAACTGGTAGAGGGACTGGAGAATAAACCTTTCTGTTGTCTTTAAGGATTTTCCCCTAATTTTAAGCTTAAAAAGAACATTATCAAAATCAGCAATAACACATGCATCTTGTCGCTCCATGCACTCAGTCTCCCGATACTCATAGCACCACTGACAGAAAGTCGACATTTTCTTTGTTCCATAAACATCTCCCTCCCTCACTGCAACCACACACAAGATCCATATCCAGCCAAATAAGGCACCACCTCGGAGTGATAAATAAACCAGGGAGGACTCGCCAAGTCAAGCGGCTGTCTCCCTACCACGCAGCACCTGATAAAAGTTACTGCTGTGAGCTCGGTCTCAACCAGCACATGGCATTAACCCAAAGAAAAGCAGCATTTTTCTCATTCACCTAAAATTATCCACCCACTGAAATAGGTACTATGTTCTAGTGATAAACAGGAGCCGGCTGCTAGTTTAAGCACATATTCTCCTACAATGCAGCACACCAAAAAAGAAAGCAAGCAAGCCCTCTGCTCAGTATCATCTGCACGGCTGTGATGTCTTTGGCGTCTCCACGTAGCCAGTCAGCTGTAAGTCGCTGTGGTCCTGTGCTCGTTTCAGATGCAGGCTCTTTGGGAATGCCTGCACACACACCGATACGCTCATTCACACCGTTTCCACTTGCTGTTTTGCTTTTTTTTTTCATTATCCCTCAAGCCCAGTGTTTATTATTTGGTTGTTTAACTGTGTCCCAGCTAGAGATCCCAGCCCTGTTGTGTCAGGCGCTTCACAAGCCCTGGAGCTGGAAAGCACCGCTCCTCTCTCAGAGCTGGCAATCTCATAACCATTTTTGGATAGAAAAAATGTAACACCGCAAGAAAAAAATAAAACCTTGGATTGCATGTAAAGAAATAAAGCAAAATGCTATTCCCCCACTCCTGCTGTCTGTGCTCAGGCCTTCCAAGAAGTTCCTGTCCTCATCTGTTAGGGTATCATTTTACAGCTCAACGACAAACACAGAACTTGCCAGTTTAAACATATAGGTCTAGTTTTTGCTCTCTGGTGCACACGTGCACCTACCTCCCTGCTGCAGAGGTCAGATTTAGGCCCTGCCCTCTCGCAGCCTGTGAACAAGGGTGCAGTGCGGGCTGGGGCGCCAGGAGCAGCCCCAGGCTCCCTTCTCCTGCAGGCACCAGCCCCCCAGGGCTCTCCCCTTCTCTCTTCTGCAGCCCCTCGGTGCCCGGGTACCACAGGGGCACGAGACATGTGCATCTTTGCTCACATGCACCCTGTTCACACTCTCAGGGCTCCCCATCTCCATCTCCTTACCTGCCAAGGGTGTATTTATCCATGGCTGTAGGAGCAGAGGAACATTGATCCCGAAAGATACTGCCTTGCATCCTCATGGCTCTGGGAGGCAGAAAAGCCCAGCAAAGCCAAAATCCCCGTACAGCTTTACACAAGGAGAAAACAAACTAAACAACTGTGCTAAATAAATCATATTAAATGATGCATTACCTATGAAATGGCATTAAATGCACACCGCAGCTAGCAGGCTGATGCTGATCACCACCCAGATGACAGCTTCTGTCGGTGCCCAGGCTCTGGGGTGCAGAATGGGAGGCTGCAGGGCCTGCACGTCGCGTGCTCTGCCTGCACCTCATGGCACCCTATTTTTGCTGCTGCAAAACATGACACTGCCTTGCAACCCAGCAGCTCGGTGCCTCCTTGCACATGAGAAGAAGGAGCACACAGGAGCAGCCAGCCACTCAAAAACACATCATCTCCTAAATCTTCCCATGCAAACCTGGTGGGATGATGCGGGCAGCTCCGCGGATGAAGCGCCTGGCTGTGGCACTGGGATCATGCACGGGGAGCAGCGGGAGTGCGGAGCGCATGCAGGAAAACATGTCTAATTGGAGCGATTCCTGCAGCATGAGAGGTGACCAGGGCATGTGCACGGACACACCATGGACTGCAAGGCGTTGTTCTGAGATAAGGGGCCTTAGGCTGGTGACGGATTCATGTCTACCACACTTGCTTGCTTTATATTATTATTATTATTATTATTATTATTATTATTATTATTATTAATATTAATTTCCAGGACCTTCAAAAGGGTAGAGTTGACAAGCGGATTTTTGAACCTTCTGATCAGGTGTCAGGGTGTCAGCTGGGGGGTGCAGGCAGAGCAGAGCAGTGTTGGGCTGAACAGCACTCAGTGCAAAGTAGCTGCGTACTCAGAGATACCAGGATAGCAAGCACAAGGCAAGCATGGGGATCCCCTCCTGCAGCCGAAGCTGCCTTTGAATCACCAATAAAGAGGCAGATACGCAGGGGATCTTTGGGAACATGATTTTTGACACAGGGTCTGGCGGTGGGCTGGAGGAAGGCAGCGCAGGTTTGTGCTCTGGCCGTGGTGATCAGGGCATGGAGAGAAGGCAGGAGAGCAAGAGCCCGTTGGAGGAGCAGCTGGTCGCTCAGCTCCTCGGCTCCCTGCAGTGCTGGCTGCCCTGCGAGGGAGATGTCCCCGTGCTCTGCCCCAGCAATGTGGCCACTCAGGTGTCCGGCCAGCACCCGCTGCATCACACTCACATAACAAGCCTGGTGCTGAAAATGGATTATTTTAGTGAAGTTGTGCTTAGAAAAAAAGATCCTAGGTTTAATAAAGAGTGGCACAAGTTTGGCTGTGGTGGTTAGAAGGTCGCTGTCCCTGTTCTTACTGGTCTTGTCAGAATACAGCTGCTTTCTCTGATCTTCCTGTGAGTCACTGAGCCAGCTCCCACATGGCCCAGCGGGAGGGTTTTGCTGGTAACCAGGTCCTCAAAGAGCAGGTTTGTGTCTGAGAGAAGTTTTAGCGAGATGCAGAATGTCATTTTGCTTGGATATCTATTTTACAGCAGAATAACAAGAAGATACTCTTATTGCCTCCCCCTTTCCCTTGCCGCACAAAAGCAGCCTGGATTCTCCGCATATTCCTGGCGTTGCGCACATGGAAATGGCAGGGCTTTATGGGGAGATTACAGGAGCCGTCTCCTCATAACACAGATGCTCTGAGTACGTGGTGACCGCTCCGTGCCATGAGCAGACGTCAGCGCTCCGGCCCCGTGGAGGGCTCAGCGGAGCGGGCGGCTGTGGCCCCTGCCCAGGGAGGGAGCTGGGGGACCCGGCCGGGCGCGCGGCCGCGGCTCTGCCAGCGGGAACGGGCACCGCGCGCCGCTCGGGAAGCTCCCGACACTGTCCCGGCAGGTTCTGCGTGCGGGGGATTGTTTGAGAGCTGCAGGAATCCAGCCCCGCGACAGGCAGAACTCCAGGTTCTCAGCCTGCTACAGCAGCCAAGCACTTGGATAGCTGGCATGAGACGCTCTCCTTGAATTACTCATCTTTTCCATTGCGAGGCCTCGCACACTCCAGCAATCCATCTGCTTGGTGGTGCAATTTCGGGATCATGCCTTTTGTCAGCGCTGTTAATTTTGGCAGTCGGCAGCAGTCGTGGTGCTGGAGCAGCCCACGAGGCCGCGCTGCCTTTCCTGGGCATTGGGCACAGAGCTGCGGGGTGCCGGGGCGAACGCAGGGTGAGGGCTTTTGGGACCACGAAAGGGCCTCCTGGGGCGAGTGCTTTCTGTGGTAGCATACGTGTGAGGAGAGCAAATGCAGGGGCGTTTGATGCTCTGTGTCTGGTGCTTAGTGGGATGTCAAACGTTTTCCTGTTTTGTCCTCCTGAAACCTGACGACATGCTGTATTTTTGCTGGTTTCCCCATGGTGATGGTGGGGAAAGGTATCTGGCAAACCAGGACTTGAGTGAGTGGGACATACAGCTCCACTCCCCAAACCTGCTCCTCTCTCCTTTCCCCGCTGCTGGGATTTGAAGCTGAGCTCCTGCTATGGAGCTGCTTTGGTATGTGCTCACACCCAAAACGGCTCTCCTGTGAGACTGGTCATAGGACTGGGCTCAGCAGGGAAACCAGTCCTGGAGCATCATCCTCTGGAGCTGATCCAAAGCCTCGGGCTTGTCCTCAAGATGCTGCTCTCAAGCCATGGGTGTCAGAGCTGTGCAAGGGCCAAGGGAGTCTCCTTTGCACGGGGTGTCCACCCTCGTCCCCCATCTCCTTGCCACGGGGACTCCCGCAGCCAGGGCCTCCGTATGCATTTGTGCAGCCACGTGGGAAACGTGTCCAGGGAGGTGCAAACAGTGAGCAAGGGGAAATGCCTTTTCTACCCCTGGTGCCATGGGGAGCCCAGGGACTGTCCTGCTCACAGACGTGCCTGCATGGCCTGGCTGCAGAGCCTGCACAGCCCTCGCCACCCGAAGCTGGTCCCCTGCTGCAGCCCTTCTCAGCAAGGATGCACCTGCACTTCTTGCTTACTCGGTGCCTCCTGCATCACTTTCATTGCTCTTGTTTTTCACCAAACTACAGGATTCCCCAGGGCCTTGTTGCCAGGGCAGTTGTTCTCAGTTGTTTCTTCTCTCTGGGTTATTGCACAAGTTTTGGAGGAGCCCAGCAGCAGCAACCCGGGCCTGTGAGGAAAGCAGGAAAAACGGAGCTGTCTTTGCCAATCCTTTGCAGCCCCACTTGCTGGGAGCTAAGGCCATGCTGGGTTTCCTTGTAGGACCGGCTATTTCTTGTGCTCAGAGCTCGGGATAACGCGCTGCAGGTGCCCATGGCTGGTGTCCCGTTTCTCAGGAAAGCTGCCCTGCACCGCACACGGGTGACCCTTATCTCCTGCCCCAGCCTGCAGCCTGCCTGGCTCCTCACCGCGCTGCACCTTGAGTGCTGAGCTCAGCTGTGATCCAGCCCAAATCCCCACGGAGGGTCTGCGCAGTGAAGGACAGGCTGGAGCGGGAGTAAGGACATGTGGAGGGACTGGGAACTCGGGAAAACTCTGGGGAGGAGGGTAACGCCTGAGTATGTGCATGCATGGGCATGCGTTTGTGTGTGCGTGGTGGTGGGGACACCAAATGTCCGTTTGTGGTGGCGTGTCTTCATGCAGAGCATTGTCTGATGGTGCCTGTACGTGTCGGGGAGCTGCGTGCGTACGAGGAGATGTCATTCCCATATGTCTGTGGCAGCGCGTACATGTGTGCATGTCTAAGAAGATGACTACACACTTACGTGCCTGTGGGGGGGTGTGTGTCCCCTTGGGGGGTGCCTGGCGTGTGCACGGTGCGTGCAGCACGACCGCGTGTCGTGGCGGGGGGTCTGCGTGCACGCACGTGTGCAAGGGAGCGGATGAAAGGGAAATGGCTGGAAAAGCTCTCCCCACTCCCATTTTAATCAGAGAAATGAAGCAGCTGTTGGAGTGAATAGACCCTGCACTAAAGCAGACGTCTTAATATCTTTTGCAGAGGAGGTGCATTGTGATTCATTCTGTGCATCTCTATTACTCAGCTTTTGATAGGGGCTTACTTGTCTCAAGTGCTTTTCATTATTGCCCTAATGCTATCTATTAACATACTGGATGGAGGCTCTTTTCTCATCTGGAGCATGCATCACTGTGCTTTTAAAGATTATGGGGCTTGCAAATACATAACACTTTACTGCCTCCCTGACATAATTCACTGGGAAAAGAAATACATGTAAATAGATAGGTAAATAGATAACCTAGTTGGAGGGTTGCAGGAAATGGTGAGGCAGACCCCCTTCTCGCTGCAGCACAGAGCTCCATGCATAGGCAGATAATTTATAGGAAAATAGTTGCTTTCCATGTTTATTTAAAAATACTTGGCTGCTGTTTGGTCTCACCCCTTGTTTCCTAGTTCCCAGCCCCAGAGCTTCAGGCTGCAGGGTGAGGAGAGCCAGGCTGCACGTGCGGAGAGATCTCCTGCATTCCGGAATGGGGACATTGTGGGACGATGGGGATGGAAAGTGCCCGTTGGACAGAGCTGGATAACAGGTTGTGGTGGAAACAGCCTGCGGGAGGAGACTCAAAAACCTGCAGGAAGGGACCAGGGACATGGCAGGGACCGCGGCTGTTCAGGGGCCTCCGAAGCAACCGCGGGCAACCCTCATCTCAGCCCATGCCATTAACTGCTTTAAAGACTGGTGAGACCTTTAAATGCCCTGATGCTGCTTGTGTAGCTGGTCGCCATCAGGGGAAGATTGCAGGTGTGGTTTTCTGGGTCAGCGTTATTATACAGTAATTGTTAATTGCTCTATTGCATGGTAGATGATGGCTGGATTTTTTGATGAATAAAATACCAAGACAGGACCTGGAGGGACAAAGGGCTGAGATCAGACACCTCCCACATTCTTTTATTTTTCTTCAAGAAGTGACAATACCTCTTTTTTTTTTTTTTTTGTTTGATTGTTTGCTTTTGTTTTGCAAGACACTAATCAACTAGAATTAAAATTTAACCTCAGTGCAAGATGTTCTTTAGCTTGTTTTTGTTTCAAACTTTGATAAGAGGTCTTGAGAAATGCAATGGGATGAAAGCAAAATTAAACAGAGTCTAGTAAAATAGAATAGTTTGGCTGAGACAAAACATTTTATTTCTTCCTTATTTTTAAAATTTTGTCCTCTCCCAGAAAGTTTGGGACAATTGTTTAATAAGTGATGGCCATGCCAGCCCCCTCGGATGAGGCGCTCTGGGCAGGATGTCTCCTTCCTTCCTGGGACTTTTCAATACATAGGGGTGCACAGCTCTATTGAGGCCAGCATCTGGGGCAAGATACTTTCGAGGATGGTTTTTGTGTCATATGAATGTGACATCACAGGGAGAGCCCTAATGCTGAGGCAGATACCCTGCTGAACATGGGGCAAGAAGCTTTTCACCTGGTAGACTAGGGCAGAGATGCTGGCTGGTACCCTGACCCAGTACCCCTGACAGCAGCACCCAGATATGAGATTCCCTTGGTGCTCCCAACCTGTGAATACTGCTTTGCTCTATTCAATAAATAACCTACAGGATATATCACAATTCTTTATAAAGTGAGACTGATGCTGGCTCCTAGCTATGGTTAATCACATAAACTTGCCTAATTTTATTCTATCAGCCATCTTGTTGCTACATGCCAGATGCTTGCCTTAAATGAATAGTGCTGGAACAGTCAAGCAGCAAGTTAACAGAATACCAGCAAACATTCCCGACAGCATGAGCAGTCTATAAAACCTGGCACTAAACTGCATTAGAGGCAGAGATAAGCTCTCAGAGAGAGCTAGGAAGACAGTAGGGTTTTTCTTTGTTTGTTTGTTTTTCAAATGGCTTCATGTAGCATGCAGTGCAGGTGTCATAGGAGAAATCCATCCACCTGTGGAAGTATCTCTCTATCTAAGGCTGGCTATGCTATGGATCTTCTAGTGGGATTAAGACTTAATATCTCAAATAGAACATGAAATAATGCTTCCTCTTGCAGATCTGCCAGCTGCCTTGCAAACGGGGCAGGGAAACTTCCACTTTTTGCAGATCAAATCAGTCACTCTCTGAAGAGATGGCAAGAGCTTCATCAACAAGATATAATGTTTTAATGATGTTGTGACACAACCTGACATGCAGTGTCATTTGATGGATTCTCTGGTGTCACGGCACATTTCTGACACAGAAAAATGTAACCTCTCTCCCCCACTTTCCAAAAAGAAAAGAAAGAGGAGAGGAGACAACATTCATTTTTCCCACTTGCCGGTGGCAGTGTTCAATGGCACCCCGTTTCAGCCCTATGATTACCTGGTATTGCAGAAGATGAATTTCCGCTGTGTCTTTATCTGCTTTTCACCTCTGCATGGCACATTATCACTTGCTGCTAATATGGGACAAATAATATGGTGTTAATAACCAACAGAAATCATTTAATTCCTATTTTCAGCTGTGAATCCTTGTCAAGCCCCTTGGACATTTTGGATTGTTTTGTCTTGGCGGCAATTCCCATTGGCCTCTTCAGATGCTCCTGGGTCTGTGCCCTGTTTTGGGGCAAGAGCCTGGCAGTGAGAACTGCAGCGGGGTTGCTGGGTTGGTTAAAGATGTCTATGGATTTCTATGAACATGATACATTCCTCTGCAGGGTGCAGCCCTTCATAAGCCAGCACCAATACCAAATGCTGTTTTCCCGGTCTGCTGGTGTCCCAAAATGAAGAACAAACTGTAGCAAACACTGAGATATGGTTGGGAGACCCTGTCTCTGGAAAGGACTTCCAGCATTGGAGGTAGAGCTTGCAGTGCTGCTCTGAGTTGACAGATTCATGCACGCAGGTGATGTTATATCATAAATAAATGGATAAATGCTTTGCGTTGAAGCAGCTCCTTGGCAGAGGGCAGAGGCGCTGATGTCTCTCGTGGCTGCAGGATCCCAGTGCCTGTTGTGAGAGCTCTTGGCAGCTCCCGTTGCAGAGGAGACACAGTGGCAGTGGGGACACAAGGACCCGCATGGAAGTCCTGTCACATGCAGGCTCTAGAAGGTGGATGGGTTTGGTGAAAGGGAGTTGCACTGGACAGTGCATCCCACCCCAGCCCAGCACAGGCTCCAGTGCAAGAACCAGCCCCGGCTGCGTCCCCCGGAGCACTTGGCTCCTGTTGCCCGTGGGCAGCAGCCTGGTTTTGGGACACGGTCCTGGGGTGTGTCTGTCCACCTCCCCTGCCCCTAGGGCACATCCTCCCCCGTGCCCCCCTCTTCAGCCCCCAGGACAGCCACTCCTCCCCCGTGCTGTGCCCCAGAGCTGGCAATCACAATTTGGCAGTAAATCTGACCCATCCAATCCCGTTAAATTATTTTCCAAATGACATGATTTCCCTGGTGCACATAAATGATCAATTTCATGTTTTATTCCTAGTGCTATTTTAGGGGGGAAAAAAAATCTCATTAAACTATCTTGATTAGAGAAAAGGGGCTGTCATCACCGGGTGGACAAATGGTGTGAGGGCACTCAGCTATTTCCCTGGCAGCACAGACACCTGCAGAAGAGGCCATCAAAGACCTGAAGGTTATTTGCCCGTATTACAAATGAGGTGAAGGTTAAAAAAGGTGATTAAAAGCATCTGGAAACAAAAATGTGACAGAGTCTTGCAGTAACCTCCAAGCAGCTTGATTTATGACAGGCCAGTCCCACCCGTAACAAGATTATAGCTTTTCCACATCAGCCATTGTGATAAATACCAATTACCTACTTGAGTATTGCCATTCAAATTTGCCTAAGTAAGGAGCAGAATCATACATCTATGTTGATTACATATCAATGATGCGGTGGAAGCCTTTGCAACTTTTAGATCTGCTTAAGATATGCCGCCCTGATTTAGACAGCGATTTGCATACAATTTACCCATAAAGCTTTACTTTGAAAAGTATAATTACTTTTTTAATATTCTTCCTTCTGATTTGAATGTTAGAGAGGCCATATAATGAATTACTGCACTAATGAAGACAAACATGCACTTGGGGTGTACAATGGGAGCATTGTTAAATAAACTTCCTGCATGCAACACATTTGTTGTGGTTAATCCTTAAATGGAGGCTCCTATTAATACCAGCACTTTTCTTCCCATAATTATTTTCAGAGGGAAGTGAATCCCTGTCAGTGCTGCCCCAACGGTGACCTGCAGCAGCAGGCAGTGCAGGAAGGCAGGAGGCTCCTTTCCCTCTGGATTGCGCTGGGATGGAAGGCAGGAGGCTCCTTTCCCTTTGGATGGCGCTGGGATGTGTGTGTGACAGCGGGACCCCTTGCCCGGTAAAGGCTTGAAGGGCTGAAACTCTCCAGCATGCAGACAAGGGCCAGCACAGTTCAAGAGGCGAAAGAGAGAAAAGAACCAGAGCTGCTGCATACAGGAAAGATCTAGCGGATTTTCCTTGATTTCAGGAAGCAAATCCTGGCAGGCTCCGGGCAAAGGACTTGCAGGGAGCAGCTGGGAGAACTCGGTGGTGGGAAAGGGCACCCACCAGAGCTGCGGAGGGCCGCCCTGTTCCAGGGGCTGAAGGTCCTGAGCACCTTCTGGGCAGTGAGGGTTCTTAAAGGGGCTCTTAAAGGCAGTCCCAGCGTTCCCTCTGCTCACACAGGGCTATGTGCTGAGTGGATCGACAGGGCCAGGCCTAAGTTGGGTGACACTCACCTCCAAAGGGCTTGGGACAGCCGAGGAAAGGGGCGAGACTGTGACTCAGATTCAGTCTGAGGCCAGAGGAGACTGCTAGATCATCTTTGTCTGCTGCCTACCACTGGACTCCCATTTCACCCACAGGCCGGTGCCTTCAACCTGGGTCCAGCCAAGGTTTCTCTCCTTAGGGCACCTCCATCCTCCGGCACCAAGGCACCCTCGCCATTCGGCACTAACATTTTCCCTAGTCTTCCTCTCACTGCTGATGTATTTGCAGAAGCCCTTCCTGCTGTCCCTGACGTCTCCTGCTAACTCGGATTCCAAACAGGCCTTGGCCTTCCTCGCTGCATCCCTGCATTCTCTGACATGTTCCTGTATTCCTCCCATGTGGCTGGCCCTTCTTCCACATTCTGTATGCTTTCTCATTAAGTTTTCTCATTAAGTTTACCCAACAGCTCCTTGCCCGTCCACGCAGGTCTCCTGCCCTCTTGCTCAACTTCTTTCCTGTAGGAATGTACTGACCCTGAGCTCAACACCTCCTGATTCCTGATTCCAACACCTCATGGTCACTGCAGCCAAGACTGACTCCAGTGCTCACATTTCCAACTGGACCATCTCTGTTTGTTAGTATCAGGTCTAACAGTGCCCATCGCCTTGTTGGCTCGTCAATCACCTGCATCAAGACGTTTGTTGCAATGTTATTTGCCCACACGAGACACAGACCTGTCCAAATACTTAGTATTTTGGTCCTGAGAAGAAGGAGGAGGTTAATTCCTATCTCGTGGAAGCTGCTAGGATTCTCCTGTACAAAGCGTGAGGTGGGCAGTGTTCTGACAGCAGCAGGCAGGAGCATTTTGAGTAGAGCAGGGAGAAGTCTCTTGAGTGGGTCTGACATGGCAGCGGGTCGAGCACGGACAGCAGCTCGGGTGAGCTGAGCTCAGCGCTGCCTAATGAGCTCTGTGAACGCACCAGCCACGGGATTACACATTTTTTTTCCGCAGCTCTGCCAGAGGAGAGGAGGGTCAGAGGAGGAGCGGGCCAGATAACGACCTTGCCCAGCTTGTTAACCTTCATGTCTCCCCATAACATACTTGTCGGCTTGACTCTCTTTTTTAATTAAAGTGCAGTGCTGTTTAACAATTAACAGGTCTGAAAGAAGTGCTTTCCAGCGTAGGCTCACACAGAGTTGCAGAAACTGTCCAAGGCTTGTTAGAGCAAGAGCTGGCCTCAAGGAGGAGAAGCAGGTCGTGCCACCCTCCACCTGCAGCTCCTCCGCCCCAGCTGCTCGCGCGTCATCGGGGCTGTCAGCGCTAGGCTGAAGCCCATCGCGCCAGAAAGAGGCACTCCAGCCCCCGCTAAAAAGTACCTCCTGCTCATTCCTCTCTGCTAGATCATCTGAATCTGGTGTAAATTACACAGATCTGCTCTGTCGGAGAGAGACAAAGCAAGAATGACTTGGCTGAAACCTTTTCTGGAGGAAACTGAAACCAGACACATTGAAAGAGGAGATAAGGCCCAAATATTGCACAGGGTGAGGACTGAGCAGCAAAGCATGCTGCAGAGGCAGGAGCAGATTCCCCATGCGTGCAGAATCCAGATGCAGATCTGAGGGGTGTCTGGAGCACGCTTGCACCCACAGACAGCACGTGGGCCACAGCGCTGAGCTGCGGGGAGGCAGCAGCGGGACCAGGTGCTCCCGCGCCCACTCCTGGCCCTGCACTCTATGGCCTGGAGAACGGAGATCATTAGAGATCTGCAGTCCCAGGGCTGTCTGCGGTGGGTGCAATGTTTCCAGACATTTATTATTGCCTCTGTTATTGTCTGGAGCTTCTGCTTCCAGGAGAGTCCAGACTGTGGGCTTCATGTGAGTGCACGTGGGTGTCTGCAGTGTAAACGTCCTCATGGCAATCCGTTTTCCCGGGAACTTGCCCGACACCTGGCAGAGCCCAGGACTTTGATCATGTCAGGGTCTACCGCTGCATGTGCTGAGTTGCTCCTTCATGTCTGGACTCCAGTGGCTGACCCCAGTGCAGACTCTGACATCCCAACCTTTATCCAGACAGACCCTGCCTGCGGATGCTGCTGGCTGTGGCCACCAGAGAGCTCTTGAGTAGGGACATTTCCTAGGGCACAGGGTTCTGCAACAGGAACCAGTCTTTGCTGGGATGTGTGAGCTAAGAGGGAAGAGGAGGCTGGGTCTCCTTGCTGAGAGCACCACTGTTTTCTGGGGGGACAGAGGCATGTGCATGAGATGATGCTTCAACAGACCTAGCCTAACTGCTGAGTAAAGAGGGGAGCACCAGGCCTGGGGTACAGTTTGTGCATGATTGGTGACACACCTGGTGCGCATGCCAATGTGCAAAGCAAGTCCAAGCGAGCAGGCACAGTGAGGGTTAATCTCTGCTCAAACACACGCCTGGGAATCAGCCAGGCAGCTGCCAAGGCTCTATAGATTTTGGAGCAGTAACTCTTCAGTTGGAGAGTGAAAAAGGGACAGCTAATGAGGCTCATGAGATCTGTTAATACTTAACCTAATGCAACACCTCCTGGCCCTGACAATAAATCAGAGAGGAGCCCTGGCGCGTTGTTGCAGCTGCAGCGCGGCTTGCAGCGAAGGCCCTAGCACCAGGGCACCCACAGGGCTGCCCCCGGCACCACCTACCTGCCTCCGGCTCCGCTTCTCCTTCCGCTCTGCCCTCCTCTCTGGGAAGTCGGATGGACGCTGGCGTGGCCAGCATTGACAGGGCTCTGGAAGGCAGACAGAGCCCCCAAATCCAGGGGATCCTGGGCTCAGCTTTAGGAGGTCACACGCATGTGAAAATTCAGTCCAACAGTCTGAGGGTGGGAGCATGGTATTCAGTTTTTTTAAAGGCCTCTCTCAGAAAATCCAGCTTCGGTTTAATCAGTGCTGATTAGCTCCTGCTGCCGGCGCAGGGAGAGGCTGCTGTCCACCGCTCTGCACATGCAGAGGGCTTCATTTCCAGAGCCTGCTCCCAAACTGCTCAGAGACTCCCATGACTGAGTGCTGCAATCCATTTCCCATGCGAAAACCAGAACCAGGCAATGGAGACTGAGCCCTCCAGTTGTGCTACAAGGTGGTGTCTGAAGAGATGCTCCCTACCATGAGAAACAGAGTTTTCCTCTTTGGGAAAGACATTTCACAGGCAACACTGGACCCCTCTCTTAAATTTCCTATTGTCCCTTAGTAGCAGAAACAAAACTGAGTTTGTTAAATCACATTAATGGCTTTTCAGTGCTAGAAGAAATCTGACAAGGAGCTCCTCTTCTCTCGTGGACAAACTTAAGCCTGGTCTTACAGCCTGGTGTGTAGGCAGATGCTGAAGAGGCTGGGGAGAGACTGGTCTTTATTTACTAGTACCATTCACGTGGCAGAGATCATTGTTACAAAAGGGTTTATCTCAGGTGTCCCAGGAATTGTGGTAGCTACAGACATGCTTGGATCAAGTGCTCAAGGCTGAGCATGAAGATGGCACCTCTGCTTCCTGGCCAGACAGCATAGTACCCCCTTGGCAGGCTGCTGGTGGCTTCCTCACCTCGATGTGCCTCATTCTCACTCTGCACAGGACATTTTTTCTTGCCTGTGGTGCTCATGGGACAAACTGGGATCAGCTGGTGTAACCTGAAAGACTCGTTGGCTGTTGGCTTTGGGATCACAGAATCACACAGCGGTTGAGGTTGGAAGGAACCTCTAGAGATCTTCCAGTCCAGCTCTCCTGCAGATCTGATCTGGATATCTGGGATCTGATTTGCATATCTTCAGATTTCCAAGTAGGCTTGAGTGAAGCTCTCAGAAATTTTAGGTGATTAGAGAGGAGTGAAAAATCCTCTGTTGGATCAACAAAATGGCTAAAATTGCTTTTTCTTTTTCTAAAAAACAAGAAAATCACAAAATGAAGCATTTCAGAGTAATCTCAATTTTTAATAATCTAATAGTTTCCATTGGTTTTATCTCTTCCTTTTCCAAGAAGGCAAAATGGAAAATAAGGCAAGAGAGAAAAGGAAAAGAGAAGGAGAGACAAAACCCTAGGTTTGGAACCTCCTGTGCTTTGGGAAGAGCACCAGGACATCTGGAATAAACTAGAATAATTATTCTGGGGAAAAGTCTACAAACGGCACATTTCTGCTAGTCTTGACAGTGTCATTCTAAAGCTCTTGAAGACGGGCTTCTGGCAAGCACCAGTCCTTGGTGGCAGCTGAGGGCTAGCGGTTCAGTTTGGTGCCTCCATTTGCCCTTTGCTTCCAGCACACTTGACTAGGTACCATAGGTGTGAATCTGAACTGATTCGCCAGCAGGAGTTGTTGAACTGAACCTCTGAGAAATCATATACACTTATCTGTTGTCCTCCATGCCTCTAGAAATCCACAGTGAGCAAACTCTGAGGGAAAGTCACATTTCTACTTGATGCGTTGCCAATCAGAGCCATTTCGAAGAATTTGAGTCATGCTCCTCTAACAAGAAGCAATTTTCCCTGTCAAATGCAGCAGATCTGTGTTCACTTTGGATCAAAGATGCCCTCAAACTTTATGGGTTTCTGTGGCGTTTCTGAGTTCTGTTCTTTACTTGGGCTGCAGAGGTCACACACGAAGGATTTATCTTTGCTACCAGCAATCTTGTCTGACCAGTGTAGGACAGCACAGGCTGTCTAGTCCCAGACAGAGGATGTCTGTGGATCGTGTTTAACAGTTCCGATGCCATGATGTATATTTTGAAACATAAAGTCTTGGCTTCTCTTTAGCCTAGTAGATTGGCATGATCTTTTGTGCTTGGTCTTTGCTGAAGCATATGCATATCACATCACAGGATCACGGAATCGCAGAATGTTCAAGGTTGGAAGGGACCTCTGGAGATCATCTAGTCCAAACCCTCGGCTCAAGCAGGCATACATAGAGCATGTGGCACAGGGCGGCATCCAGGCAGGTTTTGAAGATCTCCAAATGTCACTTTACCCTTACCCTGCTCCTGCTCAGTAGATATTCAGGGGAATACATGGCAAGGTCACTTACATATCAAAGTAGCACTTAAGACGAATGTTATGAATACATAAAACAATCCACACATAATTAAAACAGGAAAAATCCAACAGCAGTACTTTGGAGAGGGCCTACGTTTGCTTCCTTTCTGAGGTAAATGATGGAATTCCATAAACTGACAGAACGAGAGTTGAATGGAGAAAAAAAAAAGCAACGAAAAGCAGTGGGAGGAGAACAAGAGGGAATAAAGAGAGGGGTGAAGGCACCAGTGTGGGGCCCCGTTCTCAGGAAAAAACAGGTTTAGACAGACCCTGGGAACAGACATCTGGATGGCATTGACAGGAATGAGCGTGCGACAAAGTAGGGACAGCAGCGGCTCTCGAGAGCTGCAGGAGATGTCCTGAAGAAGGACCATGGTGTCCTTCCGATCACATAGCTCACAGCACTTCTACATCTATTCAATAATGTTTCACAAAAATGTCTGGAAAAATGTAAAGCAAATAAAGGCCATTTCTCTGTAGCCTCTAAGACATTCAATAATCTATGAGATTCTGATAATTTTATCACTCGTAACCTGCCTTTTCAGCCTCCATTTACCCTCAGGCCCACTCCCCCTGTTTACCCTCAGTGTGATGTGTGGGTGTTCCTTTGAGATGATCCATTCTGCTTTGAGACCTTGTCATGATTTTCAGTCAACCCCTCTGCAGTTCCACTTTGTCCCTCTTTCAGACATTACGGAAGGGCCAGTGCTGAAGGCAGCTCTCTGCTAGTGACTGTTTTGCATCAACTACAGTTTTTTCGGGCTCAGGATTTCTGCATGCTGCGTAACAGGTGCTCTGGACAGTGATTTGGATGATAGCTCCCAAACAAGGGAAAATACAAATTGGCCTTCCCCCAGAATCACAAGTGTAGCTCAAAAATCAGAAGATTTTGAAAACAATTACTGGAGTGCTTCCTGGCTTCTCAAGATGCTTTCATCATCCCATTTGCAAGCAGTCTCCACCATCATGTGCTTCAGAAACTTGCACAGCTGACAGAGAGCGAGGACTCCCTTTTGCTCACATGATGCCAGGACCAGAGGCTATGTGAATATAGCACCAAGCGTCACAAGATGTACGGTGAGATCATGGGATGTGGTCACTCCACAAAGATGTAGGGCTCATCTTTATCTTCTCCAGTATTTGACTGTATCAGCACAGCCTGTCCGTGGGATGGGTTCTGCCTCCCACTGGTCATTTCCTTGTTTTTCCATGTTCTCCCTGGACAAGCATACATCAGGTCAGCTGTGGAGAGGACATGTGGGACTTGGAGCCATCTGGAGGGGGTGATCATTCCAGATTTGGGTAATGGTGAGACAAGCTTCATTTTGTGGTTTGGAGGTGCTGACCCTCCTCCTGGCAGTGGGGCGGCTACTTGTCCTGGCATCTAACCTGGCTGCAGGAGGATCAGCCCGACCAGGCTCAAGGAAGACCGGGTGAAAGAGAGGGGGACCATGAGCAAGGCCCTGCCAGTGCATTTCCCTGGTGGTTTTCTATCCATAACAAGTCAGAGAGCAAAATAAAAAGAAGGCAAGCAATCAGCCAGCCCACTTAACTGCAGTTTTCCTCCATCAGGGTCTATTTAGCTTGATTCAGCCTGACATTGCTCAGACAGAGAAAGAAATTCTGGGAGCCTAAAGCCAGAGGGAGACCACACAGTGCGTGCTGGCCATCCTAGCGGGGCTTATCTCCCTTATTACATCTGACACCAGCGAAGAGGAGCCAGGGTCTGTGGCTGTGGGTGTGAGGAGTCTTTCCAGGGCTGGAGACACCCTCCTGCTCCGCACGCTGGCTCTGTAGGAATCGGGATCCTGCTCTTCTTGCTGTCCTGCAGGCAGAGGAGCATGTCCCTGCTGTGAGGGGAGTGGATGCTGCCAAGAGCCCGCAAGCCTCCAGGTCTCTGCTCGGCTCTGTCGTGCAAGAGCAGGTGGACTCGGCAAACCCTGCCCTGCTGCTCCAGCTGTGAGCCGGGGAGGAGGACGGTAAACCTACGCGCTGGAAACTGCAGCTGCATTTTGCAGGCAGAAGCACATCTGTGTTCCTGCTTTCTAGGAAAGCCTCTTCTCGGCCCCGATTGCCATGGAAGGGGATTTATTGCCATCCAACACAGAGAAGGGGAAGGGGCAGCCCTGCTAGGATGCCTGCTCCCTATGGTACAGCTCTTAGGACTGCTGGGACAGCATGTGGCCAGGAGACTGAAGTGTCTGAAGGGACGGAACACGATAGTATTGTCACAGTGCTGCTCTGGAGGGGAAATGTCAGGTTGGATCTCTGTTGTAATGATCGCTTGGCTCGTCCTGCCTCTGTACAAGCCATTTGTGATCACGCTTCAGCCTGAGGATAAGCAGATGCCGAGTGTCCTAGAGAGGACAGTTCTGGGGGAGCTACTCCCACTTCTGGCACTGTTCCCTTCTGGACCCTTCCATGCTGCACCTACCAGAGCTGCATAAACTGCCCTGATCCTGAGCCGCCCACCTAAGCGCTTGCAGACACCCTGGGCTGTCCGTGTGGATACTCATGGAGATTTTTTCGACCTGTCTGTGCAAGCAGAATTCACCCTGCTGTCCTTGACTTGCAGCCCCGTTAGAGCAGCAGTATTCCTGTGATATTGCACCTCCTGCCACCCCAAAAGGCTGCAGTGTCTCCATCTACCCAGCCAATGCTCTTCCTATATCACGCCTCTCTTGGAACATCCTCCTGGCTTAGCTTTTGCTAGCTCATCAAATCTCACGACTTATCTCCATTTCCAAAACCTGTCCTGCTCTGTCACTCTGCAAGCTGAAGGCGCTTTGTATGGAGACACTGTCTGTGTTTTTACAGTACCAAAAGCACAGAATGAATCTTTTCCACATTGAGACCCCTTACAGAGGTGCAATGGCACAATCGTCAGTCTTGGTGCTCCTTCTGAAAACAACGACATCCATCTTATTGTCTCCTTATCTGCCCCTTTCCAGGGAATGCCCACCCTTTATCCAGGACAGAGCAGGGCTCAGAAAGGACCTACAGGAATGACTGGCAGTTTGTAACTCCTGGCTGACAGGAAGAGACTGAATGGCTCAGTCTCTTTAGTTTATCAAAAGAAGGTTAAGAGGCAACTTGATCATAGTCTATAAATACTTACAGAGGGAGGAGATTTCTGATAATGGAGGGGTTTTTAATCTAGCAGATAAAAACCTAATGAGATTCAATGGCTGGAAGCTGAAGCTAGAAAAACCTAAATTGGAAATAAGATGCATGTTTTAAACAGGGAGTATAATTAACCATTGGAGCAATTTGCCAAGAGATGTGGCGGATTCTCCATCATTTGTGGTCTTTAAATCAAGACTTTCTAAAAGAGATGCTCTACCTCCGCCAGCAGCTGCAGGACTCGGTATTATCATTACCGCAGAAGGCAAACAGCAGGAATCACAGGGGGATGCTCTATCTGGTGTCGTGTCGGGGTCAGGCTAAGTGGACGCTGTCATCCCCGCTGCCCTTTCAGGCTGGATTCCCCATCACCTTGCAGCCTGGGGGCTAACTTGCCCATGGGCAATGTATTCCCGGATAGGAATGAGCGTCCGTCCCCTCCACCTCCTCATCCTGAACTGGGGGACAGGAGGGACACAGTTCAGGCATCACACATATCGCATTTGCCCAGCTCAAAGACAAGTGACATAGATGAGACCGGGAGAACTCGTGGCACATGGAGCACCCTGGCCTCCATCGCTGTCATTGAGGGTGATGCTCCTGGGAGCTGGGCAGCCACACACACCCTGTGCTGGTGCTATCACTTTGCTGCTTCTTTTTATTTTTCCCCCTGGTTTCTTTCCTGATATTTTTTTTTCCTTGCTGTCCTATTTTTTTTTTTCACCTATAATTTTCTCCATTGACTTTAATTAAGCTCTCCCCAGGCTCACTCTGTAGGCAGGCTTCCCTGGGTCTAATTAGACTCTCATCATAAGTAATCTACATGGAAAGCAAACATGTGTGTGTGTGTGAGAGCCAGTGAGATTTATAGAGAGCATGCAGGGAGCAGATGGGTGCATAAAACACTACAAATAATTCTGGTACAGATGCAAAAAAGGCAGGCGCTGTGGTGGGGACTGGAGTCTTCCGCATACACTCCCATAAGTCAAATTTCTGTCTCGCGCTCTCTCTAGGTATCACCACATTTCCCACAATAAAATCAATAGTGCAGATCAGAGTAAATCATCTTTGACTGGGAAAGCAGGACTCGTTGATAGCAGCGATTCCCAGATGAGACTTAAGGAGATGTCTCACGCTGATCTGTTTCTAACCATGTACTTAAGAGCCAAGGTGTATGCCGAAGTAATTATCAGAGGTAGGCTGCCCATGGTGAGTGCCTTGCTTTGCCTGCTCGGGGATGCAGCGAAGGGCATTTTACGGCGTGGGATGCGGTGCCTCCTGCAGCCTTGGAGCTGAGTGCAAGTCCCTGCCAGCGAGGACCAAGCCCGGCGCCTCCCGGCATGAGCGCTGTGAGCAGCGGCGGGAAGAGAAGAGAAGTTGCCCGAAGGGGAGAAGAGAGCTTGGACGTGGGCAAGGTGGGAATAATGAAGGGAGTTTAAAACACGTGCCACTGGAGCCACCCCCGCAGTGACGCTGGTGCCTGCCTGGCACCACCAGAGTTGGCTCAGGGCTTGGGTGCCCTCGGTGGCTCCCGCCGGCTGCCACAAGAGCTCCAGGGAAGCCCATGGTCGGCACCTGGAGGATGAGGCCGGCCCCACTCATCCCTTTCCCACTGCTGCTGGGAAGCAGGTTTCTAGAAGAGAAGAGAAACAGGAGATTGAAAAGAGCTGCAAACTGCGCTGAGCAGCCCCTCTCAGTGCTGCTGGGCTCCTGGGGATGGTCTTACACCTACAAATACCTGAAGCTCCCTGTTGTTCCTGATCCCTGCTCCGCTCTGCATCGAACCAGCCCCGCACAGAAGCAGGATGTGCAAAGCCACAGAGCCTGTCCCAGCCCCAGTGGGAATGGTGGTGGACAGGAGGACTGGCATCCTCCCCGTGTCCCCTGGGCCTTTGGGCATGGACCGTCCTCTTGTTGGGCACCAGGGAGATTGTTGGACACTGGGGACACTTGCAGCAAGCAGCCTGGGGGAGAAGGGCTAGGAATCCGAGGTCCATCTTTCAAGCTGATCCCTGTGCTTGACCCTTGTGTTCCTCCAGTGCAGCCGAGAGCATCTGTCACGCCTGGGATGGGAAGAGGCTGCAGGCCAAGGCCAGGACCGGCTGGGCGGCTCTGAACCCTCCTTCTGGAAACTTGTGCTGCTTGCTTGGTAGGGAGGGCTGTCCTGATGCCCCTTCCCCATCCGCAGATGGGGAACCTGGCAAGCAGGTTCCGAGTATCTCTCTGGAAGGTGGTTTGTGCCCAGCAAAAGTGCAGCTACCCTGTGTTCCTGCTTGCACAGGCTGCTGTGGCAGGGCTGGAGTGTGAGCAAGCACTGCCGAACTTACCCTTTTCCTCCACTCAGCACGACCATCCTTTCTTCGCATCCTCTTTCTCTTCATCACCGCTAACGCGTAAGATTGGCACTGATCTTCCCCTGGGGAGTTCTACCACTTCATCTGCTTCCTAGAGGCTGATGAGGATTTCTCTAGTGCATCGTTCATTCACAGTGATTGACCGTGGCAGAGAGGCGGTTCTGCGGCTGTGTCCAGCACGGGGCTCGCTGTGTTACAGACCAGAGCTGCCCTCGTTTGCTCAGCAGGTCCCTCCTGTGCAACGTGCTGGGCAGGCACTGGCCAGGCAGATGTGTCCAGAGAGGCTTCGGGAGAGAGATAACGAGACGGGTGAGCACAGATAACGAGACGGGTGAGCACAAGGAGTCTGCATATGGCAGCACTGTCTGCACACCCGCCGTCCCACCGGCTTTGGACACCGGCCCAAGGCATCACTGTCCCGTGGAGAGGCACCGTGCGAGGATGTGGCAAATCCTGGCAGCCTCTGTATTGGCTCCTTTAACAACGTGCATGCAGAAACAAAGGCTGGCATACAATAATGCCTTCAGTTGCTGGAGACCTTGAGAACCTAGCCCAGATGTGGAAACCTGATCCTGGCCATGGCAAGACCCACTTATGGGATAGCGCTGAGACAGGACAGTGTGCTGCTGGCCGTGGAGAAGGGCACATGACGCGTGGAGTTCAAAGACTGGTGACACCATCGGACCGTCTAAATCTGGTGACTTAAGATTGTTCTGACGTGAGCCATCATTGAGCAGGTTCTTAGATAGGTAGTTTAAGTCCTATTGGCAGCTTGTGGCTCTGGTCCCCCCGAAGGAGGACAGCAACCTTTGCTGCATCCATGCCGTTTGGGTCTTCCCTATTAGCCCCTGCTGCCATTCTGGATGGAAAGTACTGATTTAGATCTCCTACCTTCTTGATTTCGCAATACCCTATTCTTGCAAAAGATGAACCCTACCTACCTCCAGATAGTCGGGGAAAGTGTAGGCAGCACAAAACTTAGTGTTGTGCCTTCAGAGCCCATCCAGATGCCCTGAATGGCTGTTGAGATTCTCTGGAGTAGTTTTTTGAGCTTGGAGCCACCAAACCTCCTATCAAACACTCATTAGAAGATACCTAGTGGAGGGACTGTGAATAATGAGAGGGAAGAAGCCTCTGCAAAGGGTAGTTCTTCCCTTCAGACATCAGTTCTATGGAGCAGACATTCTGGAGCTGCATCTCTTTTGCAACTGTTGAGTCCTGTCTATGCTCCTCTGATGTATCTGGGGACCAGGCAGAGTCTGAGCTCTGGACTTGACCCATGTGATTTATCTCATTTTTCTGGTCATGAAATCATTTAACATTTACACTGGAGGGTTGCAGAAACCCTCAGCCAGCTCTTTCCAGACTCTTGATATATGAAATTAGACTGAATATTGAGATTACTATTATTTTTAGGGTGATTTAAAAATGTTTGTCCCATGTAGATGTTGTTTGACATTCTCCTTGGATACAAAGAGGCTGAAGAGCACTTCATTGTCCTCGTGTGCGGCAAGTACTTCTTTCCACATATACAGAACAGAAATACTCATTGATCATGTCTGCCTTTTCTCTCTTGTTATGAGCCATTTTACCATCTCTCTTTAGTAGTGCCCTTTGCCATCACTAGCATTTGTTTTATTCCTAATATACTTCTAACATCTCTTCACCTTGTCAACCCAGGAGTTTGTCCTGATACTTTTGCCACTTGTGTCTGGAGGACTGTCACTCTAGTGCCAGCAGAGCAGACATGGAGAGGTGGGAGCATCTGGAGAGCTCTGGGAGAGGCTGGTGTGGTGGAAGGACGGGCTGAGTGCCAGCAAGGGGGTGGGAGAGACCATAGACATGACCACATCTCTGAACTCACCCTCAGGGCCAGAAGACCCAAACTGGCCCTGGTACAATGGTTGCAAAACCCAGAGCCAGCATTGCAGTCCCTAGGAAGCTGAACAAGGAAGAAGGAAGGGTGAACCTGGGACACTGGCAGAGCAGAAGGGGCCCGAGACTGAGCTGACGTGGTCACCCACCTGGTTTCTGATGAAGATGTCTCGGTACAGCAGGTCTTGGCAGCTTCTAATCTAAATTTCTAAAGGAAGTTCATATTTGGTTTAGCAATAGCCATATTTTTTTTGTTTTACCTTTTTGTCCCCAAAAGAAAAGTCACCGGGCTGTATGCGAGGACTCGCTGCAGACATTGGCGCGCGAGATACCCCCATCTGCCCTCACCCCCGGGACAGGCACGAGCGGCAGCTCCTGCGGGAGCAGACGAGCCCTCACCCACACCTGGGGCATTGCCACCTGCAGCCGCTCCCGGCGCTCTGCCTGGTCCGGCCTGCGCCCTCGCACACAAGAGCATGAGAGATGGAGGTTGCCACCACCCTCGGAGCACGGGCCTGCGCGCCGGCTGCCTGGCCGCTCCCGCCGCCTCAGCCTCCGCCGGGTGCACCGGGAGCCACACATTGTATATTTGCTTCAGATTTTAAATACATCTCAGGGTTCAGATCACAGCTTCTCAACAGCAGTTAAATAAGTAACACATTCATATTTTGTAAACTGTTTCTCACAGCTTGTTTATTTAGGGTTATAACTCGATTTGGGCTCCTTATGGAAGTGTGACTCATTGTTTAATGTGTCAGCTCATTAGCAATACTTGTTTTTGCCTTATATTTCTGTGCTACCACTAATTGCAGAGCCCACTGTGAGCTTCAATTTCCAATGGCACTGTGGAAAATGCAAGAAAATAGATCAGTTACTAGATAAAAGGCAACAGAAATAAACAAACCCATGAACCTGCAGAGGAAGCTTTTGAGCTACTGTGATTTTTACTCCAAGGAGAGACTTCCCTTGCTTGGTAAATTGATGCCACAAGCTCCTGGGCTCTTGTCTTAGGAGAATTTGAGCAAGACCAGGTTAAGAAAAAAAACACATGAAGAAAACGAATCAGGACCAGTTCTTCACTTCGACACAAGTGGGTTGGGTGCATGCAGATCACAAAAACCCAGTCTTTGATTAACTGAGAGAATTCTGCACTTGGTCCCCAAGAAAAGAAGAAAGCCATGTGCAGGATTTGGGACATTTTTTACTGCAGTTTGCTTCTTCGATGCAGTAAACCTAGGGCTAGGACAAAGGTGGCAAAGTAGTACTCAACTTCTTTCCTTGCGCAGGAGACCAGCGCATCCCAAGAAATATCTTTCAAGGTCCATTGTAGGTTTGTGTAGAGAAAAAACTACCCTGCAGTAAAGCGTCTTCCTTGGAGACAGTGCATGCTGAGAGCACCTCCTCTGCTTTGCCCTGAAACAGTTTGTAGGAAAAGTGCGCAGCCTATAGCATGAATGGGTTCTCACGGAGAGCTTTCTTTTGGGACCACACCATATCTTTAGCAGTTGACAGCTAGAGAGAGAAAAAATGTTGTCATTTAGGCTTCACATGAAAACCACAGTCCTTCTGGAACAGGCCTTGAAAATCCCCATGTTCAGGGTCACATTGCCTCTGATAAAGCAGAAGTTCTGGACACTTGAAAAATCCATCTTGCTCGCTTGCTTCCTGGCGTCTTCATCACACAAGCAAGAATCTTTGCTGCTTTGTTGACACAAGCTCCCGTTCAAGAGAATGCCTGCTAATGCCTCACACAGTTTTATGTTATTTTCATAAAGTATTTGAAGCAACAAGCACCGAAATGAAACCCACTGTGTGTGAGAGAGGTGAGAAAAAGTGGAGGAGCCAGTGATGGTGAGAAAGGAGGAGGAACAAGCAGGACTTCCCTGGCTAATGCTGTTAATGTTTCCTCCTTGCCCAGCCCTTGGAGGTGATTGAGGAAGGGCTTGCTGGACCTGGACAGGTCTCTGAAGATGCCATAAGAGGGAAGTTGGGGAAGTGCAAGCACCTGCAGGCTTTCCAAAACTGCTTCAGCAGCAGCAGCTCCTGGGTCGTGCTTCTGGCAACAAGTTCTGCAGATTTGGAAAAGTCCTGGGGTTGCAGAACGTACCTGCTGGGTTTAATTGAGGCTGCCTGGCTGAGCTGAAATCCAACCCGCCGGTCATTGCAGCTTGTCCCCAGCTTCTCTGCCAGCTCTGCAGGAGACACGTAACCCCCTTCCCGAGCAATCCTGCTCTGGAGCCCGAGACACGCTGCCTCGGTGTCTGTTCAGTGTGCCAGAGAGCAGGAAAAATTCATCGTCTGCTAGACATAACGGGGCAGAATTGCATTTTCCAGCTCTGAGGAGGGCTTTGCAAACAATGGAGATTAAAAAATAAATAAAAGCCATAAAAAGTGCTTGACAATGTCCTTTTAAATTATTTTTTTTTCTGAAAATATGCAATAAATCCCATGCAAGAGTCATAAAAGTACCTGAAATGCTCTTAGAAAGATTTATGGGCACCTTACCACTATTCTCGATAAAGTGAATCAGCTGCTTCGAAGATAATTTCTCATCACCCATACCTCAGATTCCTGCACTCCTTTCAGTCAGCTTGTCCCATGAAATACTGCAACATCAGGCTGTTTGAATTACATTTTCTTAGAAATAACCGCCTTGTCTGATTCATACGTATTAGCTGGGATCTTCCTCCTTTGCCCACATTACTGAATTTGAGGCTTTTTTAGCGTTGATTAAGTGCCTGTATGACTTTTAAAGAGAACTTCGATATTCAAAAACAATATAATTATCCTGAAGTAGTTTGGAAACTCTGTTTCTGACTCTATCACTCCTTCTTTCCCACTAAGGAAAATACAATGGGTTTCTAATCCCTGCATGTGGGATGTCATTTGTCAACAGAGGTACCTAGGAGAAGGAGGGGCAGAGGGTACATCTTCCTCTCCCACTATGAAAATGAAAAAAAAGGTGTTTTTCTGGGCAGGCCAAACCAGTGGTTATGGTGCAAGCTCTGTTGCCGCACACAAGCGTGCACAGGAACCCGTGCGTGTGTCCACAGTGCCCAGCTGAAACCATTCTGTCTGCTAGGACAGAATGTAAAGTGCTATGAAGAGCACAGCAGACTGCTGTCACCCTGGGAGCACCAGGGGCTCAGTGCGTCCCAGGAGGTCTGTCCTAGCTAGACCAAGCCTGCTACCATAAGCTCATTTCACTTCCATGCATTTCTAACTACTATTTTTTTTTTTTTTTAATGACAACTGAAAGGTGAGAAACAAGGAGTTAGATCAAGGCAATGATTTAAGTGGCATTCAGATCTGGAGATGAGAGAGCTCCTCGCTGTGAATCCAGCTGAGATGGGATTTCAACCTGTATCCCCGTGATGCCTGAAGAGGGGTGATGGACATGGAAGACATTCACTTCCTCGCTGGGGAGTCTCTGAGGGCACCACCCTCCCTGTGCCCCAGAGCCTGTGCCAGCATCACAGACCACCCCTCCAGCACTGCTCAAGTGTCTTCATACTGTCTCAAACGTCCAATCATGCATTTCATTGGTAGGGTCTGGGGTTTTGCCTTTTGCAGTGGTACACAAATGCTTTGCTACCGTCACGCTTGTTCACCTGTGGTGGGAGTCCTTGATCCGTGTGAGGCCGCTGCAGAAGCCACACGGGTGCCCTGGGCTGCCCTACCCTGCCCAGAGGGGTCTGCTCTCATCCAGCTTTGAACCAGTTCCCCCTGTGCACCTGACAAGCTTCCCAAGGTGAGGCGGCCGCCGGGTGCTGATCTGAGCAGGGCTGCGTTGACCCTGAAGCGGTGGTGCCCGAGCTGGCCGGGGATGTTCCAGCTGGCTGCCCTTGGCTGCTCCACACCATGCTGGAGCTGCCCTGCCGCAGGAGGTGCCCGGCGTGGGCCCGGCTGCCTCCTGCAGAGCACAAACACAGAAATGACCAGGGAATTGCATGCGCGGAAGGAAAAGCCGGAGTGGAGATGAAAGGAAGGACAGAAGCACAGGGCTTCTGCTTTGGCAAGATGGAGAGCAAACTGAGGATTGAAATAATTACAACAATTAATTGCTTGTGTGATGGGAAGCATGCACTGACTATAAAAACGTCCCTGCACTGGCTCCTGCTTCTGGAAGCACAGACATGCACGAGTGTTTGCGCAGCAGTGGCCATTTCAAGCTTTCATGAGATTTCTTGATGCTGTGGTCATTTGTCTGCATCAAAGGGAACTCAGCTCTCCCACCTCAGCTTTTCTATCTGCACCCCTGAGTGCCGTGGCACCTGCTAGCCTGGCACCCCGATCGTCAGGAGGGCAAGCCATGCTTCTTGGGGTGGTGGTCTGCGCTATGAAAGAAGGATGTAAAGTCAGCTGAGATGTTTGAGGCTGAATGAACTCGCTGGAGTGAGGGCTGACTGCCACCTTTTCCCTGCGTCCTCCCCTCCAAACCATCTCAGGGAGGGGAAATGTGACTGCTGCCAGTGTCAAGACTGAGAGGATGCGAGTGCTGCAGAGAGAGACTCTTGTGTCTGCTGCGATCCCTGTGGGATCCATCTCTCTAAGAATAAGCATCTGTGTCTCCATGGTCTCCGGAAAGCCAATCAACAATGCTTGTTAGCTGCCATTTGGGCTCCCAGTGTCTCCAGCCTATAATTCAGTGGCTTGCATGCATTAATTGTCAAGCTCAGAGTGCTATGGTGCCCAGCGCGGCTTTCTTGTGGTTTGTGCTGGCGCCTCTCAGCACAGCCTCGCCGTCCTTCAGGATGGCTTTGTGATGTGGCCTCTTGGGTTTGAGGCTTTGTTCTCCACGTTCTCCAGAGGTCCTGGCCTCTGTCGTGGGACCCTGGACAACTGGGATAGCCCCGGTCTGTGAGAATGAGCAGCCCAGTGCTCCCCACAGGAGCAGAGCACATCTTCTCTCCCTCATTTGATTGGAGCAGACCCTGAGCAACTTGCTGCAGTTTTGAAGCCTCCCCAGCGTGGAGCAGGACGCTGGTCTGGAGACCTCCATAGGTCCTTCCCAGCCTAAATCAGTCTGGCTCTGTGTTTCTGTGACTCCTAATCCCTGCCCGAGCTCTGTGCATTCAGGGGTCATGAATCCCACAGGGCGATTTTGTGTAGTTTGGTTTAATCCTGTTACTTGATCTTTCCCATGGGGGAACTTCAGCTCCTTACAGTAAGGAATAACAACATTCCCTCCCTGTGCTGCTGACGGTTTTATGGACAACTATCAAACCTCTCTATTCATGCTTCTCCCCTGCTGGAGGCTACTTGAATTCCTTCCATATGGATGAGACATGTTCCATGTGGAACACCTGCAATGCCTCCCAGCTCACTTCCCTCAGTAATACGAGCTAATTTAGAGTCCATCCTTGCACAGGTCTGTATAGCCTTGTTCTTGCCCACGTACACTGCCTTGTGTTCACTGGCGTTGAATTTAATCTGCAGTTTCCCAGCTGCTCGGTGTTGGATTCATCTGTCCAAAGTGCAGTGGCAGGTACACAGCCATCTATATTTAATTAGGAAGGAGAGAGAGATTAGCACTTTGAAGGCATAATTTATCTCATCCAGAGGGGAACATCTAAACCAGGGCAAGTTTGCTGTGCCGCAGAGCTCCGGCTCCTCTTCAGTAGCTCCGGTGGGAAGTTCCAGCTCTAGCAGAGGAGCTGCTGGCAGGAGCAGAGCAGACGAGCAGGGTGAGTCCTTCCCCGCCCTGCACGCGCTGGGAGAGGCTGCGCTCAGTGGCCTCTCTGCTGTGTGTGCACGATCGTCCTTATGTTCCCCAGGCTCCTGCATTCCCAGAGCAAACGTGAGGAGAACCCCTTTGCTGTATTACAACGCTTGGTGCTTTTCTTAAAGCTTTGACATTTGGAGCCAGGTAAACTCGCCGGCAGTTTCACTGCCACCTTCTCGCTGCCCACGGCAAATGAGAGGCCTGGGGGGTCCCAGGAGCACCGGAAACAGCAGTGTCCCAGAAAAAGGCAGGGAAATCAAGCGGGCTAAGCCGGGTGTCCTGGTTCCACAGGCTTGTGTTGGGAAAGGGACCGCTTTGTAGCACTTACAGCATTTAGCAAACAGTCCTGATTTGGAGTGGGACTGACATGACCCCGTCTCCTCCATGCTTGGGCTCAGTCCACATCACACATGCAGGGAGGAGAGAGTGTGCTGGGGTGAGACCGGGTTTCATGCGGATGTTGACACGATTCCGGCGGCTGATGACAAGAAGCTCGAGGCAGGAACTGCCCCTGGCGCCCGGCAGCGCTTTGTGACACTGCCCAGAGCCTCTGCTTGCGCTCGAGCCCTGCAGCCGGGCCAGGGGACATTGCAGTCAATAAGCAGCTCTGGGTATGATTTAAGAAGTCAACAGCACCAGCTTCAGAGCTCCCTCATCAGATAACTGGATGACTGGGTGAAATTGAGATAACACCAGTGTGAGATGGCGAGCGAGGGGAAAGGAGGGTAAGAGGCAGAGCTGCCTCCAAGCAGCACAGAGCATGTATTATCTGCTGAGGTGCTCATAGGTTTTACTGTCAGGTTTTAAAGCTTTTAATAATATAACTTGTGAATGAAAATAACTCCTTTAAAAAATGGTGCTGTTTTTGAATTTAACTTTCTAGTGTTAACAAGGAACTGTTCAGTTCTTCAAATGAATGTGAAAATCTAGATTGGTTCAGGATGGGACTGAATGCTCAGGCCTACGAGGGTATTTATTTAATCTTTAAACTTGGACTTGCAGGGAAAGAGAAAACCAGGAATGCAGGGTAATGTACAGTCTACACAGACCATGGCATAGATCATTCCCTGTCCCTTTCCTCGCAGGGTACCTCCTTGCATCCCTCACGTGCAATGCCAAGGCTGGTCAGCGCTCACAGGGCGGATGAGGACCATGCTGGTTGCTTTCTTGCTTCCACCAGCTGGGGTTCCCCCTCGAAATGGAGAAATTTTGCTTGGTTGGAACTGCAGCTTAAACAGAATTCACAACAACAGTGTTTTTATTTCCATGTAATGGGCCTGCTGATAAAGAAGATGGGAAGGGATCCCTTCCTGGCATTTTACCTGGGGCATCACTGCGCTCCTAATGATCGTGTTCATTTGGGTGAACTGCTTGGAGTACCCACAGACATGAAACAGAAGTGTGTTCTGGATAGAGCCTGCTGTGATCTTCACTGTTTGTGAAGGAAACTTTGGGCAGGAAAAGTCTGCAGGAGCAGGTTTTACATGCTGTGGTTTGGCACTACCCTGTGTAACCGAGACACAATAAAATGAGAGGGAAAAAAATGAGCAGAAAATCTTTGTCCCAGCAAATGCCTTCCCTGGCATCATCCTCAGAGCATTCGCAAGTGGAGTGAAATTGGGATCCACTCCTGGCAACTGGCATCTCTTGCAAAGGGAACGAATTTCTGGCCATCTTTTGAAATGAACACACATGCTGTTAGGAGACATGGAGGTTTCTTTCTGCAGAGACGTTGCCATCTATATCCATTGCCTTACGGTTTGCACTCCTGGAGAGGGGGATGCAGGGGGTACCTGCAGGAGCAAGCCAGGCTGGGACTGATTTGGAGAGCAGGTCACTGAGGAGAGAACCAGCGTCCCTGGTGATGGGATTAGGCAGCATCCGGACATCTCTTCAGGCTTCCAAAACAATGTGTGGAGACTCATCAGCTTGCCTGGCTTGCCATGGCCCACCAGAACATGTTCACATGGTAGAAGGACCTCTAATGCCCAGTGTCCCCTCACCCTGCTCTGCTGTCTGGAGTACTGAGCTCTTCCCAGGCGCGCTCGACTCCTCGCCCTCTCTCAGACAGAAGCGGGTGGGCTCGGCACTGCTTTACCCCGCCAAGCAGCGAGGAGGACTGGGGTTCCCACCAGTCCCTGGTCACGGATGGACAACCTCTGCTCCTGCGAAATGTGGAACTCCTCTATTAATGACAAGTGACCTTGAACCGTTCGATGTGATCTGGCAAAATAAGGAATGAAAGAAGGCAAATCTGGCCCGACACCATGGTCACTCCCCAGCTTGTCAGAATTGTGGTGTTAACTGCCAGACTTGCTGGTGTTGCCCTGCCTGCCACTCCTCTCTTGTTCAGGGTCCGGGCAATAACAGCTCTTCATTCAAAAGGGAGAACAATTAACAAGAAATAAAATATCAGTGAGCCTTGAAAATCACCTGGAAGACAATAAAGGGAAGACAAATCTAACTCTTTCTTTGAGAGCTCTTCTCAGTTCAGCAGATTTATTGTTGGCTTTTTAAATTTTAGCAACTTGTGAGACCAATGCATTGACTGCCATTACATTAAAACTTTCGCTTTTTATTCCCCAGTTTGGAGCAGAAGGGAAGGTAAATCACTGAGCAGTGAGAGGTTTGTAGTCGACAGGTGCTACTGGGCAGGGAAATAGATTTCTCTCGCAAGAGGCCCTGCCTGCTAGGCAGCACTGAGGTACAGGGGAAATGGCCTTCCCCCGCCTTGGGGGTGAGCAGGGAGAGGGGCAGATTCTTGCGATTATTCTGCATGAGCTGGGTGTGTCGTGTTGTGTCGGGTCTCAGTGATGATGAGGCCTCGGCTTAATGGAGACAAGGTGAAAGACGCTCTTCACTTGCTCTTGCTGCAGGACCTTGAGCAACCACGAGCAACATGATTGCTTCAAGCATCATTTACAGGAAGGACCAACGAAAGGTTTCTTTCTTAAGGGTCTTAGAAGGCTCAGAAGATGCTCATGGGGATTCCCACATCCCGCCTTCATCTAGTACATCCAGGCACATTGTAGTCCATGCCACCTGACAAACAGGAGGAGGCGGATAGAGAGCCCAGGACAGCTAGACCTCCTTGCACACTGTTTTGGAGAGCAGGGCCTGCTGTGGCGATTTGCACATCCTGGGGCTCTGCCCTGACCGCCTCGCCAGCCAGACGTTGAATCTGCCCGGCAGATGCGCAACAGCTTGTTCCTGCCGGGCTCTACTTTGCAGTTTTCCAGTAGGTCACAGCAATCCAAAACAAGCAGAGATGTTCTCATCCTGGATACTTATGTGGCTAAATCCTGTGGGGTTTTATTTGGTCAGAATTCACAGGAAACTCCCAAAGGGACAAGTTTTCCATCATTCTCCAGCCCCTGCCATATTTTTTTTCCATGTGCCAATATACATCCCCACATCACTTGTCTTCTGAATGTTCTACTTTATAACCACAGCTCCTACCTACTCCTTTGGCTATACAGGATGGGCCCAACCCAGTGACCGCTTTGCAGTCAACCCCCTCTGAAGCTGATCTGTGGATTTTGATGAGGAATTAGCCTGGGAACAAAGACCAAGTGAGATCTGACAGTTCTGTTTCCAGCTGGTTTGTATTCAGGGTCACATCCTCTTCCTTTACAAGCTAAAGGTGCTTCACCTGGGAAACTTGTTTTCCTGGCCTGGGAAACCTGATGGCCGAAATCCTGCAGGTGCCTTAAGTACCATATTACCCGTATGCCAAGGGGATGTGCCAGCATGAAAATGAGGGTGATGCCTAGGCTTCAAGTTTCATCAGGATGGAAAGGGAAGCGAGATGGCACAAGCAGAGGTTGTGCAACCACGTGGAGTTACTCATGGTCAGATGTAGCACCAAGAACCTGCTTTTCATGAGGAACTTGACTTGCTAATGAGCTGCGAATCTGGGTCAGGCATTTCCCACAGTGGGAATGGGCGGACGCGGGCACCAGCACCCTACCAGGGAACCTGGAGACACGGAGCAGAACATCTGGGTTGTCTCTTTCTGGGCCAAACACAGGTGAATTTTTCCAAAGGGCCTTTGGCTTCTGTGTCCTCTCAGTTTCACCAGCCTGGGGTGTGTGTCTCCCTTGGCTGAGAACAGCCACTTCTGTGAGCCTGGCCCTGACATCATCACAGAAACTTGGCTCTTACTGAAGGTGTCAGATGCGCAGTGAGTGCAAGTCCTTTCAGGCCCTGGCTCCTCCTGGCATGTGGCTGAAGGTCGTGGCTGCCCCTCTCCTAGGAGCAAAACAAAAGCTGCTTTGGAGATTATTCATTACATTTTCTTAAGGCAAGAGCAACTAGACCGTGTGCAGCCCTTCATGGGATTTTCATGGGTTGAGGGGCTCACCCAAACTGCGTGCCCGAACTGAAGTCTGGCCCATGTGCTGCAAGAGCAGGTGCTGCCCCGGTTTTACTGAGCAAACACCTCTGCAGATTGATGTCCGGGTCAGCACAGCCCTGTCGAGTCCTCTGCAGCTGCTGGGGCCGGAGAGATGTTCTCTGGTACCTGCGTGCAGGTTGTTCTCTGCATGCCCACGAGGATCCTGACATCACCATGGGGCTGGTGGGACTCTGCCAGCTCCGATATCGCCTCGAGCTCCAGCACTACGCAGATCTGCTGAGCTCCCAGGGCTATTCTACCAAAACCACAGGAAAAAAACTCAGTGGATCTTTCCTCTCATCCCCATCCTGCGTGGGGATGCGGTTGCCTTGTTTTATTTTAGTGCCACTCAGATCTTTGACCAAAACTCCAGAAATGATGCACAGCAGCCTGTTCCATCTGTATGCATGTCTGGGCACTGGATTTGAATATGAAATTGGTGCACTAAACAGGGGTTAAGGTGCAGGCAAATGGCTAATCAGATCTTTATGTCCTGCATGCAGCCTGGGATGCCCTTGGCTGATTTGCAGGTTACTCTGCCTTGCAGTCCTTTAATTCCTTGATCCAAGCAGCACATTCAGTGAAAATGAAAGCAAATAAGGCTCTTGTGGCTCTGCCTCTCCCCATCCGAGCCCAGCACTCAAATCAGATGGACCAAAAAAAATGCTCTCAGTGACTTATTTATTTTTTAAAATGAATCCAGCCCAGAGCAGGATTACATGGATTATCGGCAGAGCATTCCCCTGCCTACAAAACACGCACAACCAGCCAGCCAGATATTTGCTGATGGGAACCCTGTCCTCCAAACACTACATGTATTTACATGGCCTCTTGGCTGCTCGCATCCGAGCCCATCTGTTCATGTGGTTCGGGCTCTGCCCATGCTTGGACCTCTGCCCCGCGCGGGAGCGCCGGGCACGGCGCTGTAGGAGCGGGGACAGACGCTGCTCTGAGTTTCTGTGGCTGTCTGCGGGAGCTCTGCTCGCTGACGTGGAGCCAAGCAGAAGGTCTCCTCGGAGTGGGGAGCGCGGACGGGCGAGGGCTCCAGCAGAACAGCTGGCATTTTTACAGCTGGATGCCGATGGTGGTGGCATTTCTCTGCAGGCGCCTCGGGGGGGGCAAAACACTTGCAGAGCTGGGAAAGGAGGATGAAGGGTGGCCTGGCGCGGTCAGATCAGGACCCTCACTGGGACACATGTACTGGGGCACACGAGCGCTGGGGCTTTTAAGGTCTCTGCATCCGTCTTTAGTGGTGAGACAAGGCCAAACTGCATGGGTGTCACCCTCTTTTCCCTGACACTCCCGTGAAGCGGTGCCCATGCAGCTGGATGCTGAGCCAGGTCAAACAACCCCAGGCTCTGCAGCAGCCATCCTGGCTTCGTCTGGGGGACTGCAAGCACTGCATCTCCCACCTGCACGGCTGTCCTCCCGCAGAGACACGTCCATCTCTACAACTGCTCCCACACAGGCTTCCCAAGAACTGCCCCTGGAGCTGAAGAATGCTTTTGGGAAGGAAGATAAGGGGCTAGAGATGACCGGAGATGCCTGGATGGGTGAACACACAGAGTAATGGAGAGAGGAAAGCAGAAAGGATCCCTCTACATTTAAAGAGTCTCCTCATTAATTTCCTGGACATCTCTGACATGTTCATAGAAGGTGTCACTTGGGGCCCACCTGCCTTGCTCAACTTGGACTTGTACATGACTGAGCCTATGATTCACCCCACAAGTGCAGAGGAAAAGTATTGAGCAGCCTTGGCATTCAAGATTCATTGCTTTCTTGGCTGAAGAAGTGCGTGCTAATAACCTGGGATCTCATAATTAAATACCCTGCAGCCTCAGTATGTATACGAGCGTGGAGTTATGGTTTCATGGATGATCTTACTCATGGCGTTCCTGTGGGTCAGGGTTGCTTTGCTTTGCAACCTTAGCACTCGTGTAGGGCTTGCTCTATGTGGCACACTATCAATCAAGGGTGTGAAATATCCCCCAAGACACCAGGAAATGGAAACGATCCTGAGTGTTCCTGAAGTGAAAGCACAGAGGCATTCCCAAGACAGCAAACCGGCTTTTTAAGGAACTCACATAGAAAATGGAATAAGGGAAAAGCTGCACAGTAAAAGAAAAGCCTGCTACCTGCAGTGATGTAGTAGCATAGGATAATTCATGGTGAAAGGGACTTCTGGAAATCTCCAGTCCAAACTCCTACTCCAAGCAGGGTCAGAACAGGTTGCTCAGAGCTTTATCCAGTTGAGTTCTTCAAGAACTTGGAAAATATCTTGGAAAATCTCCAAGAGACTGCAAAGAGAGACTTCATTAACCTCTCTGGACTGTTCAAATGCTTCCCTTTCCCCACAGTAAAAAATAAGTAAAAATAAAAATAAAATGAAAAATCCTCATTGTAATTGTCAGCTCTGCTCTTTCAGCTACTCAGCTCTCTTGTTTCACTTCAAGGCTGTTGTTTCACATCCTCTCAAGTACAAGACTGTGAAGAGCCTGGCTCCATCTTCATGATGACCTTCTTGTGGAAGGCTGCCCCACGAAGGTAAGTCCCTCTGAAGGTCCCTCTTCCCCAAAGAAAGGTCTCCCTTAAGCCCTCTACACTAAACAAACCCAGGTCCCTCAGGGTCTCCTCCAAATGCCATGTGCTCCAGCCACCTGGCCTTGCTGGTGGTCCTCTCCTGAACTTGCCTCAGTCTGTTGATCTCCTTCCTGTGTTGCAGGGCTCAAAACTGGCTGCAATATTTAGGTGTGATCTAACGAGTGCCGAATGGGGGAATGACAAAAGGCCACAGCTGCTTTCTGAGCATCTCTCACCTTGGCATTCCTGGGCATGCTCTCCCCATCCATCCAGACAGGGGTGTTCACGCGGGCAGGTGACTGGAGAGGGATGTGTGGGATACAGCGCACACCTCTGGATGTGAGCGGGTCCCTGGATGTGAACAGTGGAGTCTGTTAGAGAGGGCTAAAAGCACCGTTCTGGACAGAATGACAACCAGAGGTGTCAGCACCATTTTCCGAAGCCGTTGCAGTCTGGCCAGAGGACAGTTTGTCCCCCGAGGAACAGCCCTCAGCACCTGCCACCCTTCTGAGCGGCTCCAAGGGACGCGGGAAGGGATGACAGCAGCCAGGGTGGGGATGCTGGGTGTGGGGAAACCAGCTTGGCTGGGGCTTCTCCGCGGGGAGAGAAAGTGCAGCACCACCCTGCCCCAGGGCACGGGGCCGGGCGCTGCGGGAGCTCCCTGCACACTGCACACCAGCGTCGCTGCAGGGACACGCTGGGAGCCTTGGAAGAGCTGCTCTGCGCTCGAGTGCCTCCCGGGAGGCACCTGCCGCGCTGGTGGGTGTGCTGCTGCTCCGGGGGGACCTTGCTGGGGTGATGGTCACGGACCTAAATCCCAGTAGAGATGCCCTAAGTGGGGGTGCAGAGCAGTTCCCCAGTTGCTCGCAGAGCTGGGAAGGAGCAGAGCCCTGGCTCCGCGCACCAGCTGCGCTCAGCCTGGAAGTGATCTCCAACAAGGATTTATAGCTAAGGCTGAGATGCTGGAAGCGGCTTTGGATAGTGAAGCCTGCAGCTGCCACCCAATGCACCATGTCCCCCCTCCTTATGGAGGAGGAGGAGGAGGAAGGCTCCAAAGACCTCTGAGCAACAGTGATAATGTTGCCCTAAACCGGTACAAATAGGGTTCCTGCGAGTTTTATTTATTTCTTTATCTATTTATTTGGTATGGAATGCTCTGGAGCTTGGTTGGAGATGTTGGGGCAATAGGAGGTCTGCACAGAGCGCTCCCCATGCCTGCGGGATCACATACAGTGCACTATTATTACTGCTTCTGTTTGGGGGCTTATGTGCTGCCTTCATCAGACGTGACCCCTCACTATCTTCTCTGTTATCCTCCATATTTGCAGAACTCCTGGAGATGTTAAGCTCTCCCATTGCTGCTGTTTGGGTCTCCCTCCACCTCTTTACCGCCCGTAGCCCTCAGCATGATGAAGCGGTTGTTTTGGAAGACCCCTTGCTCCCAGTGCTGCCCATTTCTGTTTGCACCGTGGGCATCTGTGTGCGGGGAGTGAGGCAGGTGCTGCAGTGTTTGCACATGGTTGTGATGAAAGCATGCAAGAGCAAAGGGGTAGTCAGTGCATGACTGTCATTGCATGCATTGCATGTAGAGTTCCTCCGTGGTTGTCTTAAGTAACCTGTCAGACATGTGTTGTTACAGTAAGTAGGAAAGTGGGTGTTTTGACTAAGGGTTTTCTAAGAGAAACCTGCCGGCTCTCCTGTGATGGGAAGCTCCTCTCTCGCTCCTGCCCATGCCCAGAGCTGGGGCAAGGGCTTGCTGTGCGCTCCAGAATCTTCACCACCCGCTGCCCATTGCTCACACGCTGCCCAGCCAGCGTGTCTGCAGCAGTGCAGCCCTGCCGTACCCCATCCTGGGGCACTGTATGCGCAGGATTTATATGCAGATTGCCTGGCACTGAAATACTTCATTTCATACTCATTGGTGCCTGAAGAGTTCTGCAGATCGTCCAGCTTTTAGGCTGTTAATTGCAGAGCTATTGGCAGGTCTGCAGTGCGCCAGAGATGGGAGCCGTGTTTTGCTGTAGGCCTGCTGAAGATCAGATAATTCATCCAGATTTGATGACAAGAACATACTTTGACATGGACTCCCCAGCTCATTACCAAAGCAAGCCTACACCTGGTAGGCAAGAGAAACCTTTTTAGGTAGGTGCATCTGGCCTTGGAGAAGGGTGTACCACAAACACTGCTTGTGAAGCCCAGACATCGATCAACTTCAGTTTTCCCCCATCATTTGGGGAAGAACATTCACAAAATGATTCCCTCCAAGTTTACTCATTCACCAGGAGAGTGGCTGGGCTGTGGGAAGGTCCTTGGACTCGTAACATGCCTCCAAATCGCCAAGTCCCACGGTGGCCTGCGCTGTTGGCCAGAAGGGAGATGGGCCTCATTTGGCTCCTAATTGACCCACTTTGCTCTGTCAATGGCCCACAGCAGGAGGGGAAACCGAGGCAGGAAAGGGGTGTGGGGAAGGCAGGGAAAAGCTGAAAGCTGCAAATGCAAAAAGCACCAAGTGACCTGAGCGTGCCCAAGGGAAGGCAGGAGCAGGTGCCGCATCCGCAGGGCTCCTCCGTGCAGGACGGAGGCAGAAGGGACTGCAGCAGTGCGGTTTGTCTGTAGGACTGCAGCAATGCGGTTTGTCCGTGGGACTCCACAGTGCGGTTTGTCCGTGGGACTGCAGCAGTGCGGTTTGTCCGTGGGACTGCACAGTGCGGTTTGTCCGTGGGACTGCAGCAGTGCGGTTTGTCCGTGGGACTGCACAGTGCCGTTTGTCCGTGGGACTGCAGCAGTGCGGTTTGTCCGTGGGACTCCACAGTGCGGTTTGTCCGTGGGACTGCAGCAGTGTGGTTTGTCCGTGGGACTGCACAGTGCGGTTTGTCCGTGGGACTGCAGCAATGCGGTTTGTCCGTGGGACTCCACAGTGCCGTTTGTCCGTGTTGCTCCCCAGCAGAGCGGGTGGGTGCGCTGGGCCGGGGGCTCGGGCAGTCCTGGGCACAGCTGCGTTTGGGATGTGCAGGGAGGGGCGGCTGGGGGCCCCGGGGCGCTGCTCCGGAGCTCGGCATTCCTCCGGCTCGGGAAGCCGGCCGTGCGGGGGATATTTTCCCTCCCTGTGGGCAGAGGCAGGGAACTGAATGTCCTGGCGGAGCCGGCCGCTCCTCCGGGGTCAGCAGGTCCGGCGGCCCAAGCCACAGGAATGCCGGAGCGCGGCCCGTTCGCATGTCCTGCAATGCAGCTTCCGCCCCAGCGCCCTGCGCTCGCTTAAAAATATCCTCTGACAAACACCGGCCTCAAAGCAGGGGGGAAAATACCTCCTAGTGCTCAAAAAAAAAAAAAAAAAAAAAAAAAGCCATCTGTATTTTTCCACAAGATGGAGATCCGCTCTTGGCATCCCTGCTCTGTGGCTGCTCCGAGGTGCCTGGCCCCTGTCCCCGTGCTGCAGCCCTGGGATCCTCGGCTGCTCCAGCATCCAGGCGATCCGCGGCACCCCTGGCTTTCTCGCGCCTCCTGCTACTGGTTATCCCCATGGAGCAACGTGTCCGGCTCCCAGCGCCCTGCTCCTCACCCCCATCCCGCACCGGCAGCCGCGAGGGCCCCTCATGCTCCCATGTGCAGCAGCCCCAGGGAGCAAGAACCTCCGCACCATCCGTGTGGCTGCAGGAGCAGGAGAGGACAGGGACCCACGTGCAGGGCATGGGCCCCAATGGCGGGAGTGCAGAACCCTGGAAAACATCCCGTTTTGTCACAGTGTCACAAAGCGTCACAGCTGTCACCAGAGCTACAAGTGGCCTAAGGGAGCCTAAGAGATCCTGGCTTTGGGACTGAGCCACCACGGCTCAAGGAAGCAGAACCTCCGAGCAGGTGCATGTGGGTTTCTGCACAGGGGTGTTTGCACATCCTGTGTCCGTGGCCATAGGTGTGTGTGCATGTGTAGGCATGGGGGCACCTGCGTATGTGAGCGCATGTATGTTTGTGCACATGCACGTGTGTGCAGGTGTGTGCATGCACGTCAACACACAGCAAGTGTGTGTGTGCACCCTGCGCGTGCTCCTGCTTCCTTGGAAATGCAGGTATTTATGTGGGAAAATACGGGCACACATTCACTCCCTGCTCCGTGACCTTCAAAACCGTGCGGCAAGTGGAGCTTGGACACGGAGCGCGGCCAGATGGCCCCCGTGGAGCGCGCTGGCCGCGCAGAGCGGGTTTCGCGCCCGCTCCAAGGCAGCTCGCGCCGGCGCGCGCCGGGCAGGCGGCCACGGAGCCCCGCTCCGCGGAGGAGGACGCGGGGCGAGCGCCAGCCCGGGCTGCTGAGGGCGCCGGGGTTTGGATCCCGTAACCGGGGAACCCAGAGGAGCCCCAGGCGCGGAGCAGGGAGCGGAGCCCGTGGCTGCACGTTGGGAGCCCCGGCTGAGCGGGCAAGGAGAGGCCGAGCGCAGCCCCAGCGCGTCCCCTCCTCAGCCGCCGCAGGGATGCGGAGCGAGGCGGCCGTCATGGGAGACATCCTGGTGCTGGGGGGAGCAGCCCGGGGCGCCCTGGCGGAGGAGCCGGCCGTGGGGAGCCGCTCCTGGAGACCTGCTCGTGGGGACACTCCATCCCTCCAGCGCGGCACCACGGGGCGAGTGTCTGCTGGTGCTGGGGCCACCACAGCTCGACTGCGTGGCATGTTGGCACTCCTGCTCCTGCGGACCTCCTGAAAACCTGCACTCGGCTCCAGGGGGGCTCCAAGCCCACGTCCCTGCGGAGCAGCGGGATCCTGCACCCTGGCGCAGAGGAGAAGCAGAGCAAAGCGGAGCAACCTCATGGAAGGGAAGAGTTAAAAGACCTGACAGAACTGCAGCTCTCTGGAAACATGGGAGACAGCTGGAAAAGATTTAAATAACTCTTTGCTGTGTTTCTGCAAGCCGTGGGTGCCAGCGAAAGGTAGTCTTATTTCTGATAATATCTGGTCTGACACACTCAATGTGTTTAACAGTTTTCAGCTCACTCAGGCAGATGAGACTAACTAGGAAGCTATAAAGCAGGAATTCCTGGATGCCACATTAAAATACAATCTCTGAGAGAAATATTTTCAACTCTACATGCAAATAGAGGCAGAAACTAGTGAAGAGTCTGTGACTGATCTGGGCCTGCAGAATAAATTGCGCGAGTTCAGGGGTAACCCGGTTCCCAGCACGGAACCCTATAGAAACAGGGGAATGTAGCACTGGCCTGGACAGATTTTATTGCCGTTTTGTTTGGCAGTGGTGCCTGTGCCAGGAGGTGAGATTAGAGGGTTCACGAACTTGTTATACGACATACGCTGTTTTCTATCGAGCAAAGATATTTTTAATCACATGGAATTAGTACCAGGAATTAGCACTGAAAACTATTATTAAGCTTTACTATTATTAAAGAGCAGCTCCAAGGTGTTCCCTAAGTGCCGTTCTGCAGCAGAATTTAATAGCAAAAACGTACATCAAAGGTTGGTCAGAAATTTTCCATTCAAATTGTAAAACGGAAAAAAGAAAAGGATTTATTGGTGACATGGGATTATTTATGAAGTGTCTGCTTGCTTTTTCATCAAGTCCCAGAAATTGAAAATGCAAAAATTTCCGTTTTCAGCCCCAAATTTTTGTCAGTGAAATTTCTCCAAAGAAAGGCAGGAAAATGTAGCTCCACTAGATTTAGTTCCACTGAATTCTAGTGGCCGTTTTCCTGATGTGAAGGAGAGGATAAACCCTGATGCTTCCTGCTGGTCAGCCTGTGGTCCTCACCCTTGGAAAGGGGACAGATGGGGGTGAGTGACTTTCAAATGGGTGACATGGCTCTTGGCTAGAAAAGTCTCCAAGTAGTGCTGAGGGAAAACATTATCTGGAATGATTTTCCTTCAGAAAACATGGTTTTATTGAAATCAAAGCTTTCCCTGAGAACTCGTCGATTTTGATGCCATTTTCTACAGGAAAAAAAGTCTTAGCAGAATCACTTTGACTTTCTTGTTTCAGCAGTGTCAAAATGTTTATTCTGATCATGTCAAAACACCAAACTCATTTCAGGAAAGTAAAAATATTTCATTTTGACTTTATCATTTCATTCGCTTAACTTCAAGTTTATGTTCCGTGAAAGTATTTTTTAATATGCACCGCTCGAAATCTTTTTGCACGGGAATGTGCCAGTGCTCTGAGAAGAGACAACTTGGGGTTGTCACACACAACTTTTCAAAGGCCTGAATTAATATTCAGGCGAATTTTCATTTCACAGGGCATGCTTAAAGTGCGGCTTTTCCTTTTAATGCAGAACAGATTCTTTTCATTATGATTATTATTATTTCTTGCGAAGCTGCTGGACTTTCCTCAGAACAGAAGTTCCCCCTGGCGCTCTGCAAAAAGCCATGGGAAATCCTGTTAGCCGGTTCCCGTTAGGACCGGCTTTGTGCCGAGCCCCGCCGGAGCCAGCCCTGGAGAGGGTGCTGGACAGGACACCCCGGGGGGCTCATGATCTCACCCTGGCCGGGACTTCTTCTCATGCCACCTGCTCCCGGGGACGCTCACACTGAAGCTCACACAGCTCGTTGTGACCCTGGAAGGTGGATTTCTCCTTGGCAGGGAAAGAAACTGGTAACCGATGTGTTTTTTGGATCCCGATGGTGTTTTTGCATGGATATACTGCACGAGAGCCAGAGCTGGGCACATATCCCCATCTGTCTCTGCCGCTCCCCAGCCTGGTCCTCCTTGGCTGCCACGCTGCTCCACGGGAGCATCCTTGTCCTGCCAGGACAGCTCTGGGCCCCGTGTTGCTGGGGCTCCTCCAAGAATGGCAGTGGAGGGGACAGCGCTTTCCAGAGAGCCCTGAGGAGCCAAGTGTGAGCAGGGCCCCGCAGCATGGGGAGGCTGGACTGGGGAGCCTGGAGGGGCTTGGCCGCGGGCAGGGTGGCGGTGGCTGCCCTAGGCTGGCTGCGCCCTGCTGCCATTCAAATCAGGGAGGAAATGCAAGTGAGGAGGGTGTAAAGAGCGGCGGGGAGCCAGAAGTGTGGGGGAGACGGTGGTCCAAGAGGTCCTCCTGCCAGGGACCCTGTGGAGAGTGTTCAGCCCAGCTTCACAGGCGACTTGAAGCAGAGCGAGGCGGGAGGCAGGGAAGTGCCCGTCTGCTGGGCGCTGCCCCCCATCCCACCATGTCCCACCGCCCGTCGCTTGCCCCTTCCCCTGCGGGGACCCAGGCGCCGCGGTGCGGCTGGACACGTCCAAGCAGAGCATCCCCTCCGTCCCTCCCTTGGAGCGTGAGCTCCACGCAACACCTCCCGGCGCCCATCATCACCAAGGGCAGACCGGCTCTTCTGCACGTGGAGCCCGGGGGAATCGCAGGAGCAGCCTTCCCGGCTGGGCACGGGGAGGCGGCGGCACAGCCCAGCGGGAAGCTGGGTACATGTGGGGTAGATGACAGGTTTGGCAGGCGAAGGGCGCCTGGCCCCTGGGAACACAGGGATCACTCAGCACCCAGCCGGCTCCGAAGGCTGCAACCGCCCCCGTGCCGGTGAGACGTTTCCACACTGCTCCTGGGAGCTGGAAGGAGGCCCAGGGTGTGCTGCACCCAGCGCTAACCCCGTGGTGGGGACACCCCAGGAAGGCCAGGAAAAATGAGGTTATTACCCCTTGCGCAATTAGACACGGGCCCGCGAGGGAGGTCAGACCATGCTGTGTGCCCTGGGTCTGCGCAGACGCGGCTAGAGGGTCCCCCAAGCTGCAGCGCGGCGCTCTGCTCGGGCCGTCCCGCCAGCCCAGCGCTCGCCCGCATGGCTCGTCCCTCGGCACCGCGACGCGGTGGTGCGGGCACCGTCTGCCGGGCACCGGGGCCAAGCAGGAGCAAAGGGCACTGCACGCAGCCAGGGCCCGGGTGCTCCTCTCCGGCGGGCTCCTCTCCCCGCTGGAACGTTGGGTGCGGGAGCACCGAGACCTGCTGCTTTGCTGGGATGGTGTCGGCGTGCAGCTGGCTTCCTACAAACGCTCTTGCCGCGTGTCAGGACGTTAAGTGATAGTTAAGCAGGTGCTGTGGAAGGCGGTGCTGGAACCGCCCCGTGCTGCTCCTGAGCGTGCACCATGCCCCAGACTAGTGGGCTGGAGCTGCCCCTAACTCCCAGGCTTTTGGGGACCCCATTGCTTTTAGTTGCAAGAAGTTACAAAGCCGGAGAGCGAGCACGATCGTCTTGGCCACAGCAGTGAGCAGTCGCACAAGGCCTGTCACTGCTGCATGGCGAGGACGAGCACCGCGGGGGAGACGAGGCACCAGGTGAGCGAGAGCGGCGCATTTCTGCACGGCTGGCTACGGATGACACCACCGTTTCACCGGACAGCGTGCACCTGGGTGTGTGCAGGCTGTTGCCCAAGGGTGAGGAAACTCGAAGGCCACGTAGTGCACGGGATGTAGTGCGGCACGGGCAGGGCAATGCTGCGGCGGTGGCTGCAGGGCCCTGGGAGTGCAGCGGGGACAGCGGCACCCGCGCCAGCCCTCGGGCCGGGATCCCCCGCGCTGCCGGCAGAGCTGGGCCTGGCAACGGCTGGACAGCGGCCAGCGGGAGCACCTGGAGCTCTGGGAAAGGGCGGCTCTGGCGCACAGGGAGCCACGTGGGAGTGCTTTGACTCATAACGTGAGGACCACAGGACCACGCTCCAAATGGGCCAAAAGGCTTCTGAGAGAGGAGGAAGGATCCTTCCCCCTGGCCCCCGGGGCAGGCGAAACATACTGCGGGTCTGCGCTGAACCGGGGCAGGTGTAGCGGAGAGGACGGCGGACGCACGGGGAGGCTGAGCCTCCATTCCGGAGGCCTGTAAGCAGAGGCTTCCCACCTGGAGCGGAGCTTTGCCAAGTTGGATCGCCGCCCAGCCGAGCCCAACGTTATGTTAGTGAGGCTATACTATACTATACACTGCTATATTACATTGCGTTATATTATATATCCTACAGTGTGAGACGGTGTCTTGAAAAATGGGTAAAACATAGGCAGGATGGCAGGATGGTGGCACTGGAGTCAGGGGACACCCGAGCCCCGGCTGGGGTCACGCCGCGACGGGGGGACCCAGGGGGGCTCGTGGCTCTCGGAGGGGGGCGTGGCTTGTGCTGAAGGAGGCGGGGCTTGCACGATGGTTGTTCTGGGGCGCACAGGGGGCGGGGCTCGGCTCACTTGGGGGCGTGGCCAGCGGGCCGGGGGCGGGGCCCTGCTCGTACCGGGCCCTCCCCGCCGCCGCCGCTGGGGGCGTGGCGGATAGGGGCGTGTCCCGTAGTAGAAAAGAGGCGGGGCTCGGCGCGGCGGCCGCGTTGCCCGGGGCGACGCGCGGCTCCCCTGACGTCACCCGCGGGGTGGTCAACGGAGGGGGCGCCCCCCGCGCGGCTCCCCGGCGCGTCCCGCCGGCGCGGAGCCAATGGGCGCGCGGCGGGGGCGTGGCCCGGGGCTGCCCCTGCCAATGAGGCGGTGG